>NW_020799123.1:571652-603467 GCF_003259725.1 Athene cunicularia
GACCGTCATTGCTCCACCAGTCAGGTTTAACTCTATTACCTGTCCTCTTTTTGCTGTACCCCTCTGTGCTTACGTCATCCACTTGCTGCTCCAGCTTGGTCTTAGCTTTGGTCAGCGTATTGACTTTGTCCTCTTCTGCCTGCAGGTCATCCAGTGTCTGCTGATGGGCCTCTTGGAGGGCTTTCTTCTCTTTTGTCAGCTTCACAATGGTCTCATCCAGGGCTGCCATCTCCTCTGTCAGGTTTTTCACCTTTAGAAGAACAGAGCAAGTGCAGATAAAAAATTGGGTTTTAAAACTTTATACTGTATATTTGGGACAAAACAGAAGTCTTTTCTGGAGTGAGAGTGACATCTGCCTCATACCTTGTTTTCTGTGGCATGTTTTTCCTTCTCAACCTTGGCCAATGTTAACTCAAGGTCATCAATATCTTTCTTCAGCTCTGAGCATTCATCTTCCAGTTTCCTCTTCTTGGCTGTCAGCTCAGCATTAATTTCCTCCTCGTCCTCAGCCCTTTCAGTCACCTCTTTAACTTTGGCTTCCAGCTGGATTTTGGTTTTGATGAGCTGGTCACATCTTTCCTCAGCATCAGCCAAGCTATCTGCTTCCTGGTGGGGAGACAGATTTTCTTGGTTTCTTTTCTGAACTTTTCTATGTAAGCATGTGTTAAACTGTGGCCAGAAGTTTGTTCTCAAGCATCTTTAATCTTGCTCTATATTTTATTCTGGAATGCATTATACAGCTCTCAGTTGGAAACAATTCCTAAACTTTCTTCCTCTCTCCTAAAAATTTCTCACATATATGCTAGGTGTGAAAATTTCTCATTTACCTAGTAGAGGGAGAGCTCAGAGTAATTGGTCTTCCTATATACAGTATTTAATGTCTTTCCTTTTGTAACTGAGTTGTTCTTAACCCATTATTATGTTGGGAGTAAAGGCTCTGGTATTCTCAACAATAATCTAATATAAAAAATACTACTCTCTCTCTAAATGTATTAGGACTGCTGCTTATGGAATTGGGGTGTTAGCCTTGTAAATCAGCTACTTGTGTGTCATCCTTCCATACTGTAACTGGAATGGCATATGCTGGTTTCAGCTGATCACCACATCATCTCACACTTTGGTAGGATTTTGGTATAATGAATTGTCTTTGTCCCAGATAAACTTGAAAGCTAAATATCTTATATGAAAGTCCAATGGGATATTTATTTTACTCCATATAGTAGGGAAAACAGGCAACACAAGGATCCCATTTGCTATGGAAATGTTCAAATAACTGGATAATTAAGTACAGTAGTAATTTAAGTAATTGAATGAGTAATTTAATGAGTAGATTAAGATGACTTTGTAAGGTGACTTTTAGAATATGAAATATTTTTGTGTCTATTTTTAAGCAATATTTTATTTTGTGAAGTGTTGTGTGTCTACAAGGTTCATAGCATTGGTAAAGGTTCATGATTAATATTTAAGATTAATCTGGTTATGAAGTTATCTTTACTAAAAGTATATCCCTTTCAGTCCAAATGCAACACGTGTTTGGTGTTTGAACTTGATTCATACCAGTTAAATCTAAAGCATTCAGAGCTCTTTCGTGTAATTAACAGTTGAGAGAAGAAACCCCACCACCAGAGTGTATGACTTTTCCTCAGAAACAGGAACTCTGTGTCTATATATTCTTAGACTAAGAAGAAATTTGAAATTGTATTTCCCAGTTGCTGAGTGAATGATTAACCACTATCTGTTAAGCAAAGGGTGGATGGCTTTTCCTGTACCTGAGTTCTCAAGTACCACTTTCTAATCTGGCTTGCATTCACTGTCCAAAATGAATTAATTGTTCTACATCTTGGTTAGATGAACATACCCCCTGCAGGACTCATCTGCTCAGAGGGAGTTGGGGGTTCAGGAAAAACTCTGCTCTGAGTATCTCATGTTGGCTACCAATATCTGTTTCATTCCTCTGAAGGCAAGAGTATTGACTCTCACTTGGAGCTCCCTGCTTCTTTGCACTGGCTGCCAGTGTGCTCACCATGCCACTGACAGACTTCTGTTTCTTCAAATTCACATACATATGATGGACAATTCACCAAATAACTGACTTTTGGTTTTCTATAGTCTGACCTTCTGCTTTGTAAAAGCCAGTCTAAACGTATAGACTCTACTCTAAATTATAAATTAATGGTGATTACTCACAGCCTGCACTTGGAGCTGCAGATCATTCTTCTCCTGCACCAGTTTCACCATTTTCTCCTCCAGCTCCTTCCTCTTTGCCTCAGACTTTGCAAGCTCTTCCTTGGTTTTCTCAAACTCCTCCTTCATGTTGGCCATCTCCTTCTCAGATTCAGCACTCTTCAACAAGGGCTTGATCTTGAAGAACAGCTTCATCCAGGGCCAGTGCTTCACGTTCATGAATGCACGGATGTTGTACTGGATGCAGAAGATGGACTCCCTGAAGCATAATTAAAATGTACGTTGAATATTTTCAGTATGATGGGTGCCAACATTTTCTCCCAAGTACAGTGACTTTAACTGAAGATGAGGAATGTCTACCTCCTCTGCACCATTCTCTGGTATTCGACTCTCATCAGGAAGCCCCTGCACCTGGCCTGGGTGCGAGTGATGAGCTGTGCCAGCTTCTCATCCCTCATCTCCTCCAGGAGTCCCAGCAGCCCAGCTTTGAAGAACACCTTGGGAAAGGGAATGTTGCAGCACATCACTGTCGCATAGAGCACAGCACTGACATGCAGTGAGTGAGTCAAGCAGGGCTTGTACCTTGGTGTGGCCAAATTTGTACTGGGTGTGGTCCACATCGATTGACCCAAGAAGCTTCTCAGAAGCCTTCTTGCTATCAATGAACTGTCCCTCTGGGATGGCACTGGCATTTAGCACCTTGTATCTGGGAAAAGAGAAAGAGGAAGATAAGGCTATTTTTGTCCCAGCCAACACACACTAGCCACTGAACCCCACCAGCTCACATACAGCTATTTTTGACAAAGGAGTCCAGCCTGAATGAACCAACATTGCTTATAATGATGCTGAGGAGTGCAGTGCAGTGCAGTGCTCTTACCTCTGTTTGAAGTCAGCATAGAGAACTCTGCTGGGGAAACCTTTCCTGCAAATTCGGATCCCTTCCAGCACTCCGTTACACCGCAGCTGGTGAAGTACCAGTTCATGCTCCATGGCACCTAGCAATTCAGAGCATAAATGCATACCACAGCTTCCAGTGCAGAGGGGAACGGTTGTATCAGAGCAACTCCTCTGCCTTCTTGAGCATCTTACCAGGTGTTTTTGTTTCATTTGGGATGATGCAACGGACAAAATGGGGGTGAGTGCTCCGTAGATTGGTCATCAGCTTGTTTAAGTTCTCCTAGATGGATCAGTCAGTAATGTGAATTTTCTATGTCCAATGTTAGATGCATCAAGGCCATAGTAATGATTTTACAACTTCTCAAAATTGTCTGGGTTTCCAAACACTTAGTTAAAGACATGGAAACTAAATATTTCTTATATTTGAAGATATTCAACACCATTTTTACAGACTGAAACACTACTATGTTGATATTGATCCAGTGGAAAATAATATACAATTTCACACCCTCACACAAAGTAATTAACTTTTAGATTTTCCATGTTCTGCCTTCTAAAGTCAATCTACTTAAGTTTAGAAAATTTGGGGTTTTTTCAAATAAGATAAATATCTATTTGGAGATTATTTATAAGGATAGTCTCAATTCCTCAAAATATCAACCTCACAGAAACGTAGAAATGCTAAAATTATAGTTCTAATCTGACCCAAAGACAAAAATATAGAGATCTGAATAATATCCTCTCAAAAAAAAAAAAAAAAAAAAAAAAAAAATCTTCATGATCTTTAAAGGCTGAATGCCTATTTTTGAACCCAACATATTAGCAATATTTAAATAGATCCTGGAAAACCTGATGTGGAATTGCCAAATAATTTTACCACCATTACACTAATGCAAAATACTCCTTTCAATTTAATATTCACTAGCTCCCTTTCTTCATATTACAAAGAAATAACAAATGCGGTACTGTACTCGGAAAAGAGCTGAGACAGTCTGGAAGGAAGAACCCTTCTTCTTGCCACCCTTTTTGCCACCACCACCAGCCTCTGTGAATGGAAGAAAAAAAAAAAAAAAATGGATGTTGTATATTGGAGACTACAGAACACAAAACAACTATAGATGTTTACTGCTTTATTTCTGGGTCAACATTGTCCCACACCGAAAATACAGTTTTCACAAAGCTGACCTGCATCTGCTCCACCATAGGAGGCAAAGAGTAAGGCCAGTGTCTTCACTGATGATTTCTGGTACAACCCAATGACAGTTTCATTCAGGGGGTCCTTGTTCTTCTCAAGCCAGCCAGAGATGTTGTAGTCCACTGTGCCAGCATAGTGCACCAGGGAGAAGTGGGCCTCAGCCTTGCCTTTGGCAGGCTTGGGCTTCTGGAAGTTGCTGGACTTGCCCAGATGTTGGTCGTAGAGCTTGTTCTTGAAAGAGGTGTCAGTTGCCTTGGGGAACATGCACTCCTCTTCCAGGATGGAGAAGATGCCCATGGGCTGGAAGACATTACAACAGACAAGAGGGAGAAACAGATGAGAAAGCAGACATCCCTTGATTGGAAAGTCACTGGAGACAGAAAAAGTTGTTCCCATGCATTTCAAAACAATAAGTCAGAGAAAATTAAATAAGGTTCAACTTTTTCCAGTGTTGCTTCTTCATTTGAGGATATGTGGATGCCTTTGCTGATGAAAAAAATCACAAATATGACATTGTGAAATACTATCCTCTCCATAAAACTTCTTTACTCATAGGTACTTACAGAACATGAAAGACTTTTATATAACTTCATTTTATACTATGGAAATGAATAGTCTCACCAACATTACTGATATCTGACTATGATCTCCAAAAACACTTCCACCTTGTTGCCACTTTCATGGGGTATGTATTTGAAAAAGTCAGGACATTCTTATATGCTTAACTATGTGTCCTGGCAAATATGTAAGATCCAACATATAATAATCTTAAACAGGAAGGATACCTTCTCAATGAGCTCAATGCAGGCAGCCAGGTCCATCCCAAAGTCAATGAATGTCCATTCAATTCCCTCCTTCTTGTACTCCTCCTGCTCCAGCACGAACATGTGGTGGTTGAAGAACTGTTGCAGTTTCTCATTGGTGAAGTTGATGCACAGCTGCTCAAAGCTGTTGAACTGCCAGACATAGAAACAAATACAACCTTTTCAATGTTCAGCAATAATAGTAAGGTTTTTTTCTTGTGTAATCCTAATTCATCATGGGTGATATTTTAAATACAAGGCTTCTTCCTATGTAGTTATGTCTCTAGGATAGGCTTTGCATTTAAAAAAGAGAAAAAGAGAGGTTTCAAATTCAGTATAATTAGGACGTTAAGGTGGTTTTTGGGGGGTTTTGTTTTGCTTGTTTGTTTGGTGGGGTTTTTTTCAGGATTAAAAAAGATTATTCGAAAAGCTATGCAAATAAGTGTAGGAATATACTAACTTCTATTAAAAATGTCTCTCAGAATTCCTTTTACTCTCAATTAATGTTCTATGAAAATGCTAGGAAAACTTTATTCCTTACATCAAAGATCTCAAAACCAGCAATGTCCAGGACACCAATGAAGTATTGTCTGGGTTGTTTGGTATCCAGCTGCTGGTTGATGCGAACCACCATCCACAGGAACATCTTCTCATAGACAGCTTTTGCCAGGGCACCCACTGAATTGTTCACCTAAAGCAAGGAGAAAGTTTGGATGTTACTATATGCAGCAGAGGAGAATAAACAGGAACCATCGAAGTATATTCCAGGTTACCACATTTTTCCTACCTGCTGCACGGTTTGACCCTTGGTCACATATTCATTTCCCACCTTGACTCGGGGGTAGCAGAGGGCCTTGAGCAGGTCTGCTGAGTTCAGACCCATCAGATAGGCAGCCTTGTCAGCAACTAAACACCAGAAAAGAGTGAGAGAGTAATAAATATTGGACAATTCCTAAAATGTGATTCTTGAGAGACTATCTCAAAAATAACAGCAGTGTTCACTGTTAGAGAGTTGCACAAAAATGAGTCAAAGCTACAAAGCTAATTTCTCTGTTGTCTTCAAGATTCAGAGTCTACAACACTTTCCAAGATTCAATTTCTACAAATGTTGTTTGAGAGAATTCATTCCTTTCAACCTTTTTTAGGCATGACTATGTGACTTCACACTTCCTGTCTAGTTGTATAGTAAGAGAATTGTTCATTCAGAGAGCTGGAGGCATGGACTGTACTCCCTGATATGACAGCGACTAATCAAATACACATCTCACATCAGAATTCCCCTCAATAGGTGAGGGTGAATAGAAACACAGTCTCGCATCCAGTTAGGGCTGAACCACTTCAGTACCCCACAGTACAGCAGAGATTGAAAGGTGTATTCCAACTAAAGTATGACTACTAATGTTACAGGAATTGATATCCATGCCTCCTGACTTCCTGCAAGTGTATACCAGATCTCTTATTTGTTAAGTAGTCACAGAATAAAATTACATGTATCATTAGATGAGATATATGACTCAGCTGTCACCTATCCATTGAACAATTAGTTTAAAATTTTACATATTTTAAAGCCTGAAATATGCCTAAGTCCTTTTGGTGACAATCTCTCTTGTAAAGATTGCTGAATATGCTGATACCTTCTGTGCCATCGGGCTCTGCCTGCTCTTCTCGTTGTTTCTGCTTGAACTTCAGGTTCCCGTAGTGCATGACAGCCCCTGTCAGCTTGTAGATGGCGGTCTTTTCATCAGCAGTGAAGCCCAGGATGTCAATGGCACTCTGGCAACAGAAACAGTAAAGTAAACATGTATGTACCAGGGCTCCTATCCACCAGATGACCTGTTTGGTAAGTCACTTACATCTGTAGCCATGAGCTCTTCCTTGTCATCAATGCTGGGAACACTGATCTCACCTTGACTCACGAAGTGGTAATCAAAAGGGTTTGTGGTGATGAGGAGCATGTCTGAAAACAATAAAAGGGGGAAAACAAGTTTATTTTAGCTTTTCAGGTGATACAATAAGCTACTTTTCAGTGATCTTCCTTCAAAACAGTGATCTTCTTACCAATTAGCTCTGGCTTCTTGTTGGACATGATCTGATAAAATATATGATAGCTTCTTTCTGCCTTAAGTTGGAAAGTGACTCGGGATTTCTCCAGTAGATCTGGAAAGGACAGTAGGACAGAGTAAGCACAAGAACTGGGAAGGGTTAGAAGGACTGTGGTCAGGCCAGGAGAGTGACTTACAGGTTTCAATGTCGGCAGAAGCCAGTTTGCCTGTGGCCCCAAAGTGGATTCTGATGAATTTGCCCTGTTAAGGGGAAAAAGAAGCATTTCAGCCTCGGTACATTTCATTGCCATCTCCTCATGTGAGAACACCACTAGCCCATCATCCCTGCTGTTACAAGGAGGGAGCATTTTTGTCCAAAGTAACAACTTACAAAGCGGGAGGAGTTGTCGTTCCTCACGGTCTTGGCATTTCCAAAGGCCTCCAGCAGTGGGTTAGCGCTGATGATTTGATCCTCAAGCGTTCCCTGCAGAATGATCATTATTGCTGGTTATCCTCTCCAAAAATCATCTCAGGAACAGAGGAAAGCTTTGGTTCAAGCCAGTATCTATTAATTTACCTGCATTTTGCCTGACTGCTCCTCCTTCTTCTTCTCCCCACTCGCTGCAATTGTTGCAAAGTACTGGATGACACGCTTTGTGTTCACAGTCTTCCCGGCACCGGATTCTCCGCTGTGAAACCAAAGAGAGAAGCAGAGAGCGTGTGGTCAGGCGGGAGGTCCCTCAGCACCGGGCAGCCCCACAGGGACCCGAGAAGGGATCTACATACGTGATCAGGATCGACTGGTTCTCACGATCTGTGGAGAGACAGAGAAAAGAAACCTTTTCCTAGTGCTCCTGAATAACAAAGAACTCAAAAACTAGGCAAAGAATAAAACTGAAGCTTCCAGAGAATGCAGGGACAGAAAACAGTGAAAAGCCCTGGGAACTCGGGTGGGTACTTCTGATGCTCCTAGAAGTACTTCAGGTATTATCAACTGGTTCAGTAAAGATATGAGTTCAGAGTAGGTTTTGTAGTATTATGCTTTTCAAGGTATTGTCTTCTCATCTTATTAGGTAAGTACATGTTACATAAATATAGAGATTGGGCTTTGACAGTATTTAAATTCTTTTGAAGCTAAAATTTTCCTGAGTAATCATACGGAAATTTGGAATCATCATGAATAACAGAAATGTGTGACCAACCTCTTTCAGTATTTGTCATCTGGTTTTTTGAACTCATATACTTACAGAAATTATATACTACTGTAATGATACATAGACAAGTTTAATTTTTCATTTTTCTATTCTGGATCTATTTCCCAGTTTCTTACAAAAGAACAGAAATATAAGATCTAGAATCCTGCACATCTTTGATTTCAGTGCACAGATAGGGAGAGGAAAAAAAGAAGTGGAAGGAAGAAGAGAAAGCAGAAAGTAAATTTTGAAGTAATTCAATTTAAATGTTAACAGCTTTGGTTTTTTTCTTGACATTGTTTTTCTGAGGTTTACTTAAGATGCAGTTGATTTACAGTGTCATAGATCAGTGTAGGAGTTACACAGGTCATTAAAGGCTATATGTACTTCAGACCAACCTGTGATCTTTTCTATCATGACTAGCATTTGTATAATAATCAAGTGAAGCTTATGTACCTGTTCAATGCAGAGATAGTCTGTTTTATTTATTAACACTGATGTTTGCAAATTTGAATTGCCTGTATATACATCACTTATAGGGTTTGGGTCATATCATTGTACTCTGGCTAAGACTAGTTTAGTGGTTAAGATACATAAATCTATGCATATATCTAAGATCCCATTACAGTCAGTAAAGCCTACACCAGAAAACAGGTGTCTTATTTATAGTGAATTCACTCCTTCTAGATTATTTTCATCAGGTTCAGGTCTTTATTAATTCTAGTGGGAACACAGACACTCAGCTCATACCGACCATTACAGTTAAGTGCATTAATCTTCCATTAATTTCACGCACACGCTATTTTAAGTGTTGCACCATATTTCCAGAGAATGCCCTAAATTTCCCTCTACAGATGGTTCATTGCAAAAGCAATTCAAAGGAAATCAAGCACTCACCAGTCAGCATGAACTGATAGGCATTGTCAGAGATGGAGAAGATGTGTGGAGGGGCCTCCTGGCGCTTCTTGCCTCGGTAGGCCAACACCACCTCCGGGTTGTACACCGGCAGCCACTTGTAGGGGTTGACAGTGACGCAGAAGAGACCCGAGTAGGTCTGTGAGGAAGGGAGACAGCACGTTGGCTTCCACCTACCCTGGCAGAGCAGTTCCTCCTCACTGCCCAGGGGAAGACTGCTGCTGGTACTTACGTAGATCATCCAGGCTGCGTAACGCTCTTTGAGGTTGTACAGCACAGCGGGTTCGTGGAGGTGGGTCATCATGGCCATGTCCTCGATTTTATCGTACTTGGGAGGGTTCATGGAGAAGATCTGATCATCCTTCACGGTCAGGGTCTGACAAGGAAACAAAAGATCCATGTATGTCAGCTAAGAGCTCACAGTGACAATCAAATAGTGTCCTTCAGCCCTGTCTTTCACTCACCTCTCCACCTTCAGTCTTGACAGTGACCTTCCCTGACTCCCTGCTCTGGATTGTCCCTTTCACAAAGGATTCCTTAGGATGCACCACAAAGACCGATGACTTGGCATCAAAAGGCTTGTTCTGGGCCTCAATTCTCTCCTTTTCTGACTTTCGGAGGTAAGGAGCCGCTTCCCCAAAAACAGCCATCTCAGAGTCTGAAGAGGCCATGTCTGCACTTTACTGAAGGTACGTCAGCAGAGGTGTCTGGTGGGGAAAAAAAGACTGTTGATCACTGAGAAGAATATAATCTGTATCAGTGAGAAAACTCCTTGCTCTTTAGCTAATAAATAGCTAGCTATTCTCCCAGAATATCTCTTGGAAGTAACCACTGAAATACACTGTGGTTTGAACTTAAAGTTACCCTAGTCCCACTCAAGAGAGAAACTTAGTCTTCTAAAACATGTAGGCCTTGTAAAAGTAAATAGAATATCTTCTGAATATTGACTACAGTAACTGACCTTGATGAATTCTGACCAGATTTGAGGTCTTCACATAAAAGAATCTACAGAAAAGCACTCTCTGTTCTGTTCATTAATAATGAGTGGTGACTCTTCAAGTAAGTACTTTCTTGTTAAAAGTATTACCTTGTGTTCTAAAAATGACAAATTACTTGACTTTTTAGATCTTCCCTATTTTCAACAGTCTAGCCTAAGCAAAAATTGGTAGAAATGTATGACAATATAAAAAACCCACTCATGCAGCTGTTTAAAAGTTCTGTGCTAGACTGTAGTCTAGGAGTGCATTATTCAAGGTGTTACCCTTGGAGAAAGGCTTGAATCCTGGAAATCAGCCAACCCTATAAAATAGGAATGGCAGTTGTTTTTTATTGCTGCATGGAATTCCAGAGACAAATTATAAATTGAAGATTCAGACATGCATTGAAATTATATTGGAAATTTTTTTTTCACACAGTCACTCCCTCATGGAAATGGTTGCCAGGGGCAGGAGAAATGAAATGGGATATTCCAAGGACATTGTCTTCTTTCTTCAAGCTAACAAAATGCATGCACTTACCTTGAAGCCTTCTGTGGAGACAGGCCAGACTTGTTCCTGGGAGATTTTATAGCGTCTCGTCTGCGGATGCTGCAGATGCTCCCCCTTTCTTCGGTCAAAACATTTCTGGCAAACCTTCTTTGGCAAAGCATTGTCTGGCAAACTAAGGGCATAATTGTCATTCGATTTGAATGATATAATTAGAACATTTTTATATCGTACTGACTATGTGAATACATCTATAAATAATTTGTCAAGAGTGTTAAGGAGAGAATCTAGACTACTCAAGGCACTTAGAGAACTTGGATGCAGGGACTTCTGATTCCTATTGCTGACTTTCTCAGTGATTTGCTGTTTGACTCATGGTAGTTTCCCCAGTACCTTTATACCACAAATTTTCAGTCATGCAATGGGGATAACATCTATGATGCTTTAGAAACGTGTGCATTGATAGGAACAGGAAAAGTATGTTAAAAACCAACAAATAATTGTTGTTGGGAGACACGTTTAGGTTGTATTTTCTAAGAAGCAGAAAGTCAAAATGTATTACAGCTGAGGTTTCTGTATAGCAAAGTCTCAATAGTGAGTTTGAAGTACAGTGGGTTGGAAGCCTGAACCCAAGTAATGGGAGACTACATTGAAATGGAACTCTTGAATTAATCCCTAAGATGCCTTTTGAGGTATCAAATTAAAATATACACTTGTACATGCATAGACAATACATGGTTTTGTGTATATTTCATTTTAAAAGTGATTCCCCAAGAAACTCTGCTGTTTCACTGTTCACTCTCTTACACTTTTTACTTGCATTTGATGTATGCTTGCCCCTGTTATTTTCTGCATACATAACCAGTTCCCCCTGTCAAATCTGAAGTTCCAGAGGTTCCCATAGCCCCTCCC
Source organism: Athene cunicularia (assembly GCF_003259725.1). NCBI lineage: Eukaryota > Metazoa > Chordata > Aves > Strigiformes > Strigidae > Athene > Athene cunicularia. The sequence goes on from NW_020799123.1 coordinate 583,278, forward strand.
TACCTGCAACTCCCCAAAATAAGATGCCTTACCCTGCCATGCTGGTACACACAGTCATGCATATCACCTTAACATACAGTTCCAGATACTATGCATTCTGATAAATCTTCAGTCTAGCACTGCTGTTCCATAAAAATATGTATACTTAGACATTCTCAATTGCAGAAAAATCTAACCCAGTACTGCCTGTACCAAAGCATTAGAGATAGAAGGAAGTATTGTGTAATGCTGATGGTATGGGAAAAGGAGATTGACTGGTAGTCCAAGAGACTAACTGATCCAGTTTAGGACATGTATAATCACTTAAACATCTTCAGATCCTCCAGATCTAAACACATTCTTTCCCTAGCCATTGACATTTCAATCACTAAAATATTTCAGTGAATAACACAGGAAAGAGGTCAGAAAAACAGTGTCTGGGGTCAGTGTAATATAGAGCATTAGATGATGTCCTGTGCTGTAGTAGCCCCCTCCAAGAGTGCTCTGGCACTGCAGCGCCCACATTTTTGGCCCCGGACTGGAATCAAAACCCAGACCTCATCCCTGAGCTCACTACACAAGTTACATGGACAGCTGAGTATCTCAAAAGGCTCATCTTTTTGCGCATTAGGAAGAAAAGCTGCCCATTACCAGAGGACTTTTGAGGTAATCTTGAATTCTTGTCTACTGCAGTATAGTAATGTGGAGAGCATTTAATATCTGATTTGATCACACAACCTTCAAAAAATAATTCTCTCATATAGGAATATAAGCCTGCCAAATTTCCATGTATGTTCAGTTGCCATTGACAGATCCTTGGAGAAAGGTGAAGCACTGGGTTATTGGGAACATATACTGACAGTGGCCTTGTCTTCCTTTTTGGTTGAACAGTAGACTCATACCAAACAGATTGCCCTCAAGACAGGTGGAAATTGTGAAGCTGAATTCCTTCCACCTCTTGCCATGTCCAGTATTGAAGTCCTGTGTTAATATATTTCCATGCTCATACTCTTCAGGGAATTCAGATCATGGTAATTATCAGAAAAGAACTGATAAAAGACAACAGTCTTTCATCATAGAAGCCAATCATGTTGGTCAAGCACAATTACTTTCCCTGCTAAATACATGTTGACTGCTCTCAGTTATCTTCTTGTCCTTCACATCCATAACAATAAATACCAAGAGGACATATTCTGTGATCTTTCAAATAACTAAAGTGAAACTGAGCAGCTTACAGTTTCACTGATCCTTCTTCCTCTCTTTTTTTAAAGATGGGCATAACATTAGCCTTTTTCCAGTCATATGGGACCTTCCCTGTGTGTCATCATTTTTTACTAATTGTAAACATAGGCCTTGCAATTACAACCACATCCTTTGATGACTCACACACAGCCCCATCATATGAATACATCTAGATTCTCTTAGTAATTTCAGCTTCAGTAAGTAATAGGTTAGGACTTCCCCACTGTTGGTTATCTGTTTCCTTCTCAAACTCCATTGGAAGATGCAGATGCTTGGGCACAGAGTGCTTATGAATACTGATGCAGAAAAGGATCTGCATACTGAAGTGCTTTCTGTATCATCTCCCTCTAGGTGGTCTCATACATTCAGTGATAGACACATATTTTCTCTTAATTCTCTTCTGCATCATACATGCAGAACTGTTATACTTAATATCCCTAAGTGCCCAAGAGGGGTTCTGCATTCCTATTTTGTTACCACTCTTTGCCTAAACCTCTTATATACTTTTGTGGTTTAGTTCATGTTTTCTGCTTAGCTAAGATGAAATTCCCAGTCTTCCTGCAGAACAAGGTAGTTTGTTCATGAGGTCTTAATTTTCCTTTAAACTGTAACCATCTTTCCTGGACAGTCTTCTCTTTCACAGCTGCTGCCAAATGTGTTCTAAACTAGCAGTTTTCTGAATACAATGAATTCTGGTCTTACAAAGTCTAGAGTGTTGATTCTGTTGCTTACCTCCCCAGCTTTCCACTAGATCCTTCATTCAGTCATCACGTGGTTGCTGCAGCCTGAGCTGCCATCTTGGATCATATTTATCACTAATTCATCCCTGCTTCCAGTATGTGGGCATTGTCTGTCCTGTATTTACATTAGGATATTGTCATTAGCAGAGTCTAAGAACTTCTGACATTGCTTGCACGGTGCTGTTGCCCTCCCAGCAGATGACAACATGGCTGAAATCTTCCCTAAGGCAGAGCAGACTTCTGCCTTTCTACTAGTTGTAGAAATCCTTCTTCACCACCTTGTCTTGGTCAGGTGGTCTATAATGGACCCCATCACAACATCCCTCATTTTCCTCCTGTGTCTGATGGGATTCCTACTGTTACACACTGGAGCTTTGCACAATCAAGGAGCATGTTAACATAAAGCATAAATCCTCCTTATCTTCCCTGTCTATTCTTCCTAAACAGTCTGTATCCTTCCATGACCACTTTCCAGTAGTGCACACTATTGCACCATATCTCCATGACTCTGACTATATTCCCCTTCTCCCTTACAAAATTCCTACATTTGCAGCATTTCCTCTCTTACTTCTAGGCTTAAGTCATCTTCCATGATGAAGCTGATTTCACACCCTTGTTATCAGGTTAGTAGACTCATTGCAAAGACCTCTCTCCTTAGTCCTCAAATACAGATGCTCAAAAATCTAGAGGAACTCAAAAATGAAGTTGCTAAGCTTCCAAACATGGTGTGGAAGGTCCTACTTAAAAATCCATTTGGATATCACAGGACTGTCAGGTGAAAAATATAATCCCACAATATTATGGGGAAATCAAAGCAACTACAGTGCAATAAGGCTGATGGCTATACTTGATAAATCAGTAGAAATTATAATACAGAATGAAATTAATGGACATAGAAAGTTACAGTCTTTTGTGTGTATTTGTAAAGGGAAGTCTTACTTCACAAACCTGCTTGCTTCTTCAAAGGCCAGATAAAGCATGTAGATTTAACTACCAAGACTGTATCTGTAATGCTAAATCTATCTGTTCCTGCCTGCAATCTGTGGTATCAGGCCAAATAGCGCAGGATGCCTTGCAGCCAGTCCTCAGTGCTTGTGACGACGAGAATTGTCTGGCTGCATCAGCACTGCATAACCCTTGGTCTGGGTCTCTGCTGTTTAGCAAAGGCCTACTTTCCCTTTCACACTAACTAAATACAGTATAAAACCATAGCTTCTCCCCTAAAGTTTTTAATAGATTACATTAAACTGTGCTAGGGAGGGAAAACTGTAAACTGCAACATTGGTATCTCTGTGCATGTTGTTCACAAAAATGGAGCTGTCAGAGCAGTTTTCAAATGGAAGACCCCTTACCCTTTGGATTAGATTTGGAGGGAATAGAAATGGAGAATGAAACTGAGAAAATAGAAAAATACTGGGAGGACAACATGGGAAGTTCAGAGAAACTTTCAGGAGAAAACAAGACCTAAACTTTTATGTTTTCCTCCAGATATTTTCTGGAAGATAAAGATTATATTAATTCATATTTCCAAACTAACTTGAAGAATTTTATTCCATGGATTTAAAAATCCTGGTCATATAGACACTCAGTTATCTTGTAAAAATCTCTGGGACGCACCATCTGTTTTGGATTTGGTTTAGTTCATGGAAATTATCAATTCCACCCAAATGATACCTTTCTGTGACATGGTCTATTGGGCATTCCAGATTTTTGCAAAGGAGTAGTCTGTAATTTGAATAATCAAATTCAGACTCCGTACAGATTTAGCTCCAGAGTTCTCATTGAGTTAGGCCACAGAAAACTGGCCAATTTCCTCTGTCCAAGCATGGGACAGCCAAGATGACATCTGTCCTTTGGAAGAGGGATCTGCAGAATGACACAGCAATGTCCTGATGCAAAACAAAGAGGGAAATGTATCTTGCCAGCCATTGACTTTCTGTCACTTCTCTTTTCATCCCTACAGGGCCTGGAGCCCACTGGAAATAGAAGCAAACCACAGCACAGAAGAGGTAGAATGAGATAAATCCCTGGATAGAGATGGTCCTGCACAGACATACAGTGTGGGCAAAGTTCTGGAGTGATGACATCCAGCCATGATGAAAACAGATCCCATCCCACTTTCTGTAAGTCCATGCAATGTGATTTCCCTTCCCTTGTGTTCAGTAAGCATGAGCAGGAGAGAAAGAGGGGCACTCATAAACACAGGTGAATATGAAAGTGGAACACTGTCAAAGGCTCTTGAGTTTGTGGCCCAATGTAAACCTCATGCTCCACTCTGCTTCTTAGAGTAGCAGCAGCAGCCTTGTAACCTGTCCATTTAGAAAGAAATTCCAAGACCAGTATCTCCATGTAATTGTCATGAAAACACTTTCAGGCCTCTTACTTAGGTCCCCCACTCCTTCCACCCTGAACTAAGTGAACCAGAACCTCCTGGTGAGTTGCAATAACAGGAAAAGAATCATGACTGCCAGCCTCTGACCTCCCTTTCAGGCCCATTGGTATTCTTTTCTGACAGGAGAGAAACAACTAAAGTAAACTCCTTTGGATGATGTGGGAATCAACCTGCAAAGTTCAAGAAGGAATCTTCTTGGGAGTCAGTATATATGATGTAAACTTTAACCTTGGCAGCAGTGAATTCCAGTACAGAAAGGTAGCTGAGTTGGTGAGCTCTCATCTAAGTCTTTGAAGGAGAACACCATCAAGTTCACCATCAGAGAATTCATGCTTTTACAGTAGCATTGGGTACCTTTTTACTCTTATTATACATGCAGTTTTCCTAGAGCAGCTGCACCATGGATTTCACAGAGATTGAAGGTGGTGTGTTCAAGTCAGGTGTGCATCCAGTCGGTGAATATTTAAACAGAATGTTCTGATCCATGGTATCTCCCCAAGCAAATGGAGGGTGCGTTCGAAAAGGTAAGCAGTTTCATCCTTTGCACTGAGCTTGCCCACTCTTTAATGTAACTTTTCCTGAAGATTGGCACCAAAGGTATTAAACTTTCACCCCCTTCATATGTGGAGAGAATTTGTTCACATAAGCAATCAGCACATAAGCAATTAGCAGGAGATTTCAGGATGGCACTGCTCTCACCCTGTCCCTTCAATGTCATGTCATCAGCAGCTACCCTAGCAGAAGCCTTGTCAAGTTTTCCCCTTGTCCTGTATGAACTTGATGCAGAAGAAACAGGAGAGCCCAAGACTGCCTAGGGCAGCAGCCTGCAGCTGTGACCAGGTAAGATCACCTGGACTGTTTCTGGTGCACAGCATGAAATTCATCTGTGAGCCTCCTATGTGAGGCCCATAATGTCCATTTTAAAAGAGATCTCCTCATTGTCTGCCCCCCATTAGACAGCCCTAGGAGGCTGGAGAGAGCTGAGAGCTGCTCAGCTTCCGCTCAGGAAACCTGCTCTTGTGGATCAATGTTTTGCCTATGATTCTCCACATGAGAAGCCACAACTATTGCAAGAGAACCACAACTGCCAACAACCACAAGTCCTGTTTGGAAGTGCAGGTGGCTGCCTTCTGCACCATGGGAGACTGTCCAGGTATGGCTCTGGCTTGGCTGAGTACTGCTTTATGAAGGTAAAGACATGCAAGGTCTGTATAGCTACAGTGCAATGAGCTGACACCTTCTGCAGTGCTACACCCAGCCTGTCCCAGTCCCACACAGCTGGATGAGTGTTTTTCTCAGCTAAGTATCTGCACTTCCAAGGGATAGGAGTCCACCAGCTCCCTCAGAATCTTCCACTGTATCTCATCATTAAGATCGGATCCAGGAAGGAAAGTTGAAGAGATCCACAGAATCAAACTGCCAGTATCTCACTCCAGTATCAAACTCCAGTATCTCACAGATTATCACCCAGATGTTCCTACATCCCTTAGGCTGTCATTGACCTCAGTATCTTGCAGCCCCTGTGCTACCTTGCCAACAAAATTTCAAGGAGAACTGTTCCAGGAAATTGATTGTGTTATTAGGAACTTTACACCATGAAGGAGTAGGGCAAGTGGGCAGCTGACAATACATTCTCACTCCATTAACATGTGGCGATTGAGCACCTGTCAAGTAATTTTTGTAAGAATTGCAGTGTCCTGCGCATTTGAGCTATGAGGAAACCCAAGGATTCTGAAATCCACATATGGACTGATAATTTGGTTTTGCCAGAAAAGATTTTGAATGCCCCAGTACCAACTAAAGAGTAGATTGTCTGCCTCACAGGATATATAGCATTCTGGAATTTGGGATTAGCTTTTTGGCACCATTCTCCTGCTGTTTCTGAGATGGACTGCAAAGTGGAAAGGTGAGACCCAGCACAAGGAGCAGTGAGTTCAGAGTAAAGCACAGAAGCCCTAGTTACTTCGTCTCTAAAACATAGCTAGACCCACCATTAGCTACCTTCTGCTGAGCAGCCCCATGGACAGAGCATTTGTCTATGAAGAGAGAGGTCTGTGCTCTTCACTCTCCTCAGCATAGGAGGAACGCGCATACCCAGCATCCTTGCCTTGACTCCTAGATCTTGGTCCTTTATTAATAGGTAAGGAAGTGTTCTGGGTGGATTCCCTGTCCACAGCCATGCCTTGAAGTTTGGCTACTGTGCGAGCAGGCACACTCACTCACTCTTGAGTTAATTCCCCTCTCTGTGTCACCAGTTGTCTACAAACACATGCAGTACACATTATTAACAGAGATAGTAGGTTGAGAAGGTGCTTTGCTGGGATAACATTTGTGAGAGTATGCTTTTTTTTCCTTAGGCTGCTCTGTTATGTTTGGATTAGGCCATTTATAGTTCTCTAGTAGTTTATGAGACCTTTGGTCAGCTTTAACAGCTTTTTCTGCTAAACTGTACCTCCCGCAGTATATTGAAGATTCCCTTCATCGTCCTGAGAATTTTAGCTGAGAAGTTAAATATTCAAAACCCATGACTTTTTCCATATTGTCTACATTGTAGCTTGTGGTGAGATGGGGATATTCCCCTAAAGTAAATGGCATCATTTCTACTCTGGAATCAGAGTATTAACATATAGCACTTTCCAGGTGAAATAAACCACCATCACCTCAAAACATGAGAGATACAAAAATCATGTGGAAGCTACACTTATGACTCTTTTAGAAAGAACAGTCATACAGGAGGAAGTCTGAAGTTCCCTGACTTGTTCATGATTTAAAAAAAAAAACAACTCGGAGAGCTCCTTGCAGGATTTTCAGCTTGCAAGTGCTGTTGTTGACCATGCTGTATTATGGTAGGGCCTGCTTAGACAGATCAGTTTGCTCTTTAGCCTGTGGTGCACAGTCTGACAGAGAATGCTCAGCTTCTGCTGTAGCAGCATTTCTGCTGCCCTCTGTAAAATGAGAGCACACAGGAACGTTAGCACAGGACAAACAAATGTCAGAACACTGCTCTGTAGCAAAACTGCTCATCCTACACTTCTGCTAGGATGTGGCTGGATACTGAACCCTGGAGATGGTAAGAGTACATTTTCCATATTAAAAGGTTATTTATCAGTTCAGTGTAGATCTCCTAAGGTTCATGTTTTCAATGTTATTTGCAAAATGTGCTCTGTCCATATTTTTGATATGCCATCTTGTTAGGAAATGTGCCATTAAACTAACATTTCTAATAAATGTGGCTGAATGAATGGGCTGGGAGAATTGCTGGAAGCAATAAATTATTTCCCAGGAAGAACTACGGAGGATTATAACTAATGAGACTTAAAGCCTGAAGGTTGAAAAGCAGTGTGGGCCATCCTTTACCATGACAAATATAAGCAAAAATTTCTGGGTTTACATGTGAGCACTTGTGAAGACAAGCTGATGCCATAGGCTGGCCATGAAAGGGCTATAATGGCCTTGCTATATGCCCTGTCCCTTCTGCTCTATTCAGAAGCTAATTTCCGCAGATCTTAATGCAGTTGTGATTTACCTTTGCTACATGTCAAGGAAAGTGTATGCATCTGTCCTAGGGAAACTTTGATGACAAATATGTTGCTAAGCACCTTCCCACAGAGTGTTATTCTTGGAAGTCCTCAGAACGAGTTAACTGAACATGAGAGGCAAATAAAACACACAATCTGGCATTAGAGGATGGGCAGCTTTCAAATGTGCACCACAGGTGCACCATTACTCATGCGCCTCCTGTCTCCACAGCTAACATCAGCGGAAGAGATCTGGGCAGTAGATCCTGGCCAAGGAGATGACATTCAGGATACCCTTTCTATCAGCCACCAAAGCAGCTGAGGGTCTCCTGTTACAGAGCAGGTGAGTGGGGTGGGAAAGATGGGAGACCGCTGGGTAGAAAGGTAACTGAAAGAAGTAGCAGGAAGAAGAAGGAAGGGGAAGGAAAAAAAAAAAAAAAAAAAGTAAGGAAGAAGCATGGTATTAACCCCTGCAGGCAATTATAACATAAACTAAAATAAGCTGTACTGGTGAGATCAAAGGTCCATGTAGCCCAACTTTCTGTGTTTGAAAGTGATGCCCAAGAAGGAGAGGCATCCTGCCTAAGGCAACATAGAGGGGCACTTCTCTAAAACTCCTGATTCCCAAGAATTTGCATTTATGGAAGACCTGAGCAGGACACAATGTCTGGATATTTAACAGCTCATGCTGGATTTTTAACTGATTAATTTGCCCAAACACTTTTGAACCCATGAACTGTTTTCTGAATGTATGGCATGTTACTGTGATCCTCTACTGAGACTAACTCATAGAACACAAACATCCATGTATGTAGTTCAATTTACTTTGTTATTATACAACTTCTTTGTATTTGTTTCACACTTGATCCACATTTTCATACAAAATCACATATCTGAGGAAGTAAAAATAGTGATCAAACTGCAGAGAGCATCTCCCAGGTGCCAAGGTAGACAGTTAATCTACAGTATGTAGATTAACCAGGATGTTTTTCTTCTAGTACTTTCAAGGGAAGTGTTCTTCCAAACATTAAGGCTCCTGTCACTTAAGAGACTCCACCACAGCTTCCTATGTAATGTTAGCAGATTTCCTTGGTGGTCAGTCTAAATGTTTCTTTAATTTCCATCTGAGATGCTGAGTGAAGGACACAAGTCCCTGGTCCTCCTGAAGGGCAAATCAATTGTGTAAAGCAGAACAACTCCAGCAGAAGACACTGATGGCAACCTGCCACCAGAGAGCCAGCAGCCAGGGTGTCAGGGTGCTGGTGGACCATGTGGGAGATTAGCAGCTGGGGGTTCTAACAGTGCTTACTTCCCCTGTTCTGAAGATATTCCTTACTCACCCCACTAAAATTTACCAGGGACAGACCTTTCTGTCCATGTGTCTTGTCACAAAGTACTTGGAAAGATCTGAAAGGATCTCCCAAAAGAGAAATGAATGAAAAGTCCAAAGGAGGAGGCGACATTGTTTTACATCTCAGTCAGGACTGTGGCCTGCAAAAATGTATCCCAAATCTGTTGCGGCTCAAGATGCAGTGCCAAATGCACTCCATCACTTCTTTGTCAAGCAACACAGGTGTACGTTGCCTCCCTTCCAAATTAGTCCCTCAGGTGCCTCAAGCTTTCTGCTGCTTCCTGAGAAGTGCTTCCAGGTGGATAGTATCTTGCAGGGTGGAAGGTCTCAGAGCAGACCTGTCTCTTGACTGCACTCATATATTTGCTAAGCTTGGATTTCACACCTTAGTGCTCCAATGCATGTACATTGTCCCAGTCCTAACTGTGTTGAAACTCTGAATTCAAGAGAACTGATGAATGTAGAAATGGGAGAAAGAAAGGACCTCTTTGTAGGCCCTTTTCCTGGTTGTATGGCAGATTCATTGGTAAATTAATGGAGAATGCAGCTGCTGAAATTAATTTTATTTCCTCAAACTGTTTGTCAAGAAGTTTCTTCTTTTAATAAAGAATACTATAAAAAAATCCTATAACTGGAATAGTTAGGTCAGGAGATACAGATGTCCCTCTAGTCCAGGAGTTGACAGATCTGAGATTCTCTGCAGTGGGGCAGAAGTTCTGTTGGAACATATGCACTGTATCTACTTCAAACTTTTTCTCCAAGATAGTCCTCTATGGCCACTTCGGAGCAGCATTTTCCCCATGATTAGTTAACACTGCTCCGCTGCCAGGCAATCCAACCCCCTAGGCAGTGTGTCAATTCAAAAAACTATCATTCTGCAGCTATGGTAATAAATATCCAAGAGGAAGGAGACTTTGGTTTCCCTCCCCTTGGTATGTTATTTGGATCCTGGTAATTTATCATAAATTATAGCCTCCTCAAGTGAATAGTACTATTAGTTCAGCATAAAAGAAATACTAATTTTTTTGTGTATGTTCTAGCTATATGTAATCTATCTTGTTTAGTCTAGCACATTGCTATATTTCATATTGCACCATTAGAGATATTTTTTTGCAAGTTAAAGAATCCTGAAAAAACAATCTTATAATAGGTCCATAAAAATCACAAGAGTTCTCATCTTTAAAGAGTGTTTACAGTGTTTCTTAAATTCAAGCCAAATTATTTATTTATCAATTTTGAAAAATCACCAGTTTTATATACCTTAGAATGTACTCCCCAAACTAACCTTGTTGATCAGGGAAGCAAATAAGCAGAACCCTAAACTGGGAACTCTTTCCAACTGGATAAAAAAGCTTTTAAGAGATAAAAATTGTATTTCAGCTATTAACACATCTACACAACCGTGCTGGGTATTGTGAGGCAAAGTGGGATATATACACCTTCTCAAAAATTATAGCACCTTTTTCAAGCAGGATCAGTAGCTGACTATGAAATATAAACATAAAAATAGACATGACGATCATCACAGTTTCAGTTGCAAGAAAGCTATTGATATACTTGCTATTTTTCTATAAAAGTGCATATGACACCATCCATATCTAGACAGTCCTTGGGAGATGCTTGTCTAAAAGAGCTCCTTAAAGGATAGGCTAGACATCATGCAATATAATAGATACTCTGTTCATACACACAGTTTTCTCATTCAAATATTCCCTTAATATTTACTCCAAATCCTTTTTTACTTCAAATTAAACAAAGCCCTGATGACATAACCCTCTCTGTCTTTCATTGAAAATCCTTTTCATTTGACAAAATTATTTTCATGATCACACACCCAGTTCTTCTATTCTTGTCTCTTGACTTAAAAAATTAAGGTCTATCCATACCTTTTTCTAAGTCATGCTCTTTATACTTGTCATTCTAGCTCCTCTCCTCCTTACTCCACAGACAGATTTTTCTTTTTTTCAGAAGAGGTCTGCAAAATATGCTCTATTAAAAATACCGTAGACTACCACTAAAATAATCCATTGCTTAGAAAAGCAAGCATTCACATCCTACACTACAGTAGGAGTACTTATACTAATATTTGCAATAATTGGATATACCATTTTTCCAACTATGTGGCATTGATGAATGTATATAAACATGTGCCCCTGATTCCTTGTCTCCCTGCCTCAGATTATAAACCACATGTATTTCTCCGATTTCATTCTCATGAAGAACTTCATTTCTCTTCATTAACTTTCCTTCTGAAAATTAGAGAAGTTTTCTCCAATTTTCCAGAGATACTTTTAAGTCTGATCCCACTGCCAAAGTGTTTGGATGACCCACTTCCCCAAAGACAGAGTATCAGTGGCTGCTTCTGTCAGCTCAATTCTTTTTCTTTCAGCATTGCTGACCCAAACATTTCCAGGCCTTCTTCGGCCCATTCCACCTGTCTTTGTTCTGTCCCAGTGGTGAAACTGGGAACACATGAAACTGGCTGACCCACCTGGTTGGATTTTAACCTTTCTGATGAGATTCGATCATAACACGTGGGCCAGGAAGTTTCAGCAGCTTTAAAAGCGCCCATCTGGAAGTGAGACCTAGTTGCTGCCACCCAGAGGAGGGTCCACCTTGGTGGCCCCATGCTGCCACCCCCTGGCAGTGGGTGCCTGGAGCAGCGCGCCCGGGTGGCTGCTGCCTGGCTGAGCTCCCTGTGACTGACAGGAGCCTGCTGGAGCCCTGTGACCGACAGCCCCTGCTCCCCACCCCTGGTAATAATGCCATCGTCTTTCTGCCAAGCATCCCTTAAAAACTTCTCCGTCCCTTTAGTGTCAGGTGACAAGGCCCAAGCTGAGAATAAAGATGACAGGGCCTGCGTCCTCCGAACGACAGCCCAAATGGTGAGGCAAAAAGCAGAGTCACCATCCCAGCTGATGTCTCTGGGCCTTGCTTTCCTCTGCCTGGTTGCCTGTGGTGACTGTACCAGGCAGCGATGCCGGCTTTACGGAGCTCTCCAAAGGGCCAGTGGAGCCAGGCTGCAGGCAGAGCGGGGTCTCCATAACTATCACGTGCTAGCCCCCAGCCTGGCCTGGGGTTCCCCTGCAGCCCTGGTAGTCCAGTGGCTCTTGAGGGATCTCTGGTGCACAGCCCACCTACCTTCCCCCAGTGAGTGCTGTGAAAGCATAGCCTGGGCAAAGGGACATGGCCTTCTGCAATGCTGCTGAACCTGGGAGCAAGCCCTGCCACTGCCTGCATCCTCACCCGGAAAGGGACTCAAAGGGAGGCAGCTGTAAAGCCGTGCACTTTCAGAGCTACAGCCCAGCATGCCGTTTTCATGTGTTGGTTCACAAGGTAAGCGATGCCCCCACCCACCCCAGACTGAGCCCCAGCTGACCGCTGGAAGTACCTGGGCAGCTGCTGTGTTGCCCGGGGACAGCACGTCCCAGGAGGGCATAGCGAGCACCCAGGCGCTGGGCTGGCACAGCACCATCGCACGAACTTCAAAGGGGCCACTCTTGATTTATACTTTTTCCAGGGAGAGCGTACTCGGGCCTGACTCTGATTCTTAACATTTCAGCTGAGGAAGGGGCTGTGCTGCAGCAAGTCTCTCTGCAGTAAGAATAGCATCTGCCGTCTTAGGACACAACACAGTTGCCCAGCTCCTGCATGGCAGCACGTTGTGCTGAGATATAGAAGGCAACCTACCCGCTGAGGAATGTCTTCGAGTGCTATTAGTGGAAGCGTATCATCTACACAAGCAGGCATGACCCTGCGCAGGAGTCTGGCAAGAGCGAGGCTATTTTGAGCTTTTGACACTGAGGATGCAGGGAGACAAGTGACAGGCTGATCCTCCTGGCATGGGCAACCTCCAAAGTTCTCTGCGGCCTTGTCTCCTCCTCTTGGCTCTTGTGAAGGCTGAGGGGTGATTTGCTGGGACCACAGAGCCCAGGAGGCAGGGGCCAGGAGGGAGCTGTGAGTTTGCTGGGATGTAAGGCCAGGCCTCAGTCCCATCAGCTCTGCCCAGCCGTGCTCATGGCAAGTGCTGCCTGAGGGTGTGCACCTGTCCCTGAGCTTAGGCCATGCGGCTGCCTGCTTTATTTTCAACCATATCCATGCGAGCTAGAGCGATACCAGAGGGTGTGTAACTGCATGCAAGTGAAACACACGGGAGACTAGAGGAAGAAACAGTTGACTTTGCAAAACAGTCTAAAGAAGGCTACGGCAGCTCAGAACAGACACAGTCATACACATGAGCTGCTTCTTCAGTGACTTGCCTTCCTTTCCCACTGATACCCTTTGTGACAGTTCTTTAGCACGTCAGCGAAGAAACTATCTCCAGGTGTCACACTTACCAGTGTGGCCAGAGCCATCAGCCTGCTCGCTCCTCTTCACGCCTGCCTTCTTCTCTCTCTTCCCTATGCCTGGCTTTGCTGGCCGCATTCCTTCATTCTGATGACACATCCTCAAGCTTCCACAGTGGAGGCAATATGAGGCAAAGGATGGTGCAGGGTCTGTAAAGTAGGATATCAGGGATTGTCAGGAGTTGGTGCTGTACAGGCCATTAGAGCTAACAGGCATACTCATGGATGTTGTGTGTTACCTAGACTCCACCCAGACTCACCTGAAGCCTTGGGGATGCCTGCAGGTGTGTCCTGAGACTCTCAAGCCACCCAAGAGGAGCAGTCAGCTCATAGGTGGCTTTGGGCAGCAAGGCTCACCACAAGAGACCCTGGCTGTGGTGGCAGACCAATGCACGCTGTCAGGCAAGGAGAATGACTGCAGGGGATGAGGCTGGATGAACAAGGTTGGCAGTCTGCTAGGCAAGCATGGGGAAAAGTTGTGCAACACCAGCCCCAGTCCCATCCTTGTGGCCCTGATAGGCTCAGTGCCCCATGGAGGACCCACCTCTGCTTTTGAGTACTGGCGCTTGTACAGTAGACAGAGCTGGAAGCAGCTGTGGACTGTCACAACCTTTTAACATCAAAACGTGCCTTGGCCTCTGCTCCTGAGTCTGCTTCTTGTTTCTTTTTAGTGCCAGCTGCACTTCACTCCTCAGTTGCTGCTGATGTGATTCTCATTCCCTCCACTTTGGTCTGCATCAAGGGCTCCTGCAGCCTGGAGTTAGCTGGGGTGACTGTCGGTGAACACTGCAGACAGGAGCAGAGCTGCAACAGTGGGTGCAACTGTGTAAGTTGTTGTTGATGGAAGTATTTCCAGATTAATTTATTAGCCCTTGGTTACCACTAACCTGTTTTTGATTCATGGTGTACACAGCCCTGCAGTCCTTGAGGCTTCTGAGAAAATCCTCTAAGGCTGTGTGGTCTCCCTGAAAATAAGGGACAGAAGTTACTTAGAAGCCAGAAGCTGTCGGTCCTGTAAGAACATCAGCTTAGGCAGACATCTGTGGGCTTGTCTTTAACATACCTTGACACTGTCCGTCTGTCTTTCACCCAAACTAGAGGCAAAGAGTAATGCGTCAGAATAATCCAGATGAGACGGCTGATAGAGCACATGAGACTTCACGGGTGTACGTGACCACTGTGCCTCTGCTGTTCAGATCAGGGTCTGAATGAAGGAAAAAATCTTTGGCAATTTCCCTCTTCCCTTCTTCCCTCATCCCCTTCCCTTCTCTCCAAAAATATATGGTCTATTTAGCCTGTAGGTAGGCCAAAAGCAAAGTACAGCTGTGTGAGGAAGGAATGGAGGGGTACATCCATCAGTTTTCTTCTTTCCTCTTGCCTGGGGCAACGCCACGTGGAACCTGTTGTGTGAGAGGTGACAAGGCTGCCCTTTGAGGTGATGTGCTGAGGAGGGGTGTTGGTGCCATGCAGTGTGTGAGAAATGGGCCCTGAGGGGCTCCAGACAGGGCTCCGTGTTTTGTCCGCTGCAGAGGGACTAGGAGCAGGTGGTGGCAGCAGCTGAGGGAATCCAGGGGAAGAAAGATGGCACCACTTAAGGGCACTATCAATGTGTCATAACAGCACTCTGTGTGCCAAAAATCATCTCTGCCAAGGAACTGCTGGTCCTTCATGGTGCATTGTAACTGTGACTTCTGGCAACTTACTCAGAGACTATTGTTTAGGGTTTGTGACTGCCAAGATCACAGACAAAAGCAAGGAAACAAAAAAAGGCAAGCAGTCACCCTCTCTTGCTTCTCACATGGGAAGTTAGCTGTGCTGAAAGGACAACGAGAGAAGCATTAAAAGAATGTGAGGGCAGGAGCAGGACAAGGAGCTCCTGCAGGTGGAAGCGAGCACTGGCTGGACTACCAGTAGCCTCCACAGGAATGGCCAGCTTCTAAGCTTGTGGGTCTTCAATCCAGGGTTCACATAAGCTTCTCCCTTCTCCCAGCTAGGAAAAGTAAGGAAACTTGTTTTGCAGCAAATTATCCCAAGCTTGTTCAGAAAAAAAAAAAAAAAAGAAGGCACTGCTCATAGTGTGTATGCAGAGGAATCTACAGTCTTTATTCTCTAGACATTGAGGTGGGTACAAAGACTCATTACAGAAGAAAGTGACTGACAGGTTCACATTTTGTGCATCCCTCAGGTCACTTTGTTGCATTATGACATCCTCACTCCTCCTCTTCTATCTTCCTATGAAACTCCCGGCTCTTTGCTCGGAGCTTGTTGACCTGGGACTCTGCAATGTCAGCCCGCTCCTCAGCTTCCTCCAGCTCGTGCTGGATCTTGCGGAATTTGGAGAGGTTGACATTGGACAGCTCCTCCTGTGCGGGGAGAGGGAGTCGGTGGTGAGGAGCCCAGGGCAGGGGGTTCACTCCTCCTGTGCCTCGGCCTTCGGGGCTGCGGCTCTTCCCTGAGGGAAGGCACAAACCTCCATCCCCCACCCATCACCGCTTACACGGAAGCCTCACACAGACCTCCTCATCCTCTCCCTTTTAGAAGATTCATTGTAGACAGAGCACAACAAGATTTGAACATAAATGTGCTCTGGAATTGGGGAAGGAAACAAACTGAGCAGCTGGAAATCAGATTTTGTTAGCTCTGGAATTAAATGTTCAACTGCATCTGCAGATCCTGAGAAGGGGTTAGGAATGTGTACAGGAGTCCATGAGACCTCCTCCATGTCCCTCTCACAAATCTCCTCACCTGAGTCCAAAAGCCCTTGTCTCTACTGGACTGTCTGCAGGAGCAGAGAAGGTATGCACAGACATTTGTAAATTCAGGGGCTGCAGGACTTCCCTCGCTTCATCCCTCATTGCTGCATGCCCAGAAAAAGGCAAAGGCTCCTTGCACAATTCTAAATGCATTGCACAATGTGCATTGCTCGACAGGGTACCTCCAACACCTTCTCCCTTCATGGAAATTTCCCTGCCCGTAGACAAAAAGTGGAGTTCCATTCAGCAGATGAGCATATGCTCAATCAGAAGGATTTCTTATGCAACATTTCCCGTGTTCCTAGGCACAGAAATCTGGAGATCTGGCAGGCCACTTGCTTCCACTTAACTACCAAGCTTCTCTGGATTGCAGGGGGCACAGGCATCTTTCATAACAATACTTATATGAATTTCACAATTCTGAAAATGCGTTCTTTTCAGAACTTCTTAATATATTGTACTATCGGTATTGTTAATAAGAACTCCTTCTTCGAGACTACTTTGTTGTCCTAATGTAAAGAAAATGTTAGGTGCACTTGCCCTCCTCATTCGCCTTCTTATCCCCTCACGGACACCATACTCAAAGGCTAGGCTAATTCATAAGCATTTCAAAGAACTTGAAGCCCTCCATTATTGTCCACTGACACTTTCCAAGTTGCCTGTAGGGATCTCCTCAATGACCATGCTACCCACTTGGAAAGCATTTCTTTCCTAGCACTCGGAGTGATACTTACAGCCTCTTCAGATTGTCTCTTGTAGGATTTCACCTTCATCTGCAGCTTGTCCACCAGATCCTGCAGCCTGAGAATATTCTTCCGGTCTTCCTCAGACTAGATCAGTTGACAAACAGGAGAATTAGTTGGTTTCCCCACCATGCGAATTAGAAATTCTCCTTGCCATTCAAGTGCAAAAATGTTTACTTCTTGCGAGAGGGCATGTCAGCCCAAGGAGGCCTCCTGCCTTACCTGGTAGGTCAGCTCCTTCACCCTCCTCTCGTACTTGCGCATGCCCTTCACAGCTTCAGCGCTGCGCTTCTGCTCAGCGTCAACCTCCGCTTCCAGCTCCCTCACCTGCAATGAGAAGCCTGGCTTTGGAGCTTCCGTGCTGCTTATTTGCATGACACGTTCTCTCACGCACAACTCAAAGCCCTACGCACTCTGGCCTCCAGCTTCTGGATTTGCTTCTTGCCTCCCTTCAGTGCCAACTGCTCGGCCTCATCCAGACGGTGCTGCAGGTCCTTCACCGTCTGGTCCAGGTTCTTCTTCATCCTCTCCAGGTGGGCACTGGTGTCCTGCTCCTTCTTCAGCTCTTCGGCCATCATGGCTGCCTGAAGGGAGCAAAGGGTGAAAGCCATTTTGGGGTTGGAGACATTTTGGGGAGAACACGTCCACCATTAGCAGTGAAAGGAGCCCCCAGCTCACATCTGTGATGGCCTTCTTGGCCTTCTCTTCAGCATTGCGGGCTTCCTGGATCGTATCCTCCATTTCACCCTGAATTTGGGCGATGTCTGTTTCCAGCTTCTTCTTGGTGTTGATCAAACTGGTGTTCTGTGTGAAGAGAGATAGCAAGACTTGTATTCTGAGGCCTGCAAAACCAAACCTAACGCCTGAGCTAAGGCTTTACTCTCCAACTTGCAATTCAAAATCTGGGATTATTTTAAAATGGTTGTTTCCAAAATCAGTGGCGGGCTCAGGTCATGGGCTCTGAAGCGTCCCTTCCCTTGTGGGCAGCAGCAGAGAGTCCTTTCTAGCCCACTGTCCTGCCCTATCCTCCGGTATATAGCAGCCCTCTATGGCTGCCAAGTGTCAACACAACGCCCTGACCTGGGTATGGAGGAGCTGAACACGTTCAGTGGCATCCAGGAGCTCCTGCTCAGCCACTTTCCTCGAGCGCTCCGTCTGCTCCAGGGCTGCCCGTAGCTCCTCAATTTCAGCCTGCAGCAGGTTTGCCCTGCGCTCCACCATGGCCACCTGCTCCTTCAGGTCCTCCTGTGTCCTGAGAGCATCGTCCAAGTGTATCTGGGTATCCTGTAAAAGAGGCAAGAGATATTGCAAGATGCTACGACAGCGTGCGCTTGGGTGCCAAAAACATTAGTGATGTCACTTCTCTTTCTCTAGCTTTGCTGAACGGACCTTGAGCACTGCCTGCGTGTTTCTCAGGTTCTTCTGTGCCTCTGCAGCCACGCGGTTGGCATGGCTCAGCTGGATCTCCATTTCATTCAGGTCTCCCTCCATCTTCTTCTTCAGCCGCAGGGCTTCGTTCCTGCTCCTGATCTCGGCATCCAGGCTGCTCTGCAAGGACTCCACGATTCGGAGGTGGTTTCTCTTCATCTGGTCAATCTCCTCATCTTTCTCTGCGATCTTCCTGTCAATCTCAGATTTCACCTGGTTGAGCTCAAGCTGGAGGCGCAGGATCTTGCCCTCTTCATGCTCTAGGGAGGCCTGGACAAATGGACACAAACATTTGTAACATCGATAAAGATACTGCTGCTTCCTAGGTGATCACATAATATTTCGGGAAATACTGCCAGAACAGAGCAGAACCAAGGATTTTTCAGCCATATTTCCTCATCGCTCATTTTTGGGGCAGACACCAGTGACTGTGGGTGTGTACCTCAGCTTCCTCTAGAGCAGCCTGGATTTCAGATTTCTCCTGCTCAATCTGCTTCTTGATTTTCTCCAGCTCATGAATCGCCTTTCCTCCCTCTGCAATCTGCTCCGTGAGGTCGGAAATCTCCTCTGCAAGGAAGGGTGAAAAGTGGCACGGTCAGGCTCAGAGCTGAAGCGGAAGGGCCCAGCCACACCAAGGTGACAAGTATCTTTGCAGAGCTGCAGGCGGTAGTGGTGGACAGGAGAAAGCCCTGCCAGGAGCAGAGGGCCAGGCACTTACGCTGCAAGTTCTTGTTCTCCCGCTTCAGCGTTTCCAGGTGGTCCAAGGACTCCTCATAGGCATTCTTCATCTTAAAGAGCTCCGTGCTGAGAGAGCGAGACTCCTTCTGGGAGGCTTCCAGCTCAGCCTGCGTTTCCTCATACTTCTGCTTCCATTCTGCCAGGATCTGAGGAGAAACGGGGCGTCAGTATGCAGGTGGCAGTCAGGAGGACATGCTCTGCCCAGGAGCCCCGGGGCTGGAGCCCAAAGACCTTGTCAAAGTTCTTCTGCTTCTTATCCAGAGCTGCGCAGGCAGCATTAGATCTCTCCACGTCGATCATCAGGTCCTCCACTTCATTCTGCAGCCTCTGCTTGGTCTTTTCCAGGGAGGCACATTTGGCATTCACAGCCTCAACGTGTTCCTCTGCATCCTGCAGGCGCTGTGCCAGCTTCTTCCTGGCAGGAGATAAGCAGAGCTCCCGGTTAGAACGTAGAGCAGAGACAATTTTCACAAGAGGGCAGTTGGCCACCTTGGGGGCTTCGAGACTAGTGCTTTTCACAGTGTTCCAAGATTACATGACGCCTAAAGCATCTACCAAGACTTTTCCTAGCACTTACTGATTATTTGTCATGTCTCAGCATTTCTAGCCATAAAGGCTACATTTGTCCTTCTAATCCACACTTTTTCCACAGCAAACTCTTCCCCTCTCTCCTCTACCACAAGGACACTATATCCCTGCCTTCATCCCACCCCTGTCCTAATGCACTCGAGGAGGCTCCAGTTTCCCTGACAGGCTCAGCCTTCTCCAGCCATTCCACATCCCATGTGCCACGTACTTGGCCTCCTCCAGCTCCTCCGTGCGCTGGATAGCATCCGTCTCGTATTTGGTTCTCCACTGGGCCACCTCGCTGTTGGCCTTGGACAGGGCACGCTGCAGCTCCCCCTTGGCTTCCTGCTCCTCCTCGTATTGTTCCCGCAGCAAGTCACAGTCGTGGCGAGC
>NW_020799123.1:603517-605151 GCF_003259725.1 Athene cunicularia
CACCAGCCCAGCACTCAGGTGCCCCACAGCCACACTTACTTCTTCAGTTTCTCATCCAGCTGCTGTTTATCATTTTCCAAGTCCATTATGGTGTCATGGGCCAGCTTCAGGTCTCCTTCGAGTTTCCTCTTGGCTCTCTCAAGGTCCATGCGCAGCTTCTTCTCTTGCTCCAAGGACCCTTCCAGCTAAAACAAACAAGACCGTCATTGCTCCACCAGTCAGGTTTAACTCTATTACCTGTCCTGTTTTTGCTGTACCCCTCTGTGCTTACGTCATCCACTTGCTGCTCCAGCTTGGTCTTAGCTTTGGTCAGCGTATTGACTTTGTCCTCTTCTACCTGCAGGTCATCCAGTGTCTGCTGATGGGCCTCTTGGAGGGCTTTCTTCTCTTTTGTCAGCTTGGCAATGGTCTCGTCCAGGGCTGCCATCTCCTCTGTCAGGTTTTTCACCTGGTATTTGTAAGGAAGTGCCAAAAGACTGTGTAGAAGACTTGACTGTTAGTGCAGTGACCTTTTCACTTTGCAGTGTTTAGCCAGGAGCTTTTTTTTTTACCTAGGATGCCTAGCTGCCCTGCAGTGATGCTCCTGGCATGTTCCAAACCTAGCTTTGTTCTGAGGATACCAGGCTGATGTGAGAGGCATCTGCCCCTTCCCCCTTATTGTGACTGTCTGTGCGTGTACCTTGTTTTCAGTGGCATGCTTTTCCTTTTCCACTTTGGCCAATGTTAACTCAAGGTCATCAATATCTTTCTTCAGCTCTGAGCATTCATCCTCCAGTTTCCTCTTCTTGGCTGTCAGCTCGGCATTAATTTCCTCCTCATCCTCAGCCCTTTCAGTCACCTCCTTTATTTTGGCTTCCAGCTGGATTTTGGTTTTGATGAGCTGGTCACATCTTTCCTCAGCATCAGCCAAGCTATCTGCTTCCTGGTGGGGAGACACAGATTTTTATGGGTTGCAAGGTTTTGAAGTTTCTCTGCTCTGTCTTTTGTATCAGAGTAGTCACGTGTTAAAATGGAGGCTGAAACAGGCCCTCCACTCCAGCAACAGGAAGGTCTTGCCCAGTGGCTACTGGGAAACCCTGTCCCCTGGAATCAGCTTTGACTCTAAATTCATTTTGTCTCTTCAAAATGCCTCGTAGGGAGGGTAATTGACAGAAATAGTGTTCAATATCTTTTTCTTTTTAATTGACTCATCACAAACGTTAGAATATTTGCAGAGTAAAGGCTTTGTGAAAATCATTTACTGGAGAAAGTGGTGTTTTGTCTGGTGTGAAGAAACTGCCTTCTCCTGATTGAGCTTGAATGGGAAGTATCCATGTTTTGGAAAGTAATCAGTGCCTTCAAGTGTAGCTCTAAGTAGGCAAAGTGGGTCCTTCTCAGGTTTGCCTTTACTCTGATAGACAGATACTCTGCTTTGAAAGTTGAGTAGCTGGAGATACTTCCCTTCCAGTTCAGAGCTCTGCTGTGCATTACATGTTGGCGAGTGCTACATGGCTCTTCTCCCAGACAGCAGGAATGCCAGGTGTCACGTGGGGCTGCATGAGACACATCATGCCCCTGCCTATACCTGTTTCCTCAAAGCTAGTGTGTCTCAGGGTGTGTGATTTAGATTGTTTTCTGATGAACATTAGTCAGCT
>NW_020799123.1:605201-659926 GCF_003259725.1 Athene cunicularia
TGCTCTGCATGGACTCCACGATTCTGAGGTGGTTTCTCTTCATCTGGTCAATCTCCTCATCTTTCTCTGCAATCTTCCTGTCAATCTCAGATTTCACCTGATTGAGCTCAAGCTGGAGACGCAGGATCTTGCCCTCTTCATGTTCTAGGGAGGCCTGGACAAGTGAGCAGGAACAGTGACTCAAACTACTGCTTCCTTTCTACATAGTCTCTTACGCAGTACCTCGTGAAATCTGGGCTCGCTTTCCTGCCATGTGTGCAAATAAATACTCCCATACTTTCAGTCTGGACACCATTTCCTAGCATGTACCTCAGCTTCCTCCAGGGAGGCTTGCAGTTCAGATTTCTCCTGCTCAATCTGCTTCTTGATTTTCTCCAGCTCATGAATCGCCTTTCCTCCCTCTGCAATCTGCTCCGTGAGGTCGGAAATCTCCTCTGCAAGGAAGGGTGAAAAGTGGCACGGTCAGGCTCAGAGCTGAAGCGGAAGGGCCCAGCCACACCAAGGTGACAAGTATCTTTGCAGAGCTGCAGGCGGTAGTGGTGGACAGGAGAAAGCCCTGCCAGGAGCAGAGGGCCAGGCACTTACGCTGCAAGTTCTTGTTCTCCCGCTTCAGCGTTTCCAGGTGGTCCAAGGACTCCTCATAGGCATTCTTCATCTTAAAGAGCTCCGTGCT
The DNA here is from genome assembly GCF_003259725.1 of Athene cunicularia. Lineage (NCBI taxonomy): Eukaryota > Metazoa > Chordata > Aves > Strigiformes > Strigidae > Athene > Athene cunicularia. The sequence goes on from NW_020799123.1 coordinate 605,875, forward strand.
GAGAGAGCGAGACTCCTTCTGGGAGGCTTCCAGCTCAGCCTGCGTTTCCTCATACTTCTGCTTCCATTCTGCCAGGATCTGAGGAGAAACGGGGCGTCAGTATGCAGGTGGCAGTCAGGAGGACATGCTCTGCCCAGGAGCCCCGGGGCTGGAGCCCAAAGACCTTGTCAAAGTTCTTCTGCTTCTTATCCAGAGCTGCGCAGGCAGCATTAGATCTCTCCACGTCGATCATCAGGTCCTCCACTTCATTCTGCAGCCTCTGCTTGGTCTTTTCCAGGGAGGCACATTTGGCATTCACAGCCTCAACGTGTTCCTCTGCATCCTGCAGGCGCTGTGCCAGCTTCTTCCTGGCAGGAGATAAGCAGAGCTCCCGGTTAGAACGTAGAGCAGAGACAATTTTCACAAGAGGGCAGTTGGCCACCTTGGGGGCTTCGAGACTAGTGCTTTTCACAGTGTTCCAAGATTACATGACGCCTAAAGCATCTACCAAGACTTTTCCTAGCACTTACTGATTATTTGTCATGTCTCAGCATTTCTAGCCATAAAGGCTACATTTGTCCTTCTAATCCACACTTTTTCCACAGCAAACTCTTCCCCCCCCCTCTCTCCCTCTACCACAAGGACACTATATCCCTGCCTTCATCCCACCCCTGTCCTAATGCACTCGAGGAGGCTCCAGTTTCCCTGACAGGCTCAGCCTTCTCCAGCCATTCCACATCCCATGTGCCACGTACTTGGCCTCCTCCAGCTCCTCCGTGCGCTGGATAGCATCCGTCTCGTATTTGGTTCTCCACTGGGCCACCTCGCTGTTGGCCTTGGACAGGGCACGCTGCAGCTCCCCCTTGGCTTCCTGCTCCTCCTCGTATTGTTCCCGCAGCAAGTCACAGTCGTGGCGAGCTGACTGCAAGGCGTGGGCCAGGGCGTTCTTGGCCTGTGGGGACATTGGGATTGGTAACCTGAACACTTGACTTGAGATGTCTCTTGACACTGAAGCTGCAGTGAAATTAGAATGAAACACTAATTAGGCAAATGCAAAGCTGGGAGATAATGAACATCAACTTGTTCAGGAGGATTAGGATGTGTTAGTGACAGGTGCTCTGGGGAAAGTAACCTGCTGTCTCTGTAATATGTGTCTGACTCCTGTCTTAGAGAGTATGGTAGAATCTCTTCAAGCCTTGTGGATGGCTTCCTCCAGCATCAAAATCATTACACTTCCTTTCCTCTCTGGCTAATGACCAGGGGACATGTGCATTACTGGTGTTCCCTCCAGCTCTACATGTGTTTGGGGAAGGAATGTTGCAGTAGAGTCATTCCAGACCTTTATTTCTTCCTCTAAATGTCTCTTGAGTTCCTCAATTTGTTGGGTAAATCCTTGCTTGCCCCTAGACAGCTGAGAAATCAGGGCATCTTTTTCCTCCACCTGGCGTGAATATTCACCTGGGAAGAGCAAAGGGGAAAAAGTAACCTGAATATGAAAAATGTAACAATTTTTGCCTGTAAACACATGCAATCATGAGTAGCCTGTAGAGGTCATATCAGCCGTAACTTTGTACAATGTGTTATCCTCATGGCATGCAGGTCTTCCTCAGGAATGAGGAAATGTCACCTGATTCCGTCTGCAGACGAGCTCTTTGAGTATTGAGGTCATTGATCATGCGCTGATTCTGCTCCTCCTTAGTTTTAATCTCACTCAGCTGGTCTTCCAGAGTGCGGCACATCTTCTCCAGATTTGCCTACAGAGCCAGAACAAGGAAGGAGAGGAAATGAACACGTGGACTCTGCCTTATCCTCACAGCACCGACTTTGTTATGAAAATGTGGCTGGCAGATGTAGCCTATGTGCCATAGTTTGGCCCCGTGGGCATGCTCCACTGCAATCCCATACCTTGGCTTTGGAGACAGACTCCATGTTACTGGCCAAGTCGTCAATCTCCATCTTCAGCTCACTCTTCTCCTTCTCCAGCTTCTGCTTCACGCGTTGCAGGTTGTCGATCTGCTCCCCAAGCTCAGCTGTGCTGTCCGCGTGCTTCTTCCGCAGGGCGGCAGCCGTGGCTTCGTGCTGCAGCGTGGCCTCTTCGAGGTCACGGCGCATCTTCTGAAATTCTGCCTCACGCTTCTTGTTCATCTCGATCTGAGCTGCTGTAGCCCCTCCTGCTTCTTCCAGGCGCTCGCTGATCTCCTCTAGCTCCCGCGAGAGGTCAGCCCGATGCTTCTCTGCTTTTGCCCGAGAGGTTCGCTCTGCCTCAATTTCCTCCTCCAGTTCCTCGATCCGAGCCTGGGGAACATTAGGGACCCTTCACACCCATGCCCTCCTCCTTCCTGACCCCAGACTGGTGAGAGGGGGCAAGGGACAGAGGCTTGCCTGCAGCTCCTTGATCTTCTTCTGTAATTGCATGCCCAGAAGTTGCTCATCCTCGATTTTGCTCTGGATCTGGCTGATTTCAAAGTCTTTCCTGTGGGCAAAGCAAACCGTGTCAGAGCTCAAAGAGAAAAGACAAGTGCACCAGCCCAGCACTCAGGTGCCCCACAGCCACACTTACTTCTTCAGTTTCTCATCCAGCTGCTGTTTATCATTTTCCAAGTCCATTATGGTGTCATGGGCCAGCTTCAGGTCTCCTTCGAGTTTCCTCTTGGCTCTCTCAAGGTCCATGCGCAGCTTCTTCTCTTGCTCCAAGGACCCTTCCAGCTAAAACAAACAAGACCATCATTGCTCCACCAGTCAGGTTTAACTCTATTACCTGTCCTGTTTTTGCTGTACCCCTCTGTGCTTACGTCATCCACTTGCTGCTCCAGCTTGGTCTTAGCTTTGGTCAGCGTATTGACTTTGTCCTCTTCTGCCTGCAGGTCATCCAGTGTCTGCTGATGGGCCTCTTGGAGGGCTTTCTTCTCTTTTGTCAGCTTCACAATGGTCTCATCCAGGGCTGCCATCTCCTCTGTCAGGTTTTTCACCTTTAGAAGAACAGAGCAAGTGCAGATAAAAAATTGGGTTTTAAAACTTTATACTGTATATTTGGGACAAAACAGAAGTCTTTTCTGGAGTGAGAGTGACATCTGCCTCATACCTTGTTTTCTGTGGCATGTTTTTCCTTCTCAACCTTGGCCAATGTTAACTCAAGGTCATCAATATCTTTCTTCAGCTCTGAGCATTCATCTTCCAGTTTCCTCTTCTTGGCTGTCAGCTCAGCATTAATTTCCTCCTCGTCCTCAGCCCTTTCAGTCACCTCTTTAACTTTGGCTTCCAGCTGGATTTTGGTTTTGATGAGCTGGTCACATCTTTCCTCAGCATCAGCCAAAGCGTCAGCTTCCTGGTGGGAAAATACTGTTCTTAGAGATATGTTTTTTGAGGCAATATCAACATGCTTGCCTTCGTAATTTAGTCCTGGATAGCAATTTTTTAGTTAAAATTTGGTTTATATTCCAAGAGAATTAAATATAATACAGAATTTCTTTTACATTGTTCGGTTTGAAACATCTGGTTTTGAAAGATAAAACCAAATAAAATTCTTTTCCATCTACATGAATGCCCAAGTATTTACATATTCGTACAAATATAGAATCCAGTATTATCCTGTAAAATCAAACATTAGAACGAAGTACATAAATTTGCATTTAATCGTAGGAATATTTCCCACATTTATGAAGTCCTGACTGATAACCATATGCCAAGATACATATAAATACCAAAGTCACAGTTATGCTCACATCATTCCTGTAGTTCTCTTTTTTCACCCTACTATCTTTCTGGAACAACTGTTTCTGATTTAGATTTTCATCATTATGACCCCAAAATACTCAGCATCTATCAGCTTTGGCTTTTCTCTGTGAGATTCTCATCAGCTAAAAAGAAAAGGAATTGCTGCAAAATTTGTCTCTAGGCTTTATGTTGCAACAGATGTCCTGTGTTATTTGTTATATTTTGTTTCAAGTTTCAATCTAGCAGAAATGATATGAAAGAAAAATTATCATTTTAGCATTGAGTCAATTTTTTCTTCTTTTTTTCAGGTCAAGAGTCTTTAAAAAGTGAGGCATGCAAATTTTCCTATATATCACATGCACTGCATAGTATTACTCTGAGGATATAGTCTTTTTTAACTCTGTGAATGATTTCATTTAGAAACATAACATTGCTTCACTGCAGATGAACCACAAACTTTATGTAATGATTTTGAGTGATTTAAGAGGGTGAGAATAATAAATTCTGTTTCCTCTCGGTTCAGTATTACAACATTTGTAACAGCCAAGCCATCACCTATACCAGAAAGAAGCAAATTATCATGTTTATTTGGAGAATAAAGGGAGGAAAGAAATGTTCTCTACTTATTCTAATAATTCCTAATCACATGTGTATAGGCATACAGAGTTTTAGGGAGGTAGGAAAAAATTAATAGAAGAACAAACTTTATACTAATAAAAGTAAACTTTCTTGACAGCTCTGATGCATTTTAACTGAATGTAAATGCTAGAGACCTCAGTATGTGCCACAGAAAAGTCTCACACATGCAATATCTTGACTACAGACTCCTGATGGTCCTTACTGAAGCTAGTTGTATTTTTAGGATCATGACTTAATGAAATACATTTGAATTGAATGTAATTATAGCTTCTATGTGTCTTTTCAAAATGAATCGTAAATATCAGCCTGATTGATAGTCATAGTTCTGTTAGGATGAAGCACACTGATGTTACTCACAGCCTGCACTTGGAGCTGCAGATCATTCTTCTCCTGCACCAGTTTCACCATTTTCTCCTCCAGCTCCTTCCTCTTTGCCTCAGACTTTGCAAGCTCTTCCTTGGTTTTCTCAAACTCTTGTTTCATGTTGGCCATCTCCTTCTCAGATTCTGCACTCTTCAGCAAGGGCTTGATCTTGAAGAACAGCTTCATCCAGGGCCAGTGCTTCACGTTCATGAATGCACGGATGTTGTACTGGATGCAGAAAACAGATTCTCTGAAAGGTAAGTTGAATTAATATTAAATATTTAGACCATGATGACACAATAAGCCAAATACAGTGAACTTAATTTGAAGAAATGTCTACCTCCTCTGCACCATTCTCTGGTATTCGACTCTCATCAGGAAGCCCCTGCACCTGGCCTGGGTGCGAGTGATGAGCTGTGCCAGTTTCTCATCCCTCATCTCTTCCAAGAGGCCTACCAGCCCAGCTTTGAAGAACACCTTAGGTAAGAATATGAAAACAGGCGCAGTGTATGTGCTTGTGGTTCAGTGTACCCTGGTACCCTGTTCCCCTTGGCAGATAATATGGGAAGTTAAGAGAAAGAGCAAAACCACAAAGAATGTATGTGGTGATAGACCCTCTTCTATATCTCCACGCTTCCATTCACTTGCAGTTGAGGAATGATAGTAGCCAGACATTTTGCCTTTGTTTTTATTAATCCTTTATTCTTTTATTCTACAACTTTGTGTTAAATTATGAATCCTTAATTATCCCTTAATTAAATCATCCTATGGCAATGAACTTCCATTTTATTCAAGTGTTGGGTCAATATATACTTAGATGATTTCTTTTAAATACACTATTGGATTATTTCACATACTCTCTGAAGAATCTAAGTAACATACTGAAATCATGCAAACCAAAACCACACAGTACTTGAAACAAATAGTTCTCATACCTTGGTGTGACCAAATTTGTATTGAGTGTGGTCTATATCAATTGATCCAAGAAGTTTCTCACAAGCCTTCTTGCTGTCAATGAACTGTCCCTCTGGGATAGCACTTGCATTTAATACTTTGTATCTGGGGGAGAAAATGGAAGGACTTGCATTAGATAAAATGATCTTAAGGGTCTTTTCCAACCTAAATGATTCTCTAATTCTAGTAATATAAAGATGTCTGTTCTTGAGACCAGTTGTCTGGTACACTGCAAGAAAGAACTGTTGAGAACATAACAGTGGTGCTAAACATAAACTTTAGTCTCCAAGGGTGAAACTTAAATTTTACAAGCTACTGAAAGTGGACAAAATGATACAATAAGGGAAAGAAGTCTGACCTCTGTTTAAAATCTGCATATAAGACTCTGTTGGGAAATCCTTTCCTGCAAATTCGGATGCCTTCCAGCACACCATTGCACCGCAGCTGGTGAAGCACCAGTTCATGCTCCATGGCACCTAGCAATTCAGAACACAAATATATGCTATATTCTGTAATAGAGGGGAAGTGTTGCACCATACTGAAAACCTTCTATACATGAGATTCTTACCAGGTGTTTTTGTTTCATTGGGGATGATGCAGCGTACAAAATGGGGGTGGGTGCTTCGCAGATTTGTCATCAGCTTGTTTAAATTCTCCTGGGAGAGTCATTAACAAAAGTTTTTATTAGCAATTGTAATTTCCACTATAAACATCAAGTTCTCTGAAATGAGATAATGAGATACCAGAGAAAAATTAGCTTGCAGAATCCTGAACTGAAGCCCCCTGCCACCAGTTTTTCTAACTTTCCACAGATCTTTGCTGTTATTAATTAGTTATATAGTTCTTCTGATTAATCTGTAGGAAATACTGTACTCTTAAACATACAGTATGAATACATTTCACCAGCTCTAGTGGAATGCTTTCATTAGAAATTATATCCATCTTCCATTGGATGTACCCAGAGAGATAAACTGGTATTTCTATGAGGCAGTTTGAAGCATACTACAGATGCATCACATGGAGCACACCACACAGAACCTTCCTGTTTTCCCCGCTGGAAGTAAAAAGAACAAAAATGACAAGCTGAGTTGTTTTACATGTCTAGATTACAGGTTTGTCTTGCAAGGTAAAATAAGAAAAGGTGAGAAGAACCCCAGCCTTGTTTTGTAATGAATATTGATATATATAAATAATTATCACCTATAATTAGCAGAGGGAAGCAAGTACCTCCAGAGGACATCTCAGAGTACATAAATTAAGCAGCCAGAACATTAACATTAACATAAGCTAAAACATGTCTAAACACTAACATGTCTAAACAAGAGGGATAGAGGAAGAAAGTTTGAAAACAACAGAAATGAAACCCAAATGAAACAAATAATATTTCTCCTATAATATTACTGCTTAAAGTCTTATGATCTTTAAACATAGGCTTATTGCATTATTTCTGAATGATGCATGCTAGCAATAATTTCCCACTTGCAAGGCCAAGGCACTACAGCTATGATTATTTTTCTTGGGGCTTATACACACATGCCCATGTCCTGTTTCAGAGCACTGGCTAGAGGCTGTCAGGTGATCAAGAATCATATAACAGCAGATCTGTAGAAGAAATTAGACTATATCAAGAAGGAAGTCCTAAATAAAGGATGAATATGTTAACAAATAACCTCAGGAGAGACTAAGTATTTGACCTGGCAGTAGTATATGGAGCAGCCAAAGCAGCAAGACCTGGTTATGACAAAGAACTGTCAAGTATCTGACATCTTAAAAATCTATAACCCAAGAAGTGGTATTATTTCAACTATAAAAGGTTGATCCCTGAATCATGGCTAAAAACTAGAGTTATGAATGGAGCAAACAGGTCATCCTCCAGACCAGTGGGCAGATTGCTGTTAAAGGGCAACAAAAGGTTCCAAAGACAGAGGTGGACATCTGAAGAAAATCTGATATATTTTAGAAGTTTTTTATATGACATTCTTCCATCTGGAAATGTCATCCTGGGACAAGTGGACAAAAATAAAAGTTGTGCAACCAGTGGAATGCAACATAAATAGATTACAGAGGATTTATTCCTAGCAAAATATGGCCCAAGAACTTCAAGATCTTTTAACACAGCTAAGTCACAAAAAGACCAGCTATTTTAAATGGTGGGTGCACTCATCACCTTAGGAGAAATAGTGAACTCTACTGTACCCGGAAAAGAGCTGAAACAGTCTGGAAGGAAGAACCTTTCTTCTTGCCACCTTTCTTGCCACTACTAGCCTCTGAAAAGAAAAAAAAAAAAAAAAAAAAAAAAAAAAGGTTTTATACTTTTGTTTTTGCCTTTTACAATTCCTTTTTCTAAGAATACATCAGTGAAAAAACGGGATTCATAGAACCAACCTGCTTCTGCTCCACCATAGTTGGCAAAGAGTAAGGCCAGTGTCTTCACTGATGATTTCTGGTACAACCCAATGACAGTTTCATTCAGGGGGTCCTTGTTCTTCTCAAGCCAGCCAGTGATATTGTAGTCCACTGTGCCAGCATAGTGTATGAGGGAGAAGTGGGCCTCAGTCTTCCCTTTGGCAGGCTTGGGCTTCTGGAAGTTTCCAGACTTGCCCAAATGTTGGTCGTAGAGCTTGTTCTTGAAAGAGGTGTCAGTTGCCTTGGGGAACATGCACTCCTCTTCCAGGATGGAGAAGATGCCCATGGGCTGGAAAAAATGCACAGTGAAGACAGACTGTAATTTAGTTTTCAGGACAATCATGACCTTCACCTAGGCACAGTAGTAGAACACAGACTGAGATACATATCAGAAAATATTATTCAATTAAATTTTCTGCTAGAAAGTGAGATGAAACATGTTGATACTTGCATTTTTTAACACCAAATGAATCTTAAAGATTAATGGAAATTAATTCAGTTTCTGTTGTGAACGTGCTTTATAAATAAGAGCACTGCTTTGTTATCCAGAGGGACTCAAAGCACACACAGATGTCTTGGACAAATTGATTATGAGTCAACAATACACCCTTGCAGCAAAGGTAGCCAAGTCATTCTGAGCTGCATTAAAAGTGTTGCCAGCACCTCAGGGGAGGTGATCCTTTCCTTCTACTCATCTCTGCTGAGAAACATCTGGACTGCTGTGTCCAGTTCTTGACTCCCCAGTACAAGAGAAACATGAACACAGTAGAGTGACCAAGGAGACAGTCCACAAAGTTATTTAAATGATTGGAACAACTGACATACAAGTTGAATCTGAGAGAGATGGGTCTGTTCAGCTGGGGAGAGAAGGCTCTGTGGGAGCTCATCAATGTGTAAAAATGTCTAACAGGAGGAGATAAAGAAGACAGATCTAGAGGTTTCTCAGTGGTGTCCAGTGACAGGACAAGATAGAACAGGCATGAATTGAAATACACAAAATTCCATTCTGTTTAGAAGAATTCCATTTAGAAGAAAAAATCTTATTTATTCTGACAGTGGCCAAAAATTGGAACGAGTTCGTCAGAGTATCTGTGAAGTCTCCACCCTTGGAGATAATCAAAATCCAACTAGACTTGTCCCTGAGCAATCTGCTCTAGCAATTTCTGCCTTGACCAAGGTGGGCTGGACTAAGTGATCTCCAGAACTGCCCTCAAACCTCAGCAGCTCTGCAATTCTGTGATCCTGACTACTTATCATCCTGCCAGCCACTGAACTTTTCATCCCATGTGCGGTGCAACTGCCTTCTCATTGTCAGTCAAGGGATGCACATGTAAGAGCACTTGTGTGCTGACAGTTATATACATCTTCTATGTTAAATTTCCAAAGATATAGCTATTCTACTGTACAAGCATGAGTCTGTTAGAGCTGAAAGGTGAGGAGGACACACTGACCTGGAAACTGACTCTTTTGGAAGAACAATCTTATTGGGAGTTTAACAATCATTTGGTACTTGAAACATCAGTACAGACTTGCTGGCACAAAGCTGTGTGAAATTTCCTTGTCTCACTTGACAGTGAAAATTAAATACAGAACAAGGTATTTTGAGTAACAAAAGCTGAATATTTGACATGAACATAGAAGATCCCTTTGAAAAATAAGACCAAATAACTATAGAATTACCACACATCTAATGCATTTGAACAGGAAGGATACCTTCTCAATGAGCTCAATGCAGGCAGCCAGGTCCATCCCAAAGTCAATGAATGTCCATTCAATTCCCTCCTTCTTGTACTCCTCCTGCTCCAGCACGAACATGTGGTGGTTGAAGAACTGTTGCAGTTTCTCATTGGTGAAGTTGATGCACAGCTGCTCAAAACTGTTAAACTAGAAATAAAATAAGACAGACCCATCTTTGCAAGATGCAGCAATAATAGTAAAACCTCATCATTTAAAAATATGGAATGCCATTATCTTGGCTTCATTGTCAAGTTTGTGCATTTCTTCAGTCTGCTTTATGGCTACGTAACAAAACAGAAATGCATTAAATTAATTATCCACAAGGAATTTTTTTTAATTGATAAAAATATGAAAATAAATTATATTTCATGTTTAAACAGAGACCAAATCACATGGAGAAAGAAAACATGCTTAGGCCTATCATGGTATACATGTTTTATATACTGTCTTGTGCTTGATCATTTAAACCAAGGATTTTTTCTGATTGGACCATGCTGTACTTTTCAGTTTGCACATCTTGAAATAAGATGAGTCCTTTGAAAGGGTGTTTTTTTTTTTCTTTATGACAAAAAAATGCAGATAGCTGCAAATAATTATGTGATGATATGACATCTTCTTTAAAAACATCTCAGAGTGATCATAACATCCAGTTGTCTCCTCTAAATAGCTCTTATCAGATCTTTGTTCCTTACATCAAAGATCTCGAAGCCAGCAATGTCCAGCACACCAATGAAGTACTGTCTGGGCTGCTTCGTATCCAGCTGCTGGTTGATGCGAATAACCATCCACAAGAACATCCTCTCATAGACAGCCTTGGCAAGAGCACCTACAGCATTGTGCACCTATAAGAAAAATAAATGCCTAGAGTTACCATACACAGCAGAGGAGAATCAAATGGATCTTAATTCAAAACACGGCTCCAGGTTACCGCATGTTTGTTACCTGCTGTGCAGTTTGACCCTTGGTCACGTATTCATTCCCAACCTTGACTCGGGGGTAGCAGAGGGCCTTGAGCATGTCAGCTGAATTCAGGCCCATAAGGTAAGCAGCTTTGTCAGCAACTAAAAAGAAATGGGGAAAAGGAAGAATTTAATATCACATAGACTTTGAAACCTGGAGCATTCTCTAAAAGCTGCATGGTTCAGATTTCTGTTCTTTGAAAACTTTCGGCAGACTCTCAGAGTAGGAATTTTCGTAACATCAAAGTCATCATTATGCATATTGAGCTTTTCTAAAAGAATTTATGTTTTAAAATCTTCACTGAAGCATGTAGCAAGTAATGATGGTTTCAAAAATCTCCTGGCACAAAATTGGGAGCTTCAGCTTGTCAGTCTGAATATTTGTAGTGTATGTGTAGCTGAGGAGCTGCAGTGACAACAGTTAGGTACTGTTCTACATTCAGGTAATCAAAACCACCCAGTATTTAGGGTGGAACACAAAGACGATATCTCTGTTCTCTCAGATCCAGCGTCTACAACCCTTTCTAAGCTTTGGTTTCTAATGTTCAGTAAAATGCATTGGGATTCATCCTTTTACCTATGGCACTTCCCACGTACTGCCTTGTCCTTTAGCAAGAGGAGCTGTTGCTCAGAGAAATGGAAACATGGATTATTGGTCCTGCACCAGCAAAGGAGAGCAATCAAATACACCTCTCACACCAGAGTTCCCTGCGCATCTGACAAATGAGGGTGAATGGGAAAATGATTCCCCATTTTGTTAGAGCTGAACCACTTAGCTGTTTCACAATTGCAAGCCATATTATAACAAAAATATGAATAATAATGTTAAAGGAAGGACATCTTTAGCTTCTGACTTCCTGTAAGTGTATAAAGGACAGTTTAAACTATCAATTGTTCATACCATAAGATACAAAAATCCTGATGTCAGGGAACTTGATGTACTGAGAAGACAAGGGACATATTTTTCTGGCTTACTGTTTCCTTTGGGATCCTAAACTCTAACAAAGAACAGATTTTCACAGAATCACAGAAATGTCTAGGTTGGAAAAGACCTTGAAGATCATCCAGTCCAACCATTAACCCAACACTGACAGTTCCCAACTCACCAGATCCCTCAGCGCTAAGTCGACGCTACTCTTCAACCCCTCCAGGAATGGGGACTCCCCCCCTGCCCTGGGCAGCCCATTCCAACGCCCAACAGCCCCTTCTGCACAGAAATCCTTCCTCAGAGCCAGCCTGACCCTGCCCTGGGCAGCTTGAGGCCATTCCCTCTGGGCCTGGTGCTTGTTCCTTGCCTCAAGATACTCATCCTCCCCTCTCTGCACCCTCCTGTCAGGGAGTTGCAGAGAGCCAGGAGGTCTCCCCTCAGCCTCCTCTTCTCCAGACTGAACCCCCCAGTTCCCCCAGCCGCTCCCCAGCAGACCTGTGCTTCAGACCCTGCCCCAGCTCCGTTGCCCTTCTCTGGCCACGCTCAAGTCATTCAGTGGCCTTTTTGGTACTGAGGGGCTCAAAACTGAACACAGTAATCGAGATGCGGCCTCACCAGTGCTGAGCACAGGGGTCAGATCCCTTCCCTGTCCCTGCTGGCCACACTAATCCTGATACAAGCCAGGAAGCCATTGGCCTTCTTGGCCACCTGAGCACACTGCTGGTTCCTGTTTAGCCGCCTGTCAATCACCCCCCCCAGGTCCCTCTCTGACTGGCAGCTCTCCAGCCACTCCTCCCCAAGCCTGTAGCTCTGCTGGGGGTTGTTGTGGCCCAAGGGCAGCCCCCGGCATTTGGCCTTATTGAAGCTCATGCAGTTGGGCTCAGCCCATGGCTCCAGCCTGTCCAGGTCTCTCTGCAGAGCCTCCCTACCCTCGAGCAGATCAACGCTCCCACCCAACTGGGTGTTGTCTGCAAACTGACTGAGGGTGCACTCGATCCCCTCGTCAGATCATCAATAAAGATGTTAAACAGGAGTGGCCCCAAAACCGAGCCCAGGGGGGCACCACTCGTGACTGGCTGCCAGCTGTATTTAACTTTGTTCACCACAACTCTCTGGGCCCAGCCATCCAGACAGTTTTTTACCCAGCGAAGCGTGTGCCCAGCCAAGCCACAAGCAGCCAGTTTCTCCAGGAGAATGTTGTGAGAAATGGTGTCAAAGGCCTTGCTAAAGTCAAGGTAAATTACATCCACAGCCTTTTCCTCATCCAATAAGCAGGTCGCCCTGTCGTAGAAGGAGATCAGATTTGTCAGGCAGGACCCAACTTTCATAAAGCCATGCTGACTGGGCCTGATCCCCTGGTTGTCCCACATGAGTTGTGTGATGATACTCGAGCTGCTCCATCAGCTTCCTGGGCACCGAAGTCAAGCTGACAGGCCTTTAATTTTCCAGATCATCTTTCCAACCCTTCTTATATATGAGCCTCACACTGGCCAAGTTCCAATCTGTTGGGACCTCCCCAGTCAGCCAGGACTGCTGGGAAATGATAGAAACTGGCCTGGCGAGCACCCAGCCAGCTCCTTCAGCACCCTCAGGTGTATCCCATCGGGTCCCATAGACTTGTGTATGTCTATGTGATGCAGCAGGTCACTGACTGTCTCCTGGATTGCAGGGGTGTCGTTCCCCCAGTCCCTGTATTCTGGCTGTGGAGGCTGGATTTCATCAATACAACTAACCTTGTTATTAAAGACTGAGGCAAAGAAGTCATTAAGCACCTCAGCCTTCTCCTCATCACTTGTTACCATATTTCCTCCTGCATCTGGCAGGGGATGGAGACTCTCCCTGGACTTTCTTTTGCTGCTCACATACTTATAGAAACATTTCTTGTGGTCCTTGATTGCTGAAGCCAGCTTAATTTCCAGCTGGTCTTTAGCCCTTCTGATTTCCACCGTGCATAGCCTCACAGCCTCTCTGTAATCACTGTGAGTCACTAGCCCCTTCTTCCAAAGGCTGTAAACTCTCCTTATCTCCCTGAGTTGCAGCCAAAGGTCCCTGTTCAGCCAGGGTGGTCTTCTCTGGCGTCGGCTTCTCTTAGAGCACCTGGGGACCGCCTGCTCCTGAGCCATTAACACTTCCTTCTTAAAGAGCACCCAGCCTTCCTGGGCCCCTATACCCTTCAGGACAGTCTCCCAAGGGATCGTGTCAAGCAGGTGCCTAAACAAGACAAAGTCAGCCCTTCTGAAGTCCAGGATGTCAGTTCTGCTTCCCCCTCTCCTGGACTCTCTAAGAATAGAGAACTCTATTATTTCATAATTGCTGTGCCCTAGTCAGCCTCCAACCACCACATCATCCACTAGTCCTTCTCTGCTCACAAAGAGGAGATTCAGCAGGGCACCTTCTCTGGCTGGTTCACTCACCAGCTGTGTCAGGAAGTTATGTGTCACACATACCAGGAATCTCCAGACTGGTCTCGCTCTGTTGTGTCGTATTCCCAGCAGATGTCTCCCACAAGAACAAGAGCAAGTGATCGTGAGATTTCTCCTAAATGCCTATAGAATGTTTCATCAACCTCTCCATCCTGAGTGGGTGGCCAGGTACCCTCCTGGTAGGTACACTCCTACATCTGCACTATTGGCCTTCCCCCTGATTCTAGCACAAAGACACTCCACCCTGTCTTCACTACACTTGTGCTCAAAGCAATCATAACAGCACGTAACATAGAGCACCACCCCACCCTCTCCTGCCCTGTCTGTCCCTCCTAAAGAGCTTGTACCCATCAACTGGCACACTCCAGTCATGGGAGACATCTCACCATGTTTCTGTAAGAGCCACTACATCATAATTTTTTGCTGGCTTCCACATTTATAGTGGTCTACAGAAGGGTTAATTATTGAGTTTGATAATACCTTCTGTGCCATCGGGCTCTGCCTGCTCCTCTCTTGGTTTCTGCTTGAACTTCAGGTTCCCGTAGTGCATGACAGCCCCTGTCAGCTTGTAGATGGCGGTCTTTTCATCAGCAGTGAAGCCCAGGATGTCAATGGCACTCTGGCAACAGAAACAGTAAAGTAAACATGTATGTACCAGGGCTCCTATCCACCAGATGACCTGTTTGGTAAGTCACTTACATCTGTAGCCATGAGCTCTTCCTTGTCATCAATGCTGGGAACACTGATCTCACCTTGACTCACAAAAGGGTAGTCATATGGGTTGGTGGTGATGAGGAGCATTTCTGAAAATCAATGGGTTAAATTTCATTGTTTTTGTAATGTAGTTAAATGTCGGTCAGTGATCTTCCTCCAAAAAGCTCAGTCATGCCTCCTACCGATTAGCTCTGGCTTCTTGTTGGAGGTGATCTGATAAAATATGTGGTAACTTCTTTCTGCCTTGAGCTGGAAAGTGACTCTGGACTTCTCCAGCAGATCTGGCAAGGTGGGTAGAAAGAGTTAGGCACGGGAACACACGTGGAGCTGGGAATTTAGGAAAGAATGGGATCAGGCCAGGAGAGTGACTTACAGGTTTCAATGTCGGCAGAAGCCAGTTTGCCTGTGGCCCCAAAGTGGATTCTGATGAATTTGCCCTGTTAAGGGGAAAAAGAAGCATTTCAGCCTCGGTACATTTCATTGCCATCTCCTCATGTGAGAACACCACTAGCCCATCATCCCTGCTGTTACAAGGAGGGAGCATTTTTGTCCAAAGTAACAACTTACAAAGCGGGAGGAGTTGTCGTTCCTCACGGTCTTGGCATTTCCAAAGGCCTCCAGCAGTGGGTTAGCGCTGATGATTTGATCCTCAAGCGTTCCCTGCAGAATGATCATTATTGCTGGTTATCCTCTCCAAAAATCATCTCAGGAACAGAGGAAAGCTTTGGTTCAAGCCAGTATCTATTAATTTACCTGCATTTTGCCTGACTGCTCCTCCTTCTTCTTCTCCCCACTCGCTGCAATTGTTGCAAAGTACTGGATGACACGCTTTGTGTTCACAGTCTTCCCGGCACCGGATTCTCCGCTGTGAAACCAAAGAGAGAAGCAGAGAGCGTGTGGTCAGGCGGGAGGTCCCTCAGCACCGGGCAGCCCCACAGGGACCCGAGAAGGGATCTACATACGTGATCAGGATCGACTGGTTCTCACGATCTGTGGAGAGACAGAGAAAAGAAACCTTTTCCTAGTGCTCCTGAATAACAAAGAACTCAAAAACTAGGCAAAGAATAAAACTGAAGCTTCCAGAGAATGCAGGGACAGAAAACAGTGAAAAGCCCTGGGAACTCGGGTGGGTACTTCTGATGCTCCTAGAAGTACTTCAGGTATTATCAACTGGTTCAGTAAAGATATGAGTTCAGAGTAGGTTTTGTAGTATTATGCTTTTCAAGGTATTGTCTTCTCATCTTATTAGGTAAGTACATGTTACATAAATATAGAGATTGGGCTTTGACAGTATTTAAATTCTTTTGAAGCTAAAATTTTCCTGAGTAATCATACGGAAATTTGGAATCATCATGAATAACAGAAATGTGTGACCAACCTCTTTCAGTATTTGTCATCTGGTTTTTTGAACTCATATACTTACAGAAATTATATACTACTGAAATGATACATAGACAAGGTTAATTTTTCATTTTTCTATTCTGGATCTATTTCCCAGTTTCTTACAAAAGAACAGAAATATAAGATCTAGAATCCTGCACATCTTTGATTTCAGTGCACAGATAGGGAGAGGAAAAAAAGAAGTGGAAGGAAGAAGAGAAAGCAGAAAGTAAATTTTGAAGTAATTCAATTTAAATGTTAACAGCTTTGGTTTTTTTCTTGACATTGTTTTTCTGAGGTTTACTTAAGATGCAGTTGATTTACAGTGTCATAGATCAGTGTAGGAGTTACACAGGTCATTAAAGGCTATATGTACTTCAGACCAACCTGTGATCTTTTCTATCATGACTAGCATTTGTATAATAATCAAGTGAAGCTTATGTACCTGTTCAATGCAGAGATAGTCTGTTTTATTTATTAACACTGATGTTTGCAAATTTGAATTGCCTGTATATACATCACTTATAGGGTTTGGGTCATATCATTGTACTCTGGCTAAGACTAGTTTAGTGGTTAAGATACATAAATCTATGCATATATCTAAGATCCCATTACAGTCAGTAAAGCCTACACCAGAAAACAGGTGTCTTATTTATAGTGAATTCACTCCTTCTAGATTATTTTCATCAGGTTCAGGTCTTTATTAATTCTAGTGGGAACACAGACACTCAGCTCATACCGACCATTACAGTTAAGTGCATTAATCCTCCATTAATTTCACGCACACGCTATTTTAAGTGTTGCACCATATTTCCAGAGAATGCCCTAAATTTCCCTCTACAGATGGTTCATTGCAAAAGCAATTCAAAGGAAATCAAGCACTCACCAGTCAGCATGAACTGATAGGCATTGTCAGAGATGGAGAAGATGTGTGGAGGGGCCTCCTGGCGCTTCTTGCCTCGGTAGGCCAACACCACCTCCGGGTTGTACACCGGCAGCCACTTGTAGGGGTTGACAGTGACGCAGAAGAGACCCGAGTAGGTCTGTGAGGAAGGGAGACAGCACGTTGGCTTCCACCTACCCTGGCAGAGCAGTTCCTCCTCGCTGCCCAGGGGAAGACTGCTGCTGGTACTTACGTAGATCATCCAGGCTGCGTAACGCTCTTTGAGGTTGTACAGCACAGCGGGTTCGTGGAGGTGGGTCATCATGGCCATGTCCTCGATTTTATCGTACTTGGGAGGGTTCATGGAGAAGATCTGATCATCCTTCACGGTCAGGGTCTGACAAGGAAACAAAAGATCCATGTATGTCAGCTAAGAGCTCACAGTGACAATCAAATAGTGTCCTTCAGCCCTGTCTTTCACTCACCTCTCCACCTTCAGTCTTGACAGTGACCTTCCCTGACTCCCTGCTCTGGATTGTCCCTTTCACAAAGGATTCCTTAGGATGGGCCACAAAGACCGATGACTTGGCATCAAAAGGCTTGTTCTGGGCTGCAATTCTCTCCTTTTCTGACTTTCGCAGGTAAGGAGCCGCCTCCCCAAAAACAGCCATCTCAGAGTCTCCAGAAGCCATGTCTGCACTTTACTGAAGGTACGTCAGCAGAGGACTCTAATGGGGAGGAACAATATGGCATTTATGTCTATTTATGTCTGTTCTGTAATACTGGAAAAAAAATTATATCCTGTGCCTTGGTTTCTGTTCATGCTCTGAAATTTAGAACATCTAACATGAGTTAACTAGAGACAATTTTTAGGTCCACTTAGAAAATAATAGGTTTTCATTGATGTAGTCTAGCTCTTCAGACATTTAAGAGAGCAACTTTTAATGACCTTTCAGAATTGTGGGTTTGGTGCTTTAAGAATACTGCATCTGTAAGGTAAGAGTGAATTCATTGAGCAAGATTCACCAAGACATAACTATTAGTAATAGAAATACATTTAGGGCATTTTGTTAAAATGATGAACAGTGAAATAACATTTCTGAAAAACTGTAGTTTTACAACTTACAGTCTTGGAAAACATTGAACCTGTGGGACTTTTACCTGTTAAATATAATGGTAACAGAAAGGCAGTGGGAAATTAATGAACTTTGATAATAAAGTTACCAGCTGAAAGAAAAGGGCAGGCTTTGTGTGCTTTTCGTATTCTGCCATAATTTAATTTGTTGCATGCATTTGTCATTCTTCAGTACAATATCTAAAAAATTTCATTCTCAAAGTTCTGACTTGTGTGAAATAAAATTCACGCACTGAAACTGGAATTGTCAATCCTGTATTAAGATCTGAAATCAATACTGAAAAAATCAAGGAACAGGTGAGCACTCAAAACTTTAGAAAAATAAGAGTATTTCTTCAGATGCTTTATTAAACATGTAGGTAGCCAATTTAGCCAACTGCACTTGAAAATTCTGTAGCTACATTAGTAAAATTTATTCCCTCTTTATTCATTAGGTAATTTTTTTTGTCTAGAGTTAGAAAATGGGTATCTAAGAGAGTTCTGTCATTTTATTAAGGTTGTTAGAAGTTCTTTATGCTCAGATGATTTATTAATTCATACATTCTCAGGTAGAATACAGAATTTTGCACTTTTTCCTGCTGCACTCATCTTGGTCTGGTTCTACTGCTGCCGTAGCAAAGATGAGAAGCCAGCACATCTTGATCCCTGTTAGGTCAGTTAAGCAGAAGTGAAGCATGTCCTCAGGGGATTTTCTGGCCTGCCATCAACAGTCAGATACTTCAAACACAGCCACTTGAAAACCTTGGGCACCCTACCACCTTCTACTGTAATTACACTAGATTTGAATATAGGGTGAAACGGTGGCCCTTCCAGAAATCCAACCCAAAAGGATCTTTCTCTGTCCTCTAAGAATAAATCAGGTTCTTACCTCTCGTGACAGCAGATGGGTAGCTTGCAGGCTGGCAGCTGGTCAGTACTGTAAAACAGAAATGGCAATTCCTTACTTGCTCTTGCACAGAAATCCAGAGTGAAAATGTTCAGGTGCCTTGAAAGCAGATTTAAAATCTGCACTGAGAAACTGAGTGCCCTCCTGGAAATGAGCATTGCAGGCAGCAGGAATTCTGTGGCACATAAGGGAGCCATCCTCTTCCTGCAAGCCTGGGACTCCATACGCTTACCTTGAAGCTTTCCGTGGAGACAGAGCAGACTTGTCACAGGGACGTTTTATATCATCTAGTCTGCAGATGCTACAGATGCCTACTCTTTCTTCGGTCAAAAAATTTTTGGCAAACCTTCTTTGGTAAAGCATTGTCTGGCAAACTGAACTAAGGGCATAATTGTCATTTGACATGACTAGATATAATTAGAAAATTTTGATGTCTTACTGACTATATGAATACATCTCCTATAAACAATCTGACAAGGGTGTTAAGGAGGGAATCTGGACTAGTCAAGGCACTTAGAGAACTTGGATGCGGGACTTATGGATTCTATTGCTGGCTTTCCCACCACTCACTGTATGACCCAGGGTGGATTGCTTGGTATGTCTGTGCTGCAGATAATCCCAGCTGTACAATGAATAAAACAGGTTGTTAAAAGATAAATTAGCATTATTAAAAGCTTTAGGCAGTCGTGATGGTAAAATCCTGAAAGTATAAGTGCATCTGTATAACAGTTCATGAGGGTTACAGGCACAGCAGGATGGTTAGGCAAACACAGCAGCAGTGGGAGGCTGGGTTCTACCTGGGAGTTTAATCTGGCACCTCTGACAGAGATGTGAGGCAGCTTCATGGATATCAGGAAGAGTGCACGTACACACACGCACACACAGAGGCTTGTGCAAGTGTGTGTCTCCATACACACTTCATATTGCCAATAAGTGGTAGATTCTCCAATAAATTTTGTTGTGACCCTGTGCACCACCTTGTTCTATGGGAAGGGTTATACCTGCTGAGACTTCTGATCTGCAGGTCAGTGTCAACAAGCAAGAGATGTTCCATTCTTTTGCTGTCAACTTCTTAGCTTAACCAGATGTTCCCATGCCTATAACTCTAGGAAAGCTAACTCTGATCTAGGAATGGCTCCACAGTTTCTTTCCCTACCCACAACTGATAGAAGAATTCTCTAGTCAGCCATACCTACACAAATAATTGGACATATGCACAAACACATCACCTCACCATGCAATCCCACATGCTCTGCACCTGATACAGCCTCAGTCCAGCATTTCCATTTCATTGAAAATATCTTGCACACTTAGACATATGCACAGTTCATAAAGCACAGTGATACATTTACCTGAGCATTGGGGATGGCAGGCATGCCTGTAAAATTCTGATGGTGTGGGGGGAAGGGGTATTTGCTGGTAGTCCTGGAGAGAGAAGGATCTAGTTTTAGGAAGAGGGCACTGTCATGTGATCTGCTTTAAATCCTGTCAGATTTAAACACACTCTTCCCCTGGTCGTTGGCATTTTGGTTATTAAAAGAGCTCAGTGGATAACACGTGGCTAAAGTTAGAAAAATGGTGCATGGATCTGATATTATGTCCAGCATCAGGCAATGTCCTTGTGCTCACAAAGCCCATTCCAAGGAGGGCTGCAGCACTGCACTTTTTTGGAAACCAAACACAGAGCTTGCCAGTGGGCTCCATGTGCAGGACATGGGGAGGCTGATGGAAACACCCTGCCCAGGTGGGGCCCAGAGCCAGGCAGTGGGAAATGGCGAGCGCAGGGGTGCATCTGAAGTCCTGCCTCTCTGGGGAGCAGGCACCAAGGGGTGCTGGCAGGGCACCTCCCTCCAGCGGGACCCAGAGCACAAATGCTCCAGCATGGAGGCAGCAGGCTTTGCTCTGAGGGGCTTCTGCAGCTGAGTCCCCGGGTGGTGGGCTGCCACTTGGTGTCCAGCAGCCCAGTGGCTATCAGGCCTGGCCGAGGAGGGCACAGAGAGGTCTTGGCAGCTCAGAGGTCAGGGTTTAGAAGACCATGCAAGAAGATCAAGGGATGGATCATATAGTGGTACATGAGATTGTTCCTCCCCAGGTGCAGGACTTTACACTTCCTTTAAACTATTGGACCCAGTATTGACCTCTTGGTTTTGCCTAACCAGTACCCAGTTGCACACTGTCCTTAACATAGAAAAGTTTATGTTAAATGGACCATAGCAATTGCAGAATCACAAAGACTTCAAGTCTTTCTGCCATGTTTGTCGGTATTATTAATTAACTAAATCATGTGTGGACTTCCAGATAAAGACTCTTTGTGACACTAAAGTAAAGCAACTGAAGTCCACTGGCACCTCTACATTCCTCCAGTAAACTCCATGCTTTGCATACCAACAGGGTGAGATGCCTGTAGGTTCATTATAATGTCCACAGAGGCAAGAATACATATACTGTCTTAGAGACCAAACCGCTTGCCATCTTGGCCTTCACTATCTCAGATATTGGACTCTACAGTTCACTGAAGCTTGATCCTTGGAGGAGAATCTGGGTGGTAGGACTAACAGCCAGCAGGATCCAGTTCTGTTAGTGGTTCTGGCCCCCTCTGACTGAAGCTGTTTTCAATATGGGGCCATAACAGGCACATGGAAATAGGCATCCTGAATATTGAGAAGTAGCACCGTGTGACCACATTCCATAGATAATCTAGCATTATTATCTTGAAGGTGTGAATCTGGCAGCTTTCCTATCACCAGAATCACCATATTCCTTGACACAAAGAAATGGCAGCTATAGAGCTATTCCACTGAAACAGGAAGGAGCAGGTTCCCTGGCCACAGAGTCAACAGGGAAGAAACTTTCTGCCAATCTATTCTTCTTGGTCTGAGACCGCAGAGCTGAAGTGCTGACAGTTCAGCATTCTATGTCTGTGGTCACATCCTTAAGACAGAAAGCAACCTTGCATACAGAGGAATAATACAGGATTTACACAAGAGACTTCAGAAAACTGTAGACAGTCACATACTAGAAGGAAGACTGGGAATGCCACCTGATTGTCCAGCATGTAGTGGAGCTGCAGGACATGTTGACCCACCTAATCCTGCATCAAGTGTTGGAAGAGGTCCTACTTTGGCTGAAGGTTTCTGTGATCATATGCAAATCCACAGTGTGAATATATATATGCTGGCTTAAATTCAGAGAAGAAGAAACTATTGCTGCTGTGGATCCCTAATTTGAATTTCTGTTCCCATCAGAAGTATTGACCTATGTCTACATTAATAGCTCTGTATTAGTACCTCAGTACCAATATAAACCGCAAAGTTAGTATAATGTGACTATGGGTATGTGGTCTTTGTTTGGTATCTTGGAGTGAAATCCCTGAAAGGTGCTTGGTATTAATCATCCAGGAGTCTGAAGTATTATTGAAATCTACTTAAATTCTCCAGAATGTTGTATATGGATATGTGGCCCTCATGCTAAAAACAATTTGCACACTGAGTTCAGCTAAAACTCATATACTTTACATTAAATAATACTACTTCCACCATAAAGCAGCATTTATAGATGACACCAAGTGTCATCTATATCTTATTTTTCTGTCAGTTTGAGCTGTAATACAGAAATAATCCTGGTGGCTTTGATGAGCAGGGGTGAAGGGGCCTGACTGAATTCAGCATTAAACAGTCCAGTGCCATTCAAACTGAATATCAGGGCTATTATAGCAACTCCTCTGGAAAAAACAGCATTAGAGAAACTCTTTCAGACAGTCAGAGGAAGAAGATAAAATGTTAAAATGACTACTTTCACATGCAAACTCTAAATTCAAATCCATTCCCTTTTTCCTCTTTTGCATTAACTAAAAAAAAACATGAAAACCAAGAACTTCTCATTCAGTGTTTTCAAGTAGATGTTTTAAAATATCTTTCTGAAGGAAATTATGAACTAAAGCAAAAGCAGCTGTAACAACATGTGTTGTGAACACAGGTAGTATATGAACTCTCAGTGAATGTCTACAGGGGAAAGACACCTGACAACTGACCTAAGTTTGTGGAGGCTGGAAGAGAAGGCAGGAGAAAGTGCAAAAAAGTCTGGGAGAATAACCCAGTATTCACTGTTTTAGTGGATGACATAAAGCTCACGAAAAGAAAAATTAAATGTCTAGTCAGCTGGCATAAGCATCCCTGAAAAGAATTCTATGCTACTGAACATCTGCTTTGGGTTTGTTTTAATTTATAAAGGTCATCTATCCCACCCAGGCATCACTTACATGACACTAGCATAGTGGTTTCTTACAAAGTTTCTTACAAAAAAACAGTCTCTAATCTGAAGTAGATGATCCAGATTTCTCTGTAGTTTAACTCTGTAGATCCCAGTAAGTTACATCAGGGAAAACTGCCCTGTTTCCTGTATCCAGGTGCAGCCAAGGAGAAATCTGCACAGGAAGGGATCTGTTGAAAGAAGGGCAACTGCCTCAATGAGAAAAGAAGAATGCAAGTTTCCTGCCAGCCATTAATTTTCTGTCTTTACTATTTCCATCTCTGCAGGGCTGGACTCCACTGGGACCAGAAACAAACCACAACACAGTTAAAAGAGAAGAAGCAGACTGAAAGCCATCTCTGGATACAGACTGTCCTGCACAGCGATGCACACATTCCCCATGGACAAGAAAGGATTCCGTTGTGCTGAAAATAGATCCTTCTTGAGACAGAGATCAGGCAGCTGCCTCCCTTTGTGCCAGCCCTGAAGATGTGTATTTTCTTCTCCTGATCCCTGTGGTGAGCTGAGACAAGGAGTGAGAAGGTGTCTTTTTACTAGGCAGCATGCCAGACGCGAGAGGGGAAGTAGAAGAGCCTACAGAGTGCTGTATGTTGGCTAGTGGGAATCTCCCTCTCACGAGTGATCAGGGTCATCAAGTTCATGAACTGGAAATATGAGAATGTACCTGTATGGCAGGAGGTTTTGCAGCTGGAAAATGAATCTTTTACTGTAGTCTGGTGATCCCCAATCTTTCACCCTGGGAACTGCTATGAGGCCCTTTGCTCCTCTAGCTAGAACAGACTGCACTCCAAGAGGAAGGACTTTGGGGTTGTGGTGGATATGAATATGAGCACTCTCACTGCAAACAGTATGAACCAAGTACCATGTGGTTCTAGAAGTGTGGTCAGCTGATTTAACTATTTCCCTTTTGCTTGGCACTGGTGAGTCCTCATCTGAAACACTTTGTCTGGCTTTAGGCCCTCTAGTTCAAAAGGGAAGTGAAGTAATGGGAGAGACACCAGCAGAAGACTAGTAGGATGGGCGAGGGTCTAGAAAACTTGTGCTGTGAAGAGAGTTTGAGGGCATTTTTAGTCTGAGGGAAAACAGGGCTAATGTACATGAGGGGTAGCTACAAAGACAAGGTGCCAAACTTTTTTTGTGAGTAACAGACAACGTAACAAGGGGCAATAATCACAAGTTGTTGCTTGAAAATCTCTAGTTAGACATTAGGAGAATTCTTGACTATTGGGTAATGCAGAAATGACACAGGATCCCCAGAGAGGTTGTGGAGCCTCTGTCCAAAAAATCTTGGCTAATCGAAGCCATAACTCATCTGACCAACATCAGCTTGAAGTGGGAGGCTGAAGACCTCCAGATGTTCCTTCAAAATAGCATTTCTGTGGCTTTGATGTAAAGGTTCACTCTATCCATCCAAAGTAGGAAACTGCTCAAAGCTGAGCAGGGAAGGTATCTGCAGCTTCACATCTTGTACTAAGAAATGGAAATTTTCCTGGAGTCCTGAAAAACAGCTTTTCTCAAGTGGACCACTGGACATGAATCTTTGATCTCACTGCATTACTGGAGACAGTTCATTTCATGCAACTTGACAAAGTATATCCCTCCAGGACACCAGTTCCAGTATACCAAGTATGTAATCTGGAAACATCCTCAGCAGCAGAAGCTTTGGTAGGTTTCATTCCTTGAGGAACAGCATGACACGCAGGCAGTCAGAGTACTGTGGAGCTCACTGGGACAGCAGAGTGCATCACATCACATCAGAAAGAAGTTCCACAACGTAGGCAGCAGCAGGGCAGGCAGAGTACAGGAAAGTCCTCTTGTTATCGCAGGCTGGACATATTCATGGTGGTAATAGTATGCTGGTAAACATTTCCCCAGCCCTGTTAAGGCATTAGGTATCTGGTACAAGACTTATTCATTCTGAGTCACTAGGTATGATTTGTCGGAAAATATGTGTACAATACAGTGAACAGCAGCTGCCATCACCACTGTGTATTATTTCTGATCATAATATAACATTAAAGGAAATAAGGTTATACGATGTCCCTGCCAATGGCAGGGCAGTTGGACTAGGTGATCTTTAAATGTCCCTTCCAACCTAAATCATTCTGTGATTCTATGTGTTTCTGTGAATGGCTGTGCTGCGTGAGATCAAAGGAACATGTAGACTCTCGGAACTGAGACACTTATCATCATCTCAGTCTCCCCAGATACCCACCCTCTGCATGATGTCCCACCCACGTGCTGAAGTCTTCTAGAGCACAAACCACCTCAAGTTGGTGAAAGATATCATGTGACTGAAGCAAAACCAGGTAACTCACACATGGAAAACCATACTGAAAACACCAATGTATTTTCTGTCCACTGCCAATAATAAGAAGCAGAAGCATGGCCACATGCCTACTATCTCTGTATGAAGCCTAAGAAGCCTTTGGACTTCTCAGGTCTCAGTGACTTTCTTGTTCCTCCAGCAGGAGCCTGTAATGCTCATGGAATAGAGCAGACATCCTCTTTGAGAAGCATCCCCTTGCACACTTGCTAGTGAGCCATGAGAGACTGGAGAGAGCTCAGAGCTGCTCAGCTTCTGCTCTAGTAGGAAACTTCCTCCTGTGGGTTGATGGCCTGGAGCGCAGGGTCACCTTCCTACTCAGATAGCAGTGTCTCCTGTGCCTGGGGATGCGTCAACTGAGCTGCTCCTCCTCAGGGGATCAGGGTCCCTCTTGTCCTGACCAGGAACTGGGAGGTGCTCAGGGCCACAGGAGGGACCTGGAATATCTGCCTGGACGTGTTGCTCCTCTGAGCACACATCAGAGCTAAGGTGAAATGAAGTCAAATCTGCATTTGCTAGGTAATTACTGACGGCGATTATTCAAGTTTGCTTCAACCTCATCAGCTTGCTGGGTGACTGGTCACCAGACCCTCATAAAACACTGTAAATATTCCATAACATATAATTTATTTACATCGGTTCAGTGTTTATATACACATCAATGTTTGATGTGTTAGACACTGTCTCAGCACTATGTCACACAGGTGAGACTCGGTGACAGGCAGCTTTGCTTGGAGATGCTTCTGAAGTTAGGTCCCTCTCATTTATGATGACCAAATAGGACCTGGTATGGAGAAATTCAACTACTTTTGTCCATCTGCTGTATCTGTTACTTATTTTCAGAGGAATCACCATATCCCTCAAAACCTCCAGAGGAAGGACATCCTACCCTGTCACTAGTAAAAAAGTAACTGATTGCACAGCAACCCCACTCAGAATAAACACCGGTTTCACTTTCTTCTGTTGGACAAAACTCCCTAAGATAGGTGCTATAGCATGAGGATACTTCCTAATTAAACACATTCTGATAGTGTCTCAAGGTATCTTCTCCCTTCCATTGCTACCTGTTATCTGACAAACAGCACTGGAGGAAAGGGGGGTTTTAGCAATTTCGATGCTAGGCATGGGACCAGCCTGTTCCTGCAGAGGGAGGTAAAAGTGGCCGAGCTTGAACAGGTAAGTGTTGGAAGATCATTTACTTTCCAGGCTTGCAGCTGGTGGGATAGATGGGGAAAAGCTGTGCCTGTGGTTTCTGGGAGCATTACCCTCCACTCCTGTACACCTTACAGAGGTGTCAATCTGGCCTTGCAGAGCTCTGGCACAGGCAAAGCCATTTTGCTGGGATTATTATCCCCTGCTTCTGAACACTGCTGACTACAGCAGGCTTTTCTTAAACAGTAGGGTCCTGTTTTGCTCCCTTCCTTCCCTTTCCTCAGGTTTCCAGATAATTTTACTTGCAGATAATTTGTTTTTCCAGCTGCTATACAAAACTTAACCTCAGCCCATTTGAGAGAATACGAAACAGTAGCTGAGCATCCACCTCCCAGCTAAAAACAGTGAAGATCTGTAAGGTTTGCTCAGCTATGAGAAAGCCAGAGCAGAAAAAAAGTGTCATGCAGAGATAGTCTCATAAATTTAAGAATAAGCAGACAGCCATTTCAGCCTAGAGCAAAGGTCCAGCTGATATTTTGTGCATGAGTGTATGTTCGATGCTTGGTGAAAATCCAATTTCACTTTTTCCATACTATTTATAATATTATGTAAGCATATCATCTTCCCAGCTTGTTGTTCCTTTCCCAGAGTGAAAGATCATTGTCTGGATAGCTTGTCTCTCCAGTGCTCCCATCAGTTTTGTCATTTTTCTCTGTACCCTTCCTAATTACACAGACCAAAACTGCAGATAGCAGGTGGTTTGTGGGCGTGGTACTATGATTTCTGTTTTGTTCTCAGTTGGTCTTGATAATTCCTGATACTCTGCCTTTTGTGGCCACCAGTGAGCACTGACTTGATGTTTGGAGACAACTATTCACTATTCTGGTACCCTTCCTTACTCCTAATCCTGGTCCTCCTTTCAGACACTGAATTTCTTTAGGGTTTTGTCTATGTATGTCTCAGAGTCATTGTATGGACAGAGATGGTGATGTTCTGTTTCATCTGCATAAAGGCTGATGATTATACAGTCTGCCTTATGAGGACAACATCTCCTTAGTGGCTTTCAGCAAAATGACAGTGACTGGGACTCAGGAGTAGCAAAACAGAGCAGCAGAGAGACACGTAAAGCAGCAAACTTTTATTTGGGGGTGAGCAGATCTTTACTGAGTATCAGAGTTGTGCCATTACTTAGACTCCTCATGTTTCCAGCAAACACCAGCAGAAGAGCTGGCGGAGGAGATGACATTCAGAATGCCCTTTCTATCTCCCACTAAAGCAGCTGAGGAGATCCTGTTACAGAGCAGGGGAGTGGGGTGGGCAGGCTAAGATGCCTCGGGGCAAGACAAAGAAGAAAGAGAGCAAGTGGCAAAAGGGGGAGGGAAGGGGAGGGAAGGAAAATCAGGATTAGCTGCATAATATTAGCACCAGCAACAACTGTATCCTAAAAAAGAGAGTAATGAAGTGATATCTCCCTCGGCTGACACTCATCTGCAACATGCACAAATCCCACTTCTGAGCAGATTTCAGTGCTGTAAATGGAAATATACTGGTACAGAATTTTTATAAACCTGTTCTGTTTAAGCATTAGACTTTTGAAGGTTAAGACAGCCGACTGCATTACCACAGAATTTTCAGAGTGCCAGAGTCACTGCAGTGAAGTTACCAGCAGGATATGTAGCAAGTTTTCTAGTGACATTTTCTGAACTTTTTATGTTGAAGAAAAGTTTCTTTACATCCTCAGGAAATTAATCAACAGCCTCATTGTTTTATGTCAGCAGATATATTTCTTAGTGATCAGCCTGAATGTTTCCTTAATTGATCTCTGCATCCATCTGAGATATGGAGGGAAGGATACAAATCCCTGCTCCTCCTGAAGGGTAAATCAGTTGTGTAAAGCACAGCAGGTCCAGCAGAAGACACTGACAGTGGCTGCCACCAGATAGCCAGCAGCCAGGGTGTTTTACATCTCAATGAGGACTGTGACCTGAGAAAATATAGGTTAAATCTGCTGCAGCTGAAGATGCAGACTTTACTCCATCACTGCTTTGCTGAGCAACACAAGTGTATGTTGCCTTCCTTCCAAATCTGTCCCTCGGGTCCCTCAAAGTGCCTGCTGCCCCCTCAGGAGTGTCTCCAGGTGAACAGTAGCTTGCAGGGTGCCTCACAGGGTCTCACAGCAGACTCATCCCATGATCCCACACCACTGACTGCCTCTAAGCTTGGATTTTGCCTCTCTAGGTTCTGATCCCAAAGCCTTCATGTGTACAGAACTGCATTTCTCCCAGGAATGCTGTGCTGACATCAGAGCTGTGCTGCTGGCAAGGGGGTGGGGGGAGTCAGGGCCTGTAAAACTACAGTAGTGAGACCCTAACAGCAAGGCTCAGGTTATTCCTCCTCTCCTGGGGCTCCTGACAGGAGTTCACAGTGTGAACTGTTGAATTTAACTTTACTGAAAAAGTTTCTGAAGGGGAATGTGTTCAACCATTTGCTCAACTACTACTGGAATGCTGCATTTGAGCTCAGGAGACCCCTGGCCATCCATATGGGACAGCAGCTCTATATGAGTCCATCAGCTGCATCTATTTTAAACTTTCTCTCAGAGATGTTCGTTTATGGCCACTATGGACTGGGTGTTTTCCTCAAGACCTTTGCACAAGCCTCTATCAGGTGACAGGCAGCCTCACTCCACAGATAGTGTCAATGCAAGATGACCTTCATTCTCCATAAAGCAATGAGCAATTCATCTTCCTCACATCAGTATCCCACTTTGACCCTGCTAATCCAGCAGACTTTATAGCAGTAGCTGTCAGTGGGGATATTTTCCCAGGCTCTGCCCCTCCTGCATGCCTCCTCCCCAGGCTCAGAACTGCTAATTTGTTCATTTCCCCATTTCATGTTGTGATGGTTTGACTCTGGCTAAATGCCAGGTATCCACCCAGTCGCTCTATCACTTCCCCCCTCCTTTTCCCCTTGTTCTCTCAACAGGGCAAAGAGGGGAAAGAAGATAAACCAACCCTTGTGGGTGAAACAAAAGCAGTTTTAATATAAGCAAAATGAAGCAAAGTTCCGCTTGCGGAAACAAAAGCAAACAGATTTATTCTCCAGTTCCCGTGGACAGGCGATGTCGGGCCTTCTCAGGAAGCAGGGCTCCAATACGCGTAGTGTTTGCCTCGGAGGACCAAGGGTGACCCCACCCCCTTCCTCCTTTCTCCCAGCTTTATACTGAGCAAACGTCATATGGTATGGAATATCCCTTTGGTCGGTTTGGGTCAGCTGTCCTGGCTGTGTCCCCTCCCAAGATCTTGCCCACCCCGTCCCACTGAGGGAAATGTCAGAAAGAGCCTTGGTGCTGTGTAAGCCCTGCTCAGCAGTAGCCACAACACCAGGGTGCTATCAACACCCTGCCAGCTCCCAGCATAAAACACAGCACCGTGAGGGCTGCTGTAGGGGAAAACCAATCCCAGTTCAGCCAAACCCAGTACACGTATCTACCCCCTCCTCCCAGAACAGGCAGGAGCAGGTAGCACCACTCAGAGACACAGCTTCTTCTCCAGTCTCCTCTTCCACTTCTAGGTTGGTAATTTCTTTTCTTAGAAGATTCTTCAGAAAGCATACGCATGGGTAGTAGCCGCAGTCTGGGCTCACACAGAGTGACAAGCTAGGACCCTGTGGGGTGGGCCACAGCAGCATCTCCAAACGTGGGTCACATTGCACTGTCCCCCTCCACTTACTCTGTGCCAGAGAGAGCAGCAGCTCCTGGGGTCCCCAGGCTGCCTGGGGAGAAGGCTGGGCTAGCTGAGGTCTGGCCATGTCTGGGGACTTCCAGACTCCAGCTGGGGACCACCAGTAGAACCCAAAGCCTTCAAGCCTTTGGGAAGGTATTGCTTTTCACTGCCTCCTCCTAATACAGCTTGTGCTCCCGTGTTTGGGAAATGCTGCTGAATTGTTATTTCTTCCACCCACACATCCTTTACCATCCTATCACTTGTCCCTTTCCGCACCCACATCCATCTCGCTTTCCTCCTCTCCGACTCCTTCCTGCACTCCTCAGCACAATTTCAACCCTACCTCAGCACTGTGATTACTCTTACTTCCACCCTCTCTCCCATATCAGCTCATTAACCTTTTCTGCAACAAGAGTTGCATGAAGACGAGTTCAGCTGCTCACATCACACTTAATGCACTGGGGCTCCTGTTGGAGAATGGCTTGCAGAACAAGGTCATGGGTCTGTGCAGGAGCTGATTACAGCCATCTGAGGTAAACAAAGGAAAAACCCAGGGTACAGTTATGCTAACAAAGGACAGTTACGCTAGCAAAGGAAGAAACTGAGGTACAGAGCGGCCTTGATTATAATGGTAAACAACCTTTGGGGAAAAAAACAAGCCAGAAGAAGGACGATGTTGTGACATACTCGAAATACCACAAGGGGCTGGGATATTATAATGTAACCTTTCAGATGTATCCAATAGATTTATGATTAGTGTGCATGATTATAGTTGGTGCGTATATAAGGTGTGATTTCTTGCAATAAAGTTGAAGCTTGCTTTACCATTCACAGTGAATCGACTGCTTGCTTCCTCCATCCACCGCAGGCTACAGATCTGTATTTGATCTGAACATGTTCATGGGCTGCTGCTGCTCTGCTTGGCTAAGAGAGGGGACATGGCTTTTTGCAACACTGATGGTCCTGGAACAAGCTTGGAGCAAGCCCTGCCTCTGTCTATCTCAACAGTGAAGGGATTTATGCACTGGGGCCTCTTGCTGATAAGCAAAAAATTGGCTTTTGCATGCACAGGCATTGCTTTCTTTTGCTGGTTCACAAGGTAAGCGATGCCCCCACCCACCCCAGACTGAGCCCCAGCTGACCGCTGGAAGTACCTGGGCAGCTGCTGTGTTGCCCGGGGACAGCACGTCCCAGGAGGGCATGGCGAGCACCCAGGCGCTGGGCTGGCACAGCACCATCGCACGAACTTCAAAGGGGCCACTCTTGATTTATACTTTTTCCAGGGAGAGCGTACTCGGGCCTGACTCTGATTCTTAACATTTCAGCTGAGGAAGGGGCTGTGCTGCAGCAAGTCTCTCTGCAGTAAGAATAGCATCTGCCGTCTTAGGACACAACACAGTTGCCCAGCTCCTGCATGGCAGCACGTTGTGCTGAGATATAGAAGGCAACCTACCCGCTGAGGAATGTCTTCGAGTGCTATTAGTGGAAGCGTATCATCTACACAAGCAGGCATGACCCTGCGCAGGAGTCTGGCAAGAGCGAGGCTATTTTGAGCTTTTGACACTGAGGATGCAGGGAGACAAGTGACAGGCTGATCCTCCTGGCATGGGCAACCTCCAAAGTTCTCTGCGGCCTTGTCTCCTCCTCTTGGCTCTTGTGAAGGCTGAGGGGTGATTTGCTGGGACCACAGAGCCCAGGAGGCAGGGGCCAGGAGGGAGCTGTGAGTTTGCTGGGATGTAAGGCCAGGCCTCAGTCCCATCAGCTCTGCCCAGCCGTGCTCATGGCAAGTGCTGCCTGAGGGTGTGCACCTGTCCCTGAGCTTAGGCCATGCGGCTGCCTGCTTTATTTTCAACCATATCCATGCGAGCTAGAGCGATACCAGAGGGTGTGTAACTGCATGCAAGTGAAACACTAATCCTTTGCAGCCAGGAGGGTACTCACCTCTTACCACCTGAAGCTCCCTATCTCTGAAAGATTCGTCAGCATCACATATGTTTGAGAGGCCCTTTCTAGTCTTCCCAGCCATAAAAAATGCTCCCCCAGGCTTATTCCCATCCTTTTAACATCCTCTTTCTTGTTCTGGTATGGATTGGTTTAATTCCAATTTATGTCTCATTTATTTTTTTGTTTCTGTTTCATTTTCAGTGCTTTGTGAAAAACAGATCTGCACATTAGGGTCTCTGGGGAAAAAGAAGCACTCTCCCAGAAAAGCTTTCCACCTGGATTAACTGGCCATGTCAGTCTCTCTCAGGACTCCACATTCAGCGGGACTGATGCACAGCAGCAGTGCTAGCAGGCAGGAACAAGTGGTCAGGGTATTGAATGTGCTGCCACTAAGTGCAATCTCACACCCTTAGGGGATGGATCTGATGCTAGCTCTTGGCAGAAGGCCTCTTGGCACCGTCCCAGCCTTCTGAGCCCTTCCCAAGCACATCTAGCACTCCTGCAGATGAAAACTCAGTTGATTCAGCTGGCAGACCAGAACCACAACTATTCATTCATGGTCAAGTTATTTTCCCAGCAGCCTAGTAAATTAAACTGACTCCTCCTACAACCCCCAGGAGCCTGGTTTTGCCAGGCACCTCTACATTACTTGGGCATCTCCCTGTGTCTATCACAAGACAGTACAACTGGGTGTGGGCAGTGTCAACAGCCCCTCCTCAGCTGCTCACTTAAAGAGCAGGCTGGAGATAAAGAGAAAGGCTTTACTCCCCCATTTGGCATCATGTGATGAGGTTCAGGTTCCTATAGAGCAGCCTTGCCAATTGTTAGATTCAACCAGGATCTTAAAACCTTCTCCCTGGTGTGTCAGGCTGTGTGATGGGGATGTCAGACAGGTCTATGTGCTCCTCTGAGGCTCTCTAGCAGCGGAGTGCTCCCGTTTGTGCTGCCCTGAACCATCATGGCTCAGCATGGGCTAAGCTTCCTTGCAGTAACTTGAGCTGTGAAGTTTTGTGACTATGACCGTGCATTTCTTTTCATTTGTTTTATTCTTATTGCATGAAATTGGCAGCACACAAAGCAGACCACAGGCCTTCCACAGAGCTGCATTGCTACCAGCAGGCCCTGAGCCCAGTTCTGTAGTTATGCTCGAAGGATCCTCAGTTCCAAACTAGCCAGACTGATGGCACTTTATGCCCATGCAGGCACCATGGCCTACATGTACAGTCAACCTGGGGACTCAAGGCTTCCAGGTGGGAAAACCAGGCTCCCCTACTTGCCATTCAACCAACCCTGTCATGAGTCAGAGCCAAAGCATGAAACCAAAAGAAAGTGAATTCCCCTTTTTGAAATGGGAGAGAGTTCCACTGCCAGGAGAAAGGAGCTGGTGGTGTGAGGGTGGTGATTATCTTGCTAAAGCCACATCCCTGCAGATCCCCATTCCCCAGGGACTGCTGGGGCTGCTCTGCTCTGCTCTGCCCACTCTGCTTGAGCAGGTGGGAAAGAAGCTCAGAAGACCAGGGACTGTGTAGCTGGGCCAAGAATTATCAACAAATTTGGTACCAAAAGTGGGAAAGAGGGCTGGGAGGCTTACTTGACATATCCAAGATGATGCCTGCATACTCTGGAATGATTAACGACCTTGATTAGGGTTGCTATACTTTCCTAGCAGTTAGCAATTTCCCACTGGTTTTGCACAGCTACTCCTAAGCAAATTACAGCTGTTTATTCTATAGGTCTATGAAGTGGATCATTGTACTGTGCAACCAGTCATTGGACACTGTGGGCCAAGCTCAATGACATGACCTAAGAGCAAAGCAGGACTCTTGATCGGATCCTGAAGCACAGCAGTGTGCAATGAGCTGCTGGGAACAAGATGCTGGCAGTCTCTGGGGAAAGCGCTGATTCCAGGCAGCAGGAGCTGAAACAGAAGTTATCCCTTCAGAGAGCAAAAGAGCAACACATTCAGATCTGTTCCGGTTGGTGTGAAAAGCTAACAGTCAATTCTAATTCCCCCAAATCACAGGCCTGTAACAGTGGATGGAGGCATCTCTTGAAAGTTTCATGGTGTGGGTGACAGTTCTGAGGAAAACTAATGGCCAGACTGACCGAGAAGGTTTATCAAAGTTCCAGGGTTTTCAGACAAGCTGAAGACCTTGCAGCTCATCAACTCAGTATTTCATGAGGTTAGTTTCTGGATAGAGTGATAAGAAAGCGTAGGCCAATGATCATTATCAAACACTCATAAGGAAATATGGAAACCCATTTGTAACTAGGGCAATACTTCACAGACCTCTGGAGAACAAGGTAAGAGGAGAAATCAATAACCCCAAACCCTGCTCAACCTGGCAATAGTTCTGTTTATCTCAGGCTAGGAATCTGAGGGCAATAGTTAATTATCTGAGCAAAACAGAGTCCCTGTACTGGTGTTTGCAGATGCTCTCCTTCCCGGGTCTTGGGACAGAATGAATGACTTGACTGATGACAGCAGAGGCGGTCTGCAAGCTCTCTGGTTTGAGGACAAAAGCAAAGAAGTGCCACAGTCTTTTACAGCACCTTGGCATTTGATTCATTCAGTTATGAAGGTTTGAGATTAGGAACCAAAGCCTTAAACATGATTGTCCCAGTGGGTTCAGAGAAATATCTGGGTATGAGGGTGGATTCATAGTTTGGACCATCAAAATGAGATCTCATTTCCAAACTAGACTTGCAGATTAAACCCACTCAGATGCTGAAAGTATTGACTATGTTCACTGTTCCAAAAATCCCCATCTATTTAAAGTGCTAAGGCTTGGACAACCAGCCCAAGTCAGAGCTGAATCCTGTACATTTTATAACTGAAAACCCTTGTGCTAGTAGGTATTGTACTAAGTTATAACAAGCACCTATGCTGATGTAAAAAGTGCTAAAGCATTGAAATACTGAAGTCTGAACAACAGGCCCCAAGCCAAAGCTGCTAAGTTAGTGTGTAATCATTAATAAAGTGTAAACTCACTAGTGAAAGATGCAGCTTAGACAAAATAGAATCAGGAGTGAGGAGAGAATGTATCCAACTGCCCTTGTTTAGCCTGTTCAAGGCTGAGAACCTTCTATGTGCCCTTGTTAGAAACTCCCTTGGTTTGCCCCCCCGAGCCCTGGCCAGGCTTTGGGTGGAATCCAACAGGAGAATGAAACCAGAAATTTTCCGCCCAAAACAAGGTGCCAGCTGTTCTGGCCTGTCGATCTCTGGTCTATAAGGCCGGGCCTGTTTGCAGCGACTTTGGCAGCCTCACCTATGGGTGGAGGCACCGCCTAGGATTTCCCCCTTGCCAGGACAGGCTCTGCAAACCCTCGCTGTGACCGGGGCTGCCCAGCCACTGCGGATCTGGGTGATGATAATATATGCAAGTGGTGATGTATTTTTCTTAATCTCCATTCTCTCTCTTGTGTAGTAATGATTTAATGCATTACCCTGTATTTTCCTGTTTGGTGCTTTAAGTGCACTATTCTGCTCTTTCTTACTGCATGTCTTCTGAATTACACTGTTACATTACTTGGTTGTCACCATAAAATACACCTGCTCTTTTCACTCTGGTGTCTGAGTTTAATTGGTATCCTTAATCAGCAAAACACTATTTTAAACTGCATTTCATATATAAAAGGCAGTACACTTTCTGAATACCAATATGTGGTAGTAAGGGCCCTCCATATCTCCACATGCCTGTATAAGTCTTCTGTATTCAGTAACAAAAGGTGGGGATGGAGGGACTCACAGTCTCATTCCCTTGTACAAGTGTGATGCTTGCACAGACTCAGAAACATGGCAACTCATCAGTGTCCCGAAGTACGGATTTGAGAAAGGACACAAGAAGGTGCAAATGAATGCAGGAGATAAAAATGAGATGCTCAACTTTCATCTCACCTGTAGTCCTGTAATGCTCCAGCTATTAAAGGATGCCAGGGAAACTGAGTAACTGACAGACCTCCCACCCAAACATCAGATGCTCTAAATCTTGCAACTGAAAAAAAAATAAACTGTCACCAATGGACTAGAAAAGGATGTTGCGTGGTACACTCTAACAACTCTAGCAGCAATAATCAGATCTAAATTTAGCAAGGGACCCCTGAGAGACTCCTCTTTGTGGTATAACTGAACCACTGTGCAGACCTACAAGAAACGGCACGTCCCACCAGGAGTTGTGTGGTCAGAGCCTAGAAAACACACGAAGCAATGCAGACACTGTCCTGATGATTCTGAGACCTACACTCTGGGAGTCCACTTTGCAGTACAAGTCAGCTCAGTCAGTGATCACAGGATCACTGGCAACCACATAAAGGAAGAAACAGGGCAGGGTCCTGTGACCCCCTTCTTAGAGAGCAGGATAAAGACCTCAAACAAACTCAGCTTGTGTCTGTGAATAACATGAAGGCCCAGACAGCAGGGAGAACTGTCAATGATGAAAGAAACATCTGTGCTAGAAAATCCACTGCAATCAGCTTTGTCTAGAACAAATTAAATATCAGACACTTTCTAAAGTGTGTGTACATTGTGTTTCTACTGGGGGGCAGAGTGGAGTGACAGCAGGGTGGGAGAGGCTTTGGACCCAATGACCTCCAGAGATCCCTTTCAACCTCAAACTTCTGCAGTATGTGGAAAAAAGATAAATGTTAGAGGCCTTTGATCTCCTGGAGTCCAAGCAATAACAGATCGATGGACTCATCTGTCAGTGGGCTTTGTTGCACTCTGCTGGCATGACAAGGTCTTTGCCACCCTGGGAAGCCATGCCACGTCACCTTAGTTTCTGTAGCGGTTCCAAGGCAGCATGTCTGGCACTGAACTCTCAAGGTTTTTGCTCTCAAACTGAGCTACCATTTATAGTTCATGCAGCCTGAACTAGGGATGTGAATCTTCAGGTTATCCAGTGCAACAGTGACGTACTAAGAGGCTGCAGCAGGGGACTGTTTGGACAAGGCTGTGTTCAGCAGTGAGTCCCATCTATAGCACAGCTCTACCTCCCTTGCGACACACCAAAGTACAAATCCTAGGTCAGGTGAATCACATGTGTCTGGCAGAATAATCTGGGTTGGAAAAGCCCTTGAAGCTCCTCCAGTCCAACCATGAACCTCACCCTGACCGTTCCCAACTCCCCCAGACCCCTCAGCGCTGGGTCAGCCCGACTCTTCAAGCCCTCCAGGGATGGGGCCCAAAACTGAACCCACTCATCGAGGGGCGGCCTCGCCAGTGCCGAGGACAGGGCTCAGATCCCTTCCCTGTCCCTGCTGGCCATGCCAGTGCTGACACAAGCCAGGATGCCACTGGCCGCCTTGGCCCCCTGGGCACACTGCTGGCTCATTATCAATTCCCCCCCAGGTCCCTCTCTGACTGGCAGCTCTCCAGCCACTCCTCCCCAAGCCGGTAGTGCTGCTGGGGGTTGTTGTGGCCCAAGGGCAGAACCCAGCCTCTGGCCTCAGCGAAACTCCTCCAGTTGGCCCTCAGCTGGTTGTAGGATTTTATTTTCATCTGCACTTTATCTAGGAAGCTTAGGAGCAGGGCATGGCACAGCTGAAAGGCTTCTCAGCCCAGCACATGTGGAGGGTGATGGAGGCTGTGTGCTGTGTCTTAACTGCAGGCCCTGTTATTGCCACAAGAGCCTAGATGGCTAGTAGTACAAGGCAGAACATAATTTTAAAAAAATCTATTTAAGACAAATCTAGGATCTATTTTGCTCTCAAACATTTCCTTCCTACATGATCAAATGAAGCGTTTTGGTGAAATATTGAGCGACATCACTCACAAATAATATAAAATCCAAAGTGCTTTGGGAACAAAATACCTGAGAAAGTCTAAATTGAAAAATGTGAGAATAAAAAAAGGGCATTAGAAAATTTATATGCACACTCACACACATATATATACACACATAATTCACCATAATGCCCTATTTTATTCAAACAGAATACAGATGATCTAATCTTTCTTTAATTTTCATGAACAAGTGGAGAAGTTTTCCTTGTGTTTTTAAGTGTTAAGATTTTGCTCTGATCCTGTGCATCCCAAATCAGCAGCAGGTTGGCTTCCACAATACAACAGCCCTAGTGCCTGGCTGAGCTTCACGGGCCTTGCACAGGAGGATATAGCACCAATTTTGAATGGAAATTCACAATTCCATTTGAAACATTCTTAAACAGGATTTTGAAAAGATAAGTATTTAAATACATTAGACACTACTGGTTACAGTACTACAGGATTTTATTCTGTTTTACATTTTCATGGAGCAGCAATGGAGTTTTTTGGTTTAGACTGACTAAATGGGCGTTTAGTTCATTATGACAAAAGCCCCAGTAACTCATGCATCTGCAGGAAAGTTGTGTTGCTCTAATCCTCCTCCAACATGTAGCCTCTTCAACCAGGCCCACAGAGTGTTTCTTTTCCAACTTGTGACAAGAGTATTTACATTAACTCTGCAGCAATGGAGCTGGGAAGCCCTGGAAATCCAAAGAGAAAAACACATTAACATTTTCACATCTGTGATTGCCGCCTTTGCTCTTTTTCAGCATCTTCTGCTGCATTAGTAATATCTTCTATCTCAGTTTGGACTTGTGCCATCTCAGGTTCAGGCTGCTGCTTTGTATTGAAAAGGTTGGTGTTCTATAAAGGAGAAAGAGAGGCTTTGAGTCTCTTACACAGAGAGACTATGAATTACTATTTGTTCTTGCTCTGTCAATCTCTAGACCAAAAACATGTCTGTCTGAGCAAAGCAAACTCCCTGGCTGTGGAGGAGCGGCACACGTTCAGCGGCATCCAGGAGCTCCTGCTCAGCCACTTTCCTTGGCGGCTGGCAGTCAACAACCGCAGGTCCCTCTCTGACTGGCAAGAGAAATAAATGGAGGCCAAACAACCTGTGGCTCTTGACACAGGCCACTTCACATCTGCTCGTAGCCGTGGTTAAGGATCATGCCAGTGGCTACAGGTACTGCCCCCACGGGAACAAGTATGAGGGTGGGAAGCTCAGGCAAGTGGGACTTTGAAGCATGGTCAAGACAACCTGCACTAGTGATGAGAAATTCATCAAGGATAGACTTTCATCTCCAAACCCTAGAAAAGAAGTGGAACACCCTGGAACATAAAGAGGTCTGGGATTGTGCTGACGATGAAATAGTGGACAACCTGGCACAGCGAACAACCGATTAATTAACGTGGCAATGAAACTAACTTTTGAGTGTCCTGGAAGGGAACCGAAGGGGCGTCACCACTTCAGCCTCGCACAGAAGCAGTGTTGTAGGGCGCTTTCTTCAGGGACTCCAGGAAGAGCTGCTCCTTGTCTAAGTAAGCGCGGTTCTGAGAGGGGAAGGGGGCAAAGGGGAAGGGAAGAGAAAAGAGAGGGATGGATGGAAGAGGTATCAGAGGGTGCCACAGAAGGGGGCTGACAGTCCTGGGTGTCACTCAGGAGGAAGGGAAGCATCCCAAACCCTCCCTCCTGCAGTCAGCAGTGGGCAGGTACCATCCGTGGCACCCCCTGGGGTGTGGGGGCTCCCCCCGCCCTGAGCCCACAACCTCACGCTCTGAGCAAGACCCACAGTGGAAGCCTCAAAGAGCAGCCTCGCCTGGGGAAGGACCCAGCAGGGAATCGGGGGGCCGACAGGAGAGGACAGGGACATCATGAAGCCAGAGGCCAGCTGGCTTCTCCCAGCCAGGGACACGGCGAGGACAAGTGCAACCCCCCAGTACTGAGGACCTTGTCCATCAGCCTGAGACCAGCTGTGAGGATCCACCCGTCCTTGCTTCTGCCATCACTCCTCTAGGTGCCCAGGTCTTCTACAAGCCTGCCCAGCCCCACAGGTCAGTAATGATCTTAGCCACAGCCTGGGCTGTCTCCTACCAGGCTCAAATCAGGTTTCACCCAGCCCTGCTCCCACCCAGCACGTTTGAAGCCCCTTCCCACCCCAGTCACCCACCACCTCACCTGCAGGGCCCGGAACTTCATCATCGCCACCATGGCACTGAGCTCGGCAGAGCTGGCACTGGCCACGAGTTTCTCAACAGCGGCCTGGAGTTCCTCAACACCTCCCAGGCTCCCTATGAAACAGAAGCCCGACTGTGTGGTGCTGCCACCATCAGAGGATCCGCAGATGGAGACAACACAGCATCCCTTTGGGTGCTGCCTGCGGGTCCCTGCAGCAGGGTCCTCCCCACGCTCCCAGGGCAAATGGGCTTTAACCCACCAGCCTCTCCCTTCCTGGCCCCTCTGCTCTCTCCTGGCACTGCCTCTGGCTCAGAGCTTTGCTGAGCTCCTTCACGAGACGAGGAGGCCAACTCCTCCCGTCTGAGGTTGATACACAGGGGAACTAAAACAGCCCCCAGGAACAGCCCAAGCCTCCCAAGAAGGGGAGTACAATACGTCCCTCCCCACCAGCAGCAAGCACAGAGCCTTACCCAGCACACCGGAGGAGCCTGTCAGAGGGGGACTGGAGTCCTGCCTTGCGGTCCACACCGTCGTGGGGGTGTTGGACAGCTCCTTGCGCAGCTGTTGAAGTTGGCTCCTCTGCTGAGCCATGCTCAGCCGATCCTGCCCCGTCCCAGGGAGAAAGGGAGAGAGAGATATTGGCAAAGGTTTGGGCCCTTGGCACAGCAGCCCCAGGCCCAGAA
The DNA here is from genome assembly GCF_003259725.1 of Athene cunicularia. NCBI lineage: Eukaryota > Metazoa > Chordata > Aves > Strigiformes > Strigidae > Athene > Athene cunicularia. Next base: position 647,014 of record NW_020799123.1, read on the forward strand.
GGGAAGCCAAGGATGTACTTGCCTGGTGCAGACGCTCTTTCTGCTGCCTGAGTTGCTCCAACTGCCACTGCAAGGCCTGCAGCCTGGACTGGTCCTGCGACTCGACCCGGTGTGCCTCCTGCAGGGCTCGCTGCCCTTCCTCGTACTTCTGGGAGGAGAGCTGCAAGGCAGAGCGGCTGGGGAGGCTGGGGACAGGGACCCTCGCTGCCCTGGGCCCAGCGGGACTCCTTTAGGTATCCCCTCCTTCCCCTTCCAGGACAGGCTTTCCCTCCCTGCTCTGGGAGGGCAGTGGAAGCCCAACTTTGCTGCCAGCCCGTGTGCAGCTGGCAACGGCAGCGCAGATGCTCCGCTTACCTTGGTCATTCTTCTCATCTCCTCCTCCTGCAGCCAGATGCGCAGTGCAGCCTCATTCACATTCTCCCTCTCTGCCTTCAGCTCCTGGCAGAGCTTGTCTTGCAGCTCTTTCTCCCTCGCCAGCTGCTCCTCCTGGGCTCTCAGCACGTGGGCCCACATCTTCACCTTGACCCACTCCTAGGATGGGCACAGGGGAAACCAGCGCATGACCTGATCCGTCCTGGATGCTCTCTCGTGTCTTTCCAAGAGATGGGAAACATCTGCCCCTGATAAGCTTCTCGTGTGTGCCTGCCTGGGGTGCAGAGCAACTGCACTAGCTACTCCAGCAGCACCCTCACCCCCCAGCCTCGGGCTCTTCCCGGAACAGCCTCATTCTCACCACCCCAAGCGATGTCTCTGCCTCCAACAACTTGACGACTCCCCTGTAGGCAGGACCCACCTGGGAGCCTGCCAAGCGGGTGCTGGAGGCCATGGGCAGGGGCTCTGCTGCAGTACCTTGGCCAGGCTCCTCACAGGGCCCTCTCCCTGGGAGGCCACGGGCAGCGCTCGGGCTGTGTCCTCTCCTTGCTCAGTGGCGGCTGCTGGGCGTCAAATTCAATCCGCTTGGCTGCCAGCTTCTGCAGCTCCCCCGCGTGCTGCCACGTCACCGCCAGCTGCTCCTCCAGCAATGCGCTCTGAAGAGCATCGCCAGAGAGGAAGAGAGGAAGCACTAAGTCCCAGTTGCTGGAATAATTTTCCTCCTTTAAACCCATCTCTGCCACTGAACCTCGGCCAACACCCAGAGGTTGCTTCAAGCCACCGGCGCCTGGCAGGAACCCTACACAGAAAGCTCTGGCCCCACGCTCCTCCAGAAGCTGCAGCACCGTGCACGCACACAGCAGCCTCTCGCACCCATGTGCCAGAGGCTTTATCTGCAGCCCAGCATCCAGCACTTTCCTCCACCACATGCCGCAGCACAGCCCCGCTCAGACTCACAGGACCTGAGAAAAACACCTGGAAATCTCCACCCCACCTCACCTTCGCCCTCTCCAGCTCCACTCGCTCCAAGAGCTGCAGGGTCATCGCTTGTTGTGCCTCCTCCAGCGATTCTACTCTGGAGCGCTCCGCCAGCAACCTCTGGTGCTCCTGGGTTCAGACACAGAGGAGACACAGATGCCACTTGCAGGCTCCAGCCCAGGGACCACCAGTGGGCAAGACCCACGGCCCATCCCCAGATAGGAGGGCTGAGCTGGGCAGAGCGCACAGGGCGGGCTCACCTCCAGCAGCTGAGTCTGCTCATCCAGCCTGGCCTCCAGTTTAGCCACCATCTCTTGGAACCGGCACCCATCCTCCTCCGCCTCCCTCTGCTGCTGACACAGGCTGTCCTGGAGCGCTGGGGAGAGGCAGCAGCGGGGCCATGAGCAGCATGAAGAGGGAAGCCCCACTCTGTCTACCCCATATTCACAGAAAAACTGCATGCGCTTGTGCTCAGCACCTTCTGCACATCCCCCAGGACACCATTTTGGAAAGGAAAGACCCTGAGAAGCCCAGTGACTGAGGCAGGCAAGGCTCTGCCAGCCTTGGATCCAGGCCTCTGCCTGACTCGGAGCACCTTCTCCCCATTTCATGGGTGTCCCCAGCCCTGGCGGGGACCCTGTGGCCATTTTGGCGCAGAGGAATGGCAGACATACCCTTGAGATACTTCTCCTGCTTCTGTGCCCCCATGGCCAGCTCCTGGGAGGTTGTCTGCTGTGTGGCCTCCACCTTCCGTAAAACATCACACAGGATGCCACAGAAGTTCTCCATCTGATCCATGACAATGTTCAGAGTCCTGCAGAGAGCAGCGAGGGGAGGGTTACCCCAGGGGGACACACCTCATCTCCCCACGATGGAGAGGGGGACGTGTGGCGGGCCAAGGGCCGGGCAGCCCTGCCCCGAACCCTTCTGGGGCAGAGCAGAGCAGTATTCCTGCATCAGCAGAGCTCAGCGTCCCTGGAGGCAGAGGCTGGGAGAGGAGGTGGCCTCTGGTGCCACAGTCCAAGGCTGCTTCCCTGGAGCACAGGGAACACCGTGGCCAGGGACCAATGCAGGGACACAATGGCAGCCATCGGTACCTGGTGTGCAAAGTGGCCCTGGTCACCGCCTCAATCTCCTGGTCCTTCAGACACTTCAGCTGCTGGAGCTGCTACTTGTGCTCTCTGCGCAGCTCCTGCACAGACACCCTGAAGGATACGGGCAAGGAGCCCACCACGGGCTGTTACAAACTGGGGCTCCCCAGGACAGACAGTGGGGACAAGGCTTGGTTAAGGGCCTGGGAACCAGGTCCCAGGAGCTGAGCTGGCACGGGGCTGTCCCAGGGCATCCACTGACAGGCATCGGCACTGGGCACGGACCACAGCTGGGGGGGACAGGCTTCTCCACCAGAAACTGATTTCTCATTGACCCCCAGTGTGTGGGCAGCAGTGACTCACTGACCAGGATAAAAGGGGGTTGGGGGAGATAAAACACTGGGCTCAGAATCTTGCACAATATAATGCATTTGCTCGGAAAAGATGTCTCCAGCCACATCTCCCTCTATCCAGCTACAAAGCAAATCCCCACTCCAAACGCCGCCCAACTGCCCACAGCCCAGTGCTTCTGGAGGCTCCTGTCACCATGGCCCCAAACCAGTCCCCAATTCCTCTGCCACAACCAGCAGCACCGGCCCCACACCTGCACTGCTCGTGCCACTCTCACCTCTGCAGCTCTCGCAGCCGCTCCAGCTCGGCCAAGTGCTGCGCCAGCAGCTCCGCCCACTCCTGCTCCGCCTCCTGCCTCTGCCCCAGGAGCTGAGCCACCAACTGCTCCTTCTCCTGCCGCAGCCTCTGCTCTCACTGCCTGCAGGTCTCCTCTAACATCTTCACCTGGCTCCTGCCCGCAGGAAGAAGAATTGTGACCTTCAGGGCAGCAGTCAGCCCTCTCCACCCACAGCTCACACGGGGATTTCAGAGCAGAGCGGCAACGCTGGGGGTGCGGGGAAACACGTGGCTCAGCCCTGCTGGCCCTGGGAACAGCTCCTCCTCCTTCTGCCCCACAGGACAGGGTGGGTGAGAGCAAACCCTGCCCTTGGCTCATCTGTGGGGCTCCTCTCTGCCCACACCAGCTCCACACCCACACAGCTCTGGACCTGCCCGTCCCAGGGATGGATCTGGGCAGCGCCCCAGCACTCACCCCCCCGGGGAGAGGGACAGGGCTGTAGGCAAGGCCCTTTCAGAGGAATCGCCTGTGGGTACCTGTGGGTGCTGTCGAGGAGATCCAGGTCCTCCTGGTGCCGCTGCCGGAGGATCTCCAACAAGGGTTTGTCCTGAGCCCGTGCCAGCTCCAATGTCTGCACCTGCCGGGCACCCAGGGAGAAGGTCCTTGTACCGCCCAAGGGACAGAGCTCCCACAGCAGCACTTGCTGGCCGCAGCCTTCTCTGGACAGGCAGCTTCCTCCACTCTGCCTGTGCCCCTGATGCCATTGGGAGCAGGCGTGGCTCCTGCTCCCCCATCCAGCAGGCCATGGGGCTCACCTGGCTCTCCAACTCTGCTACACGGGCCCGGGCACGGAACAGTGCTGCCTGACTGTCCGTCACATCCTCGTGGAGCTGGGCTGCGGGAGCCCCCAGCTTCCTCTCATGCAGCAAGCCCAGACCTGGAGACTCTGCCTACAGTGACACAGATAAAAGACACAGGCCCTTCAGCATCTGGGGCTTTGTGCTGTGGCCATCAGCCCCTAAAGGCAGGCACATGCCCCGTGGGCAGCTCTGCCCAGCCTGTGCCTGGGGAACTCTCTCAACACTGCACAGGCAATGCAGGGCTGCAATGCACACAATTTACAAAGCAGCCACAGCACACACGCTTTGGCCTCACAAATACAACCCGTGGGATCTCAGGGCTCTCCAAAGCCTTGGCTTGCATCAACACAGGCTCCCACGGATGCAAAGCACGGCACAGCCATCCTCCTGCCCAGGGAGCACAGACAGGGCTGGGTGACCCTGAGTTGGCAGGGGAGGGCTCATGATCACCACCCCGATCCTGCACCTCTAGGGGGCACAGGCCCAGCACACCTACCTGAGCCAGCGGGGCAGGGCCCTGTGTCTCCTGCTCTCCCAGGAACAAGGCTGCAGGGACTGAAAATGGAACAAGTCTGTGATTCAGACAGGCCAAGGGCAACCACTCCCTCCCACAAGGATGAGGACCTGGGTCTCCTTGGCAGAGCGAGAAGGGTCCTGCCACACTCTGGAAGCTGGGGATGGGGACAGAGGCTCAGATAGGCTCATCCAGACCCGTGTTCCTACCCCACCCCACGCACAGTGGTGGGGACTCTGCTCTGCAGAGTAAGTCTAGGGGAAAAGCACAGCTCCTCCTCCATCTCCATCAACTAGGGAGGAGGCTGGGTCCCCTCAGCCACTTTCAGTGGCCTCTCGAGTGGTGCTCAGCCTCAGCCTAGGACAGGAGGGGGTCTGCCAGTACACAGCGCTAGTGGCATGAGGGTTGGGGCAGCAGGAGGGAAGAGGGAGAGAGAAGGGACAGCACGAACTTAGGCCCACCTATTTCTCAGAGAGAGCAAGTCCCCAGCAGCAGCACTGTGGAGCTCAGTGTGCCCCAGCACCGTGTCCCCACCACGCCACAACACGGGCATGGTGGCATCCTGCAGCCCGGCAGCCCCCTCCAGCAACTTCTGGGCAAAGCCCGGGAAGCGCTCACATGGACAAGGGCGATGCTGCGCCTCTGGCCTTTTTGTGGCTGGTTGTTCTTGCCGGGCCGGGTGGGACCCTCTCTTCATTCTGCTGCCCAAACTCTACCACCACACAAAACGCATCCGGGGCACTGGCATCTCCGGAAGGATCCCACTGTGCTGCCTCTGACGGCTGAGCTGAGCCTTGTTCCACGGTGCTGAGCCAGAGGAGTGGTGGCCTGTGTGGGCACAGAGACACGGGTGATGCACAGCAGTGCCGCAGCTCAGGGAGAGGTGCCCAGACATTTTCCTGCTCAGCATTTCTTGGGAGTTTTTAAACTTCAGAGCCACCTGCCCTCCTGCTTACAGAGGTGCCAGGGCACTGTGATCCCCCCGCTGGGTACCAGCCCTCCCTGTTGCCCCATCTCCCACACACAGCTGCTTTCTGCAGGACATTCCTCCCATGGAGGACGCCTGAAAGGCGAAGGCAGCCTTACCTGGAGCTGTCTGTGCTCACTGCCTCGGCCTGCATGGCAGCTGCCTGTGGCCGTGCTCCTGGGGAGGCTGCTGGCCAGCTGCAAGCAAAAAGCATCCTATGTGGGAGAGCCAAGGAGGCGAGGAAAGACAAGATCCTTTCCCCCCAACACCAGCTCCTGCCTGGCAAGGGAAAGCCTCTGTCGCATTCAGCTGCACCAGGATTCAGCCTCTGGGCTGCAGGGGGAGCAGAGACACCTCAAAACCTCCCTCGACGTTGCTCCTCCTTGCCGCATCCACCCCCTTCCCCTGGTCAGCAGCAGCCCCACCTAACACAGCCCTGCCCACACCACGGGGGCTCTCTGTCTGCAATTCGCTTCCCACTCCCCTTCAGTGGCACAAGTCTGGACCTGGGTCCATGCCAACTCAGCTGGAGGAGAGGCTTTGCCTCAACGAGGAGGAAGGGCAATGAAGGCAGGGACCAGGAGCATGGGGAGGAGCTCGTGGGGGTGTGCTGATCCAGGACAGCTCCACGGAACTCACAGCACTGTGTGCCCTCTTGGCTACAACTGCAAGGAGAGCCCAGAGCTGTGAGGGCACTGCAGGCTGGATCACTGGGACACAGCCCCACATTATTACCCCAACCTGAGACAAGACAGTGCTTCAAATTAATTTCTCAGATTGGAGCCCAGGGTTTCTGAGAGCCCCTGCTGGACAGCCACATGCGGAGCAGACGGGAGTGCTGCGGCAATCAACCATGCCTTTACCTGACAGGAGAGCAGTGATTCAGCCCTTCAACTGGGGCTTCCGAGGGCTTGGCGCTCCTCTGCTGGGCCTTCGCCTGCGCTTGGGCTTTTTTGCGAGATAAGGCAGCACTTAGCCAGTCCTCCTCCTCCTCCACTGGGGCAGGTTTAGCAGCTGCCTCCTCTCCAGCTGGGACGTGTCTGGTGGGGCCGTGCTGCCCAGCTGCTGCAGGACTGGCCTTCGGTGGAGATGACAGCTCCAAATCCAGAATGTCTTCGTCTTTCAAGCCCCACCAGTCGCCTCAATTCCTGCAGCCCTGCATGGGCCTCCGGCTGGCTAATGGGGGAGCTTTGGAGAGGGGCTCTGCTTTAACTTCACTGTTCTTCTCGGCTGAAAACCTGCTGTGAGGAGAAGCAGCTGCATCCCTGCCTGTGAGGGGACACCGGGGACCCTGCCTGCGCTACTGCGGGGGCAGCATGGCCGGGGCCTGGAGCTACAGACACAGAGAGCACAATACCTCACAGGCTGCCTTCTTGCCAGCTGGCCCTTGGCTGTGGAGGCCACTGAAGGCTGGTAAACTCCAAACACAAAATCCTCCTTGCACCAACCCTCTTCCTTCTCTGTTCAGACAAGTGGCCTTGACTCAGCACCCAGAGGAGCAGCCAGCTGCAAAGACTCCAGCCCTCCCTCCTCCCACCCTGCAATTCCCACTGATGTTGCTGCTTCTGGGAAAACACCACTGGAAACCTCGTGCCTAGAAACCAGACAGCAAGGGGCCTCCTCAGCACGGCTGGGGAAAACTTTTGTTGGGACTCAGCCCACGTCCAAAGGCAGCCGAGTTACAGACCCTGTGCAAATGCTACCAAGCTGCCGCAAGGGCACAAAAGACATTTCCCCTGCAAGGGCAGTAGAAATCAAGCTCGCTCGCCCAAGCCAGTGCTGCCACCTCTGCAGCCCTTCCCAGCATCCCTGGCTCTGCTCACCCAGCTGCTTTTGGGGGTACTTCTGTGTGACCTCCTGGCACTCTCCCAGGCCTGGCTCTTCCAGGATTCTGGACACGGAGCCTCGTCCCAGCAACTCATCCAGCATGGCGCGGGCTGGCCGGACCTCCTCTCTGCTGGGGACACAGCGGCAGATGGGTTTCTCTCAGAGGCAGGGCTCTTCCTCCTCACTCAGCCTTGCCAGCCTGCTCTGGCTCTTCTCTGCCACACAGGGCTGCTCCTGCCCCTTGCGCCGACCCACAGGCACAAGCTCAGCATCCCCCACCCACCATGGTGGCACCATCTCAAGACACAAGCCATCCCCTCCTTTATTCCCACCCCCCTTCACTGCCCTTACTCTCCTGCCTTGTTGCCATCTCTTCCCGGGCTGCTGCCAAGTCCCATGGCATCCATCAGGTCGGTGATGTCCTCGTCAAAGGTGATCTCCTTCCTCCTCCACGTTGGAGCCGTGGTGCGCAGGGGCGTCCGGGCTGCGCGTGGCTCTGGGAGGGTGACGGAGAGAATCACACATGGTAAGAGGTTTTGAGCTAGGCTTGGGTGCTTGTCTCCCTTCTTTTTTTTTCCTTCTTTTTTTGCCCCCAGCAAGAGATCAGAGCAGCCCTGACTGCTCTCAACTCTCAGGACCATTTACAGAATCACTTTTAAATAGCTCTTTTCAGTGACCAAATCTCACAGCAAGTGACAAACTACCACCTGGTCCATGGACACTGATGGGACACTGCTGGGTGTCACTGACACTGAGGCTTCCAGCTCTGGGGGACTTCTTCAGCTTTGCAAGTTCCACTCAGAGAATTCCTCCCCGCCTTTGCCCCAAGTCCCTCTTCCACCAATGTACCTTAGTCCTTGCCCCAACCCACCAGCAGCTGCTCCTGTCCAGAGAAGATTTTTCAGGGTGAAAGGACGTTTGAGGGGACTATCAGACCCACTGGCATCCCTGCTGCAGCAACAGGAGACACGAGTGCCTGTAACACGGTCACACTGTAGCTGGATCCCACCCAGAGGTGCAACTATGCTTTGGGGTGCATCAGCAATGCCCTCAGCCACCCAAATCCTGACCCAGAACACTGGTTCTCCTCTGGCAGTGTGCAGAACAGGCTGGATGAGGTCCAAGGGAAGATCTGAGACTCCAGTCCCAGAAAGGAAAAGTCAGTTCTGTAACCCCTAGCACACTGCAAATATTGAGCACTCGGGGAGCTGTTACCACCTGTAACCCTGCTACGAAGCTGCTCCCTAAAGGGCCATACTGGTTAACAAGAGATGCCACTAGCTGACTTTCCTTTAACCTTCAGACATCACACAAACTCATCCAGGCTGCTGATTCATTTAATACAAAGAGGATGCATCAAACAACCCTGCTCACTTTGCTCCTTGCTCTGTTTTCCTTGCATCTCAGGGATGCTTTCAGCACCTGGCAGAGTTGGCTTATTGGGAGCATCCTGCTCCTCATCAGACAAGAACCCCGACAGAGGATCATCTAAATCTGGCAGTTACCCCGTAGGGGCAGAAAATAAAACAATCAAAACAAACAAATCAACAAAACCAAGGTTATTGAGAACGACGCCTCTTGTGCTAAGCCAAACACTGCTCCCCACCACGTGCACATGGGGACAGGAGATCATCTCCGCCCAAAGCCACGAACGCAGACTCTGCACAGACCTGGGACACCCGTGAGTGTCTCAGCATTGGGGTGCTTTAACGCTTGACTACTCTTTAGGCAATAACAAAGGGGAGGAGAAAGCCCACCTCCATTACCCCAAGACAATTAGTGATTGGAACAGATGCTGACCTCAGGTAAAGCACAGGCTCTGATAGCCAGATCTCAGCTGTGCCAGGAAACTGGCTCCCGTCTTGGGAAGGGGGACAGAATCCCCCCCTCCCCAACACAAGGGTCTCCCAGTGCTACAGACAGGCATTGAAAACCAAAGCAGGCCTGAAAAAGCAAACACCCTCAGGAATCCTTGCCCAGCCCCACCCTGGGGAGGGCCTCCAACACCAAGCAGTCTTTTTTCTTTTCTTCCTTTGGTCATCTCTAAGGGATGAGGTTGGCACGGGCATCGCAGGGGTGAAGGATGCTCTATGTCATTAACCAGCCGAGCCTTTGGGTGACAGAAGAGGCAAGCTATGGGCAAAGAGCAAGGACAGAGTCCTCAGCTGCCCCCACACAACTACGTGCTGAAGGGAAGTGACATCCTACCTTCAAAGTTAAATTTCCTGTACTGTCAGGAAGCAGCGAAGGACAACAGGGGCTTCTTCTCTACCGCAGGTCCAGACTCTCCTGCAAAGAGAGGCCACAGCTCTCACAGACAAGGTCCTGCGGAGATGTCCCTTTCCCACCCTGGCCAAAGGTCACTTCTCTGGTGGCAGACCCCTTCCCTAAAAGCACATCCCGGGACACACAGTCAGTCTCCTCATGGCCCTGTGGGGTGGCAACCTCTCTGGAGGGGCCTCCTTGCAGGCAGAGAAGGAGAAAAGGCCTTGGGGAAGACCAGGATAGGCCGGGGACAGGCACATCTTCAACAAAACCCCCTGGCTCTCCTTCCACACAGACCAAGCAGATCCCTGGTCTTTGACCTGCACCAGGCAACTGCCAAGTGGGGTTTGGTGGCAGGCAGCAGCACGGCTCTTGTGGCTGCTGAGGGCAGTGATGTTACCACAGCACGACATGAGGCCGGGCCAGGGATCAACCCAGGGACAACACACGGCCACAATGGCTGGGACAGCCCCAAAAAAGACTTTTGGGAACAAAGCCACTTGTTATTCCCTATTGCAGAAGAAAATACGTCCTGCTCGTCTGGAACCAGCCTACCACAAGAAGAGCAGAATCTCCTTTTCACCTTTCCCAGGGCCTTTCACGGTTGCCTGCCCTGGCCCAGAACCGGCTCTCGACGCTCCCAGCGGATCAACTTCCAGGTCGTCCAAGTCCTGGAAAGCAACAGGATGGCGACGGGAGCAGGGCGAATGCTACTCCTGCCTCAGCGCTGCTTCTCCCTTCAGAGGTTGGTGCTGGAGGCCACGGCTGCAGCCAACACGGGGCTCAGGCAAAGGGTATTTTTGCACAGACGTTCAGCCTTTGCAGTGGAGCTTGGGGCTCTCTGCCGGAGGCACTGGATCCCTGCATGCCGAGGAGGGCAGAGGTCAGAGACAAGCACACTTTGGGAACTCCTCACCCCTCGCTTCTGTGCTCCAGACCCTGCGTTTCCTCCTTGTTTGCAATGGGAGAGCACATGCCCAGCCCCTCCTGGTGTGTCCCTCACCGGAAACCCCCCCGTGCCTCGATTCCTCTGCTGAGATCCTACTGCCTCCGAGAGAAGCGTCAGCAACACCCAGGCCGGTGCTTTGGGTGAGGGTCCTTCCTGTGGCGCTTCCTCCCAAGAGCACCCACCAGGGCTGGGCTGCAGCACAACGTGCCCCCTGGTGAGCCTCCAGCTCACCCAGGGCACCCGTAAGCCCTTCTCCCGCCATCCACCCGCTCCCCTGGCCCAGCTCCCCCCAGCCATGCCAGAGAAGGGTCACCTCTTCAGCCACACCTCATGGTTCCCCCCGATATCCCACTGCTGACTTGGCTGGGCTGACACTAGGGGCAAGCCTGGCCCCCCTCAGTCCCACCTCTCAGGGTACCCAGGCTCAATCCCAAAAGTTGGGTTCACCTCTGCACCTTTCACATCCTCTGAAAGTAATCTGTCGAAGAAATCCTCCACTACATGGGACCTGTGACACAAGCCCGGGGGTCAGCAGCAGCACCTGTGAGCTCAGCCAGGGCGCGCTGGGGACAGCCAGGCCAGGTGGCGGCAGGCGGAGGGCACCGCATGGGCACACCACGGCAGCCATGTCGGGTGACAGAGAAGGAGGCGAAAATAGCCCCGGCATAAAAGACGGGAGTGCTGGGACTGCTGTAGATAAGCAGGCAACTCTCCTAAGGCAGATGTACAGGAGATTTACTGGGCTGGGCGCACCCAGCCCTCACTGGAAAGCTTCAGGCTCTGGGCTCCCAGTTCCCAAAGGCATCGCCGCTAACTCGCCTTCCCGGGCAATCGCTGTCAGGGCAGGGAGCGAGGAGGAGAAGCCGAGGATGGGACGGGTCACAAGGACCTGGGGGACACAGGGAGATCTCCAAGAGCGAGACCCTGTGTCTGAAAGGCACTCACTTCTGGCTGGCTGCCGCGCTGGCGCCCTGGCCTCTCCCACTGCTGCCTCTGGCCAGCCAGGTACTCCTCGCAGAATTCATGGGGCTTTCATCTGGAAACAAGACAGAGACGTGAGTATGACAGACACAGGCACATTCCTTACTTGGGCACCCCAAAGGGGGATGTGCCGTCTCCCCACAGGACACGGAAGCTTTTAATCAGAGATGAACTTCACTCGGCCTCCCCAAGTTGACGGTCGGCCTCTTCAACGGCCTCTGACTCTGGGAAACCCTGCTTGCTGCTTCCTCCCCCCTCACAGCTGGAGCCCCCTCAGAGACCAGCACCTCCTGCTCTCAGCAGGGCAGCAAGAGGACAAGGATGCTGCCCTTCCAGCTGCAAAGAAGGTTCCATTTACTAACCTCATATCCCAGGAGGTTGTCAAGCAGGTCATCCACAGACTCTGAAACCAGACACATGAAAGGTGTTGAGGCAGGGGAGCTCACCACGCAGGTACAGACAAGCTCCCAGTTTCACTATGCCTCGCTCTTCTGAAATCCCCCAAGCATAACACTTTGGTCTCAAGCTCTATCAGCATAAGGCCTTCCTAGAGAGAACTGCCAGCACCTGACCCAGTATTTTGCGGATAAAAGAGTTCACTTCACTTAGCCAAAAAGGAGATCTCTTTATCAAGGAGCCTGCAGCTTCCTGTTCAGTCACTGCCACAAGCAGCCCTTCAGCTGGCAGTTCTCACCCCACAGTGTCTCAGAGTCCCTGGGCAACCCCAAAGGCCCCACTTCAGTGTCTGGGGCTGCCAGAGTGCCCCAAACAGGCACCTGGGCTTTAGGTGAAGCGAAGACCTGAACTAAGGGCAGATATTCTGCCCCGGTCTGGGGAAAGCCCGCAGGAAAGGCCTGCAGGACCCCCATAAGCAAACCCCCTCGGCGTCAGAGGCAGGCAAGCATCTCTGCTCAGCAAGGAGACGACGCCTCAGCTGCACCTCTCAGACAAGGCCCAGGAACCATCGCCCTGGCCAGGACCCCACCTGAGCCCGCTGCCCCCCCGCCTCTGGCCCCGAGTTCCCACCACAACAAAGCACCGACGGACACCGAAGGGAACGCGCCCCAGGCTACCTACCGTGGAAACTGCTCTGGGGGTTCGCAGCCTACAGAGAAAGGCAAATTCCCTCAGAGAAGGGCGCAGGCCTGGCTCCTCCTTCTCAGAACACGCCGCAGTCAGGGGCACGGGTCTCCAGAGCGCCCCACAACCAACAGCAAAGCCCCTCCCGACCCCGATGGCTGGGAAACGGCCCCTCAAACGCCCCAAGCCCCGAGAGGTCCCAACTCTGGCGGCAGCGGTGAGCACAGCCCCTCCCGCCCCCGAACCGAGGGGCCGGCGCAGCACTCCCCGCACTCACCACCGCGGCGGCCCGGCCTTCCCCGCTCTCCCGCCGCCTTCCCGGCTCCTGCCGCTCTCGCCTCCACCGCTCCCTGCAGGGGCACAAGAGTCTCCTCAGCGCCCGGCCCGGCCCGCGGCACCCC
>NW_020799123.1:662210-667013 GCF_003259725.1 Athene cunicularia
CCGGCCGGCGCCGCCTCGCCCGCCCGCTCGGAACAAGGCTCCAGGCGCTGCCCAGGAGCCCACGAAGGAGCGAGTCCCGCCGCCGCCCCGGGGAGCCGCCGCCGCTCCGCCTCGCCTCTCCTCGCCGCGCGCCCAACGGCCCAACCGCCGCCGCTCCGCACGCGCCGCGCGGCTCTTAAAGGGACAGACACCCCCGCGGGCTGAGGCGGGGGCAGCGCCTGGGGCAGAGCTGCAGCCCCGGGGGGGGCAGGACGGGGCTGGAGAAGCTCTCCCAGGGCCGTGCTCATCCAGCCCCCACCTCGTGATTAATCTAGTACCTATTTTTTTAAAAAAAGAAATGTCAATCATAGGTGAAGCCTTCAAAGCTTGGGAGTGCCCCAGGTAAGCTGTCCGCCCTCACTGTAGGAAGGGTTTTCTTCCCTTCCACCTCCACACCATCCTTTCGCAGGCCCCACCCCTGGACTCTTGCTTTAGGCCCGTCTTGCAGCTGACAGGTCCCGGCACACGCGGGAATCTCTACGCCCAAAGGTTCTCTATAGCACAAACAAATCATCTGTTAACACACAGTCTCGTTGAGTTAAACAGTTTGATTTAAATCTCTCGCTGCCCTTGAGCTGACCTTTCTCCTGTCGGCCTTTTCTGAACCACATCCAGGCCCTCGCCTTCCTCCTGAAATCTGTAAACCACAATTAGACACAGTATCTAGCAATGGGCTTCCACGCTGAGAGATTAGTCCAGCCCCTCTTCTCTTCAGCACGCCTCTGCTTACCCCTACACAAACCTGCCTGCCCGTGTCACTGTCGTGGGAAGTCATCTTCAGTTAGCGCCCAGAACGCCACTTCCACCCAGGACCCACGTCCTTGCCCTCCAGGACACCCTGTGCAGGGCTGTGAGTGTGCTGTACTTTCTCGGTTCTTAGAGACCCGAGCCTACATTTGCCTTTGTTCAATTACAACAAACAGATGGTCCCTGCTGCCTTGCCCTGAATCTAGCAATCCTTTAGAAATGTCTTATTGGCATGGCACTTCCTGGGTTAAAATTGTTTGGCTGTGGAGTTTCTTTACCTATAAATTAATGGGGCTAAAGTGCTGTGGAAATGACAGCCCCATACAACCCGAGAGTGCCCCAGGGAACTGATTCAGAAGTCCTGCTGAAGTCTCCTTTGTTCATGTAGCTACATTTGCCAGTCAAGCTTGCGACCGGTTTTAACACAGTCTCCTCTCAGTAAAACCATTCTAGTTAGACATATTTAAACAACGCTCTTCAAACTTCTGCTACACAGTGGTTGAATACAGGATGCAGCATAGGCCAGCCTCCGTATCTTTGCTGAAACGCACTTCCGTCCAATTGGAGAAGTTAAGCAAAGAATGCCCAACCGTTCAGATGAATGCGAATGAAGTGAAAATAGGTTTTGGCATACAGTATTCAGGAAGGTGTTTGGGGGGCGCTACTATCTCAGCTGGTGCAGAACAAGCTTCTGATCCATCAGGCCCATTACACAGCAACATGGGGATGTACTGATTTTTCTAGCATTGGACAATTGGTCTTTCTGCCAATTTCTAATCTGTTTTATGAATGACCTGGGGTCTTTGTTTCATTGGGAATGATACAACACACAAAATGAGGATGAGTTGTTCGCCAGTTGGGCATCAGCTTCTTGAGATTTTCCTTGGACCAGGGTGGGCTTTGCATGGAGGTTGTCCAGTCCCAGATGCTCTCCTTGGTTGGTACAGAGCTGACAGGTAACGGACGCTGAGCTCAGCTGGCAAGGTAGGTGAGGACAGCAGCTGGCTCGAGCAATGGGAGCCTACATGCCTGCACAGGTAGCATAAGCAGAAGGGTCTCTTCTGCCCCGGGTTACACTGCCTGCTTTGGTCACCTCCTGTCACTGAGCAGTATCAGCCCTTCCCCCTCTGCACTGCACAGACACTCACCCAAGGCTGCAGCACCAACCTTCCCTCACCAGAACAAAGCCTACAGGACTCCCGTCGAGCTAGCCTACCCCAAACAGCTCCTGACACCACCCAAAGCACCACTCCCAGCTGGAGCACCCTGGGGCACCTGCAGCTGCTTCTGCTGCACAGGGGACATCACCTCATCTTCCAGACACAGCCGCTGGCCTTGCTTCTGTCTGCCCCAGGAAAGCTGACCCCAAGGGCTTGCAAGAGCGTCACTGTCACTAGTGTTTTGACAAACGTGTTCCACGTTGCCCTTAGTGGCCATTTAAGGCCACTACAAATGGACACCACAGCCGTATATGTCATCAAGCATGAACTCCCAGAATCCCCCTAAGCCTAGAGGATGAGGGAAAGCCTTTTTTATCAAGGCTCCCCCGTGAGCGGACCTTTGAGCTCAGCAGAGTGGCGGAGTGTCTGCAAAAATCTGAGACACAAACTCTCAGTCCAGGGTAGTGTCCCAGTCCTGAACTGTCAGTGTGATTCGGACAGGGCCTTTCCTGCCCCCAGGCATGCCCAAATGCAAGGGGGCCAGAGCCTGCTCCCCACACCCAGCTGTAGGGTCAGAGCAAAGAGCTCACCCAGGCAGCTGGAGCCACTCTCCCTGTTTTCTCTCGCTAGGTCAGGTGCCCATCTGGGAGCAGAGTGCAGGAAAACAACTGGCAACAAACAATGACCCACAGGTAGCCCCCACTGCCAACTAGTCACAGGCACCTGCTGAGCACTGCCCCAAGAACATACTGGATTGTTTAAAACCATTTGTCTGTAGCCATTGTCTTAAATGCTCTGACTTGGGCCATCCAGTATATCCACAAGCTGCAGCATCACTTCATGCTCTCCCCAGCCCAGCAAGGGCTCCTAGCTAAAAAAATACACATTAATTCCCTTCAGATAAGTCATTCTGATCCATGAACCATGCAACCTGCTACAGTAGCCATTGCTGTTACATGCCTGCTATTTGAAAAGGCCCCACTTTTCACTACAACAGTCACACTCTTATTTCTAGCAGTTCTCCATCATTATATGAAAACATTTCTCAAGATAATGGTTGTAAAATCTGATCAGAAGGGAGCCCGTAGCAAGGGCGGAGATGTGTCTGTTACGCTGCAAAGCCTAAATGCTGAGAGGCTCGGGGAGTGCAGATGAATCTGCACATCTAGACTCTGGCCTTTTTTCTTTGCTCTTAAGAACATGTGTTAGATTTTTCTGGCTCAAGAAACAAGTGTACAAACCTTGCTATGCTTAGACTTGTCTGTTCCTTGGAGCCTTTGAATGTCTGACAAGCTGTATGAATAGGGATGACAGAGGTTCATGCAAGTGAAAATCACAAAGTGCCATGATAGATCTAAAACTTAAACGTCTTTTCATAAATGACAATGAGAGTTGAATGAGGAGGACACTGCAGGTCTTTCAACCCAAGCAAGGAAATTCCAAAATTTCAGCAAGCACAAGAAAGAGTACTGCTTTTATTCCATGTGTCTGAAGTTTTTCAGAAAGCAACTGCTTCAGAAATACACTGTATTTCACTCTGGTAAAGTGGCTATTTTTCCCACTCTGCAGAGATCACACAGGAATAATTTGTCTCCTCTCAGGGACAGAGGCTGGGCCAGACTCAAAGCAGGCTGCGGACATCTGGGTGCCAGCTTCTGGGTACTAGATTTCAGTGTGAAACCCAGACTCCTGGGGCTGGACATGAAGCTCCTTGTGCTATGCAGAGGATCATAAAGCACCTCAGGAGGACGGTTCACAAAGTCTGCTAAAAGAAAGGGGGATCTACTTAGCATGAGCTGAGAACCAGTGCTGAGCACTCAAGCCTTGAGTGTCAGTCCCAGATCCTGTCACTTCCTTTGGAGAGCTTGAGCAGAGCTCAGGCCCTCTGAGTGGCTCTGGCTGCCCCCAGCAGGACCAGCAGACAGGAAACTGGAGACCCGAAATCAAATCTCTTCTTAGCCTGGGGATTTTGGGCTGATGTTCCTCACCTTCACAGCAGAAGTGGAGATAGGTGTTAAGAGTCAGTGTCAGAAGCAGTGGTGGCAGAAGGAAACCTGGCTGCGGCTCGGGAGCTCCTGGGCTCAGCTGGTGGACACGTTGCTCCCAGTACGTGTGGTTTTTGGTCCTATTCTTCTAGAGAGACACTTCTTGTTGCACTCTCTGGGCTGGAAGACAGCTCAACCATTTCATCTAAACCCCAGGATCATGCAGGATCAGTCTCCTACCCACATGTTACTGATTTTATTAACAACTGAAATTGTGTTTGATTTTAATATAAGTATAGAATTAAGAGATATTTTAGTAAAAATCATTTTACATTTATTGTATTTTAAATCTAGCAACTGACTGCTACTCTAAAATCCCCTGTACAGCCCTGTACCAAGGCTGAAGGGATTGGTCATAATTGTTTAATGAGAACGGTTAGAACCTAGGTAACATAACACGAGGTAATTTGTAAACTGATTTATAATACATACATAGGACTAGAAGAACGCAAGTAGTTTTCAAGGTCCAGGATTAATGGGAACTGAGGGAAGTAACCGTAACAGCTTGCAGGTACCTGCCAAGAAAACTGTGTCCTTACGCAAAAGGTAATTCCAGCAGGGGGAGATCGCGACCGCCTACTCACATTACACCCCAGACCCATTTCTAGACATTTCTAACCTTTACTACACAGATTCGGCAATAGGAGGAGAATATGTTAATGATTTCTTGGAAGTTGTGTGTTTATGTATGAAGACTTAATGAATATGTATGAGTAAGTTCTATATAAGGTGTATGATTCTGGTGCCTGGCACGTGTTGTCGGTGAGAGCACTCCCCTACACGTCCGGCCGTCAATAAAGAAATGTCTGCTT
>NW_020799123.1:668865-685128 GCF_003259725.1 Athene cunicularia
GACCTTATCGCCTTCCTGCTCCGAAACTTTTCCGTTCCGCCGCTTCCCGGGTTCCGTCTGGTGGAAAAGCAGAGTCTTATATAAGCAATCTACAATACACTACTTGCAACTCTACTGGATACATTTAAGAAACTACATTATAATATCTCAGCCATTGGGTACATCTAAAAGGTCACATTATAATATCCCAGCCCCTTGTGGCACCTCTGGTATGCATAAACATCTTTCTTGCTGTGAACCTGCTTCCCTCCCAGGGCTGCCTTCTCCTCTCACCCCCAAGGTCATAATGTGCCCCAACTTATCTCTTTGTTATCACAACAGTCTTTGCTATCATCAATGTACGCTGGGTTTTTTCCTCTGTTTACCTCAGGCGGCTGTGACCGACTTCTGCAGGGAGCCATGGCCTTGCTCTCTGCAAGCCGTTCTCCAACAGCAGGGAATAGCAGCGGGTGCAGGAAGAAGAAAGAGGAATCAACAGGAACAGGGAGCTGAACAGAGAGGGATGGAGAAAGGCAACAAGAGCGGCAGGGTACAGGGCAGAGGAAGGGAAGACCTACAAGATGGGGACAGGGAGATGCTCCAAGCGAAACGGAAGATACAGGTGAGCAAAAAAGGTTGAGCAACACCAGAAAGAGAGGAGTCTAGGAGAAAGACAGGGAGGGACCAGGACACACAAGAGGGATGACAGGGGCCCAAGTGCTCGGGACTTACTGCAGTTCTCCGCGCTGCCAGGAGAATTTGACAGGTCGGACTTTTCACCAACCGCCCCAACCTAGGGCAGGTGAATCACATGTGTCTGGCACACAGGATCTCACACAGAATCCCAGAATCATCTGGGTTGTAAAAGCCCTTGAATCGCCTCCAGTCCAACCATGAACCTCACCCTGACTGTTCCCATCCCCACCAGATCCCTCAGTGCTGGGTCAGCCCGACTCTTCAACCCCTCCAGGGATGGGGCCCAAAACTGAACCCACTCATTGAGGGGCAGCCTCACCAGTGCTGCGTACAGGGCTCAGATCCCTTCCCTGTCCCTGCTGGCCACACCAGTGCTGACACAAGCCAGGATGCCACTGGCCTTCTTGGCCACACTGCTGGCTCATTATCAATTCCCCTCCAGGTCCCTCTCTGACTGGCAGCTCTCCAGCCGCTCCTCCCCAAGCCTGTAGTGCTGCTGGGGGTTGTTGTGGCCCACATGCAGAACCCAGCCTCTGGCCTCAGTGAAACTCCTCCAGTTGGCCTCAGCCGGTTGTAGGATTCGATTTTCACCTGCACTTTATCTACGAAGCTTAGGAGCAGGGCATGGCACAGCTGAAAGTCTTCTCGGCACAGCACACGTGGAGGGTGATGGAGGCTGTGTGCTGTGTCTTACTCCAGGCCCTGTTATTGCCACGAGAGCCTAGATGGCTAGTAGTACAAGGCAGAACATAATTTAAAACTATCTATTTAAGACAAATCTAGGATCTATTTTGCTCTCAAACATTTCCTTCCTACATGATCAAATGAAGCGTTTTGGTGAAATATTGAGTGACATCACTTACAAAGAATAGAAAATCCAACAAAGTGCCTTGGGAACAAAGTATCTGAGAAAGTCTAAATTGAAAAATGTGAGAATAAAAAAAAGGGCATTAGAAAAATCTATATGCGCACACACACACAGATATATACACAAAATTCACCATAATGCCCTATTTTATTCAAACAGAATACAAATGATCTAATCTTTCTTTAATTTTCATGAGCAAGTAGAGAAGTTTTCCTTCTATTTTAACTTCAAATAATGTTTTTAAGTGTTAAGATTTTGCTCTGATCCTGTGCATCCCAAGTCAGTAGCAGTTGGCTTCCACAAGACAACAGCCCTAGTGCCTGGCTGAGCTTCACTGGCCTTGCACAGGAGGATATAGCACCAATTTTGAATGGAAATTCACAATTCCATTTGAAACATTCTTAAATAGGATTTTGAAGAGATAATTATTTAAATACGTTAGACACGACTGGTTACAGTACTGGAGGATTTTATTCTCTTTTACATTTTCATGCAGCAGTGATGAAAGTGATGGGGGTTTAGTTCATTATGACGACAACAGCCCCAATAACTCATGCAACTGCAGGAAAGTTCTGTGTTGTTCTAATCCTCCTCCAACATGTAGCCTCTTCAACCAGGCCCACAGAGTGTTTCTTTGTCCAACTTGTGACAAGAGTATTTACATTAAATCTGCAGCAATGGAGCTGGGAAGCCCTGGAAATCCAAAGAGAAAAACACATTAACATTCTCACATGTGTGATTGCCGCCTTTGCTCTTTTTCAGCATCTTTTGCTGCATTAGTAATATCTTCTATCTCAGTTTGGAATTACTATTTGTTCTTGCTCTGTGAATCTCTAGAGCAAAACCATGTCTGTCTGAGCAAAGCAAACTCCCTGGCTGTGGAGGAGCGGCACACGTTCAGCGGCATCCAGGAGCTCCTGCTCAGCCACTTTCCTTGGCGGCTGGCAGTCAACAACCGCAGGTCCCTCTCTGACTGGCAAGAGAAATGGAGGCCAAACAAACTGTGGCTCTTGACACAGGCCACTTCACATCTGCTCGTAGCCGTAGCCGTGGTTAAGGATCATGCCAGTGGCTACAGGTACCGCCCCCATGGGAACAAGTATGAGGGTGGGAAGCTCAGGCAAGTGGGACTTTAAAGCATGGTCAAGATAACCTGGCACTAGTGATGAGAAATTCATCAAGGATAGACTTTGATCTCCAAACCCTAGAAAAGAAGAGGAACACCCTGGAACATAAAGAGAAGGTCTGGGATTGTGCTGACGATGAAATAGTGGACAACCTGGCACAGCAAACAACCGATTAATTAATGTGGCAATGAAACTAACTTTTGAGTGTCCTGGAAGGGAACCGAAGGGGCATCACCACTTCAGCCTCGCACAGAAGCAGTGTTGTAGGGCACTTTCTTCAGGGACTCCAGGAAGAGCTGCTCCTTGTCTAAGTAAGCACGGTTCTGAGAGGGGAACGGGGCAAAGGGGAAGGGAAGAGAAAAGAGAGGGGTGGATGTAAGAGGTATCAGAGGGTGCCACAGAAGGGGGCTGACAGTCCTGGGTGTCACTCAGGAGGGAGGGAAGCATCCCAAACCCTCCCTCCTGCAGTCAGCAGTGGGCAGGTACCATCCGTGGCACCCCCTGGGGTGTGGGGGCTCCCCCCGCCCCGAGCCCACAACCTCACGCTCTGAGCAAGACCCACAGCGGAAGCCTCAAAGAGCAGCCCCGCCTGGGGAAGGACCCAGCAGGCAATCGGGGAGCCGACAGGAGAGGACAGGGACATCATGAAGCCGGAGGCCAGCTGGCTTCTCTCAGCCAGGGACACGGCGAGGACAAGTGCAACCCCACAGTGCTGAGGACCTTGTCCGCCAGCCTGAGACCAGCTGCGAGGATCCACCCGTCCGTGCTTCTGCCATCACTCCTCTAGGTGCCCGGGTCTTCTACAAGCCCGCCCAGCCCCACAGCTCAGTAATGATCTTAGCCACAGCCTGGGCTGTCTCCTACCAGGCTCAAATCAGGTTTCACCCAGCCCTGCTCCCACCCAGCACGTCTGAAGCCCCTTCCCACCCCAGTCGCCCACCACCTCACCTGCAGGACCCGGTACTTCATCATCGCCACTGTGGCACTAAACTCGGCAGAGCTGGCACTGGCCACGAGTTTCTCGACAGCGGCCTGGAGTTCCTCGACACCTCCCAGGCTCCCTATGGAACAGAAGCCCGACTGTGTGATGCTGCCACCATCAGAGGATCCGCAGATGGAGACAACACAGCATCCCTTCGGGTGCTGCCTGCGGGTCCCTGCAGCAGGGTCCTCCCCACGCTCCCAGGGCAAACGGGCATTAACCCACCAGCCTCTCCCTTCCTGGCCCCTCTGCCCTCACCTGGCACTGCCCTGGTTCAGAGCTTCGCGAGACGAGGAGGCCAACTCCTCCCGTCTGAGGTTGATACGCAGGGCAACTAAAACAGCCCCCAGGAACAGCCCAAGCCTCCCAAGAATGGGAATACAAGTGCAGCTGCCCCCAGCACGTCCCTCCCCACCAGCAGCAAGCACAAAGCCTTACCCGGCACACTGGAGGAGCCTGTCAGAGGGGCACTGGAGTCCTGCTTTGCTGTCCGCACCATCGTGGGGTGGTTGGACAGCTCCTGGCGCAGCTGTTGAAGTTGGCTCATCTGCTTAGCCATGCTCAGCCGACCCTGTCCCGTCCCGGGGAGAAAGGGAGAGATGTTGGCAAAGGTTCGGGCCCTTGGCACGGCAGCCCCAGGCACAGAAGGGAAGCCGAGGGTGTACTTGCCTGGTGCAGACACTCTTTCTGCTGCCTGAACTGCTCCAACTGCCACTGCAGGGCCTGCAGTCTGGACTGGTCCTGCGACTCGACCCTGCGTGCCTCCTGCAGGGCTCGCTGCCCTTCCTCGTACTTCTGGGAGGAGAGCTGCAAGGCAGAGCGGCTGGGGAGGATGGGGACAGGGACCCTTGCTGCCCTGGGCCCAGCAGGACTCCTTTAGGCATCCCCTCCTTCCCCTTCCTGGACAGGCTTTCCCTCCTTGCTCTCGGAGGGCAGTGGAAGCCCAGCTTTGCTGCCAGCCCGTGTGCCGCCGGCAACGGCAGCGCAGATGCTCCCCTTACCTTGGTCGTTCTTTTCATCTCCTCCTCCTGCAGCCGGACGCGCAGTGCAGCCTCATTCACATTCTCCCTCTCTGCCTTCAGCTCCTGACAAAGCTTGTCCTGCAGCTCTTTCTCCCTCGCCAGCTGCTCCTCCTGGGCTCTCAGTGTGTGGTCCCACAACTTCACCTTGGCCCACTCCTAGGATGGGCACAGGGGAAACCAGCTCATGACCTGATCCGTCCTGGATGCTCTCTCGTGTCTCTCCAAGAGATGGGAAACATCTGCCCCTGATGAGCTTCTCGTGTGTGCCAGTCTGGGGTGCAGAGCAACTCCACTAGCTACTCCAGCAGCACCCTCACCCCCCAGCCTGGGGCTCTTCCCGGAACAGCCTCATTCTCACCACCCCAAGCGATGTCTCTGCCTCCAACAACTCAACGACTCCCCTATAGGCAGGACCCACCCGGCAGCCTGCCAAGCGGGTGCTAGAGGCCATGGGCTGGGGCTCTGCTGCGGTACCTTGGCCAGGCTCCTCACGGGGCCCTCTCCCTGGGAGGCCATGGGCGGCGCTCGGGCCGTGTCCTGCTCCTTTCTCAGTGGCTGCTGCTGGGCGTCAAATTCAGCCCGCTCAGCCGCCAGCTTCTGCAGCTCCCCCGCGTGCTGCCACGTCACCGCCAGCTGCTCCTCCAGCAACACGCTCTGGAGACGTCGCCAGAGAGGAAGAGAGGAAGCACTAAGTCCCAGTTGCTGGAACATTTTTCTCCTTTAAACCCATCTCTGCCACTGAACCTCGGCCAACACCCAGAGGTTGCTTCAAGCCCCCGGCGCCTGGCAGGAACCCTGCATGGAAAGCTCTGGCCCCACGCTCCTCCGTGCAAGAGGCTGCACACACACAGCAGCCTCTTGTACCCGTGTGCCAGAGGCTTGATCTGAGGGCGATTCACCACACAACTGGGTGTGGGATTGAGGCGGCAGAGGAAGGACGCTGCAGCCCAGCACCCAGCTCTTTCCTCCACCACATGCCGCAGCGCAGCCCTGCTCAGACTCACAGGACCTGAGAAAAGCACGTGGAAATCTCCGCCCCACCTCACCTTCGCCTTCTCCAGCTCCACTCGCTCCAAGAGCTGCTGCGTCATCGCTTGTTTCTCCTCCTCCAGCGATTCCACTTTGGAGCGCTCCGCCAGCAACCTCTGGTGCTCCTGGGTTCAGACACAGAGGAGACACAGATGACACTCGCAGGCTCCAGCCCAGGGACCGCCAGTGGGCAAGACCCATGGCCCATCCCCAAACAGGAGGGCTGAGCTGGGCAGAGGGCACAGGGCGGGCTCACCTCCAGCAGCCGGGTCTGCTCATCCAGCCTGGCCTCCAGTTTAGCCACCATCTCCTGGAACTGGCACCCATCCTCCTCCGCCTCCCTCTGCTGCTGACAGAGGCTGTCCTGGAGCTCTGGGGAGAGGCAGCAGTGGGGCCGTGAGCAGCATGAAGAGGCAAGCCCCACTCTGTCTACCCCATATTCACAGAAAAACTGCACGCACTTGTGCTCAGCACCTTCTGCACATCCCCCAGGACACCATGTTGGAAAGGAAAGACCCTGAGAAGCCCAGTGACCGAGGCAGGCAAGGCTCTGCCAGCCTTGGATCCAGGCCTCTGACTGACTCGGAGCACCTTCTCCCCATTTCATAGGTGTCCCCAGCCCCGGTGGGGACCCCGTGGCCATTTTGGCGCAGAGGAATGGCAGACATACCCTTGAGATACTTCTGCTTCTGTGCCCCCATGGCCACCTCCTGGGAGGTTGTCTGCTGTGTGGCCTCCACCTTCTGTAAAACGTCACACAGGGTGCCGTAGAACTTCTCCATCTGATCCACGACACCGTTCAGAGTCCTGCAGAGAGCAGCGAGGGGAGGGTCACCCCAGGGGGACACACCTCATCTCCCCACGATGGAGAGGGGGACGTGTGGTGAGCCAAGGGCTGGGCAGCCCTGCCCTGAACCCTTCTGGGGCAGAGTAGAGCAGTATCCCTGCATCAGCAGAGCTCAGTGTCCCTGGAGGCAGGGGCTGGGAGAGGGGGTGGCCTCTGGTGCCACGGTCCAAGGCTGCTTCCCTGGAGCACAGGGAACACCGTGGCCAGGGACCAACGCAGGAACACAATGGCAGCCATCGGTACCTGGTGTGCGAAGTGGCGCTGATCACCGCCTCAATCTCCTGGTCCTTCAGACACTTCAGCTGCTGGAGCTGCTGCTCGTGCTCTCTGCGCAGCTCCCGCACAGACACCCTGCAGGACACAGGCAAGGAGCCCACCACGGGCTGTTACAAACTGGGGCTCCCCAGGACAGGCAGTGGGGACGAGGCTTGGTCAAGGGCCTGGGAACCAGGTCCCAGGAGCTGAGCTGGCACGGGGCTCTGTCTCAGGGCATCCACTGACAGGCATCTGCACTGGGCACGGACCACAGCTTGGGGGGACGGGCTTCTCCACTAGAAACTGATTTCTCATTGACCCCCAGTGTGTGGGCAGCAACGACTCACTGACCGGGATAAAAGGGGGTTGTGGGAGATAAAACACTGGGCTTAGCATCTCGCACAATACAATGCATTTACTCGGAAAGGACGTCTCCAGCCACATCTCCCTCTATCTGGCCACAAAGCAAATCCCCATTCCAAACGCCGCCCAACTGCTTCTGGAGGCTCCTGTCACCATGGCCCCAAACCACTCCCCAATTCCTCTGCCACAACCAGCAGCACCGGCCCCACACCTGCCACTCTCACCTCTGCAGCTCTCGCAGCCGCTCCAGCTCGGCCAAGTGCTGCGCCAGCAGCTCTGCCCGCTCCTGCTCCGCCTCCTGCCTCTGCCCCAGGAGCTGAGCCACCAGCTGCTCCTTCTCCTGCCGCAGCCTCTGCTCTCGCTGCCTGCAGGTCTCCTCTAACATCTTCACCTGGCTCCTGCCCGCAGGAAGAAGAAGTGTTACCTTCAGGTAGGAAGAACCTTCAGGGCAGCAGTTGGCCCTCTCTACCCACAGCTCACACGGGGATTTCAGAGCCAAGCGGCAGCGCTGGGGGTGCGGGGAAACACGTGGCTCTCCGCAGCCTGAGCCCTGCCTGGGGACATGCTGGCCCTGGGAACAACTCCTCCTCCTTCTGCCCCACAGGACAGGGTGGGTGAGAGCAAACCCTGCCCTTGGCTCATCTGTGGGGCTCCTCTCTGCCCACACCAGCTCCACACCCACACAGATGTGGGCCTGCCTGCCCCAGGGACGGATCTGGGCAGCGCCCCAGTGCTCCCCGCCCCCGGGGAGAGGGACAGGGCTGTAGGCAAGGCCCTTTCAAAGGAAGGGAGCACGTGCTCTCGCCTGTGGGTACCTGTGGGTGCTGTCGAGGAGTTCCAGGTCCTCCTGGTGCCGCTGCCGGAGGATCTCCAACAAGAGTTTGTCCTGAGCCCATGCCAGCTCCAATGTCTGCACCTGCCGGGCACCCAGGGAGAAGGTCCTTGTACTGCCCAAGGGACAGAGCTCCCACAGCAGCACTTGCTGGCCGCAGCCTTCTCTGGACAGGCAGCTTCCTCCACTCTGCCTGTGCCCCTGATGCCACTGGGAGCAGGCGTGGCTCCTGCTCCCCTATCCAGCAGGCCATGGGGCTCACCTGGCTCTCCAACTCCGCTACACGGGCCTGGGCACGGAACAGCGCTGCCCGACAGCCCTCATGGAGCTGGGCCGCGGGAGCCCCCAGCTTCCTCTCATGCAGCAAGCCCAGGCCTGGAGACTCTGCCTACAGGGACACAGATAAAAGACACAGGCCCTTCAGCATCCAGGGCTTTGTGCTGTGGCCATCAGCCCCTAAAGGCAGGCACGTGCCCCGTAGGCAGCTCTGCCCAGCCTGTGCCTGGGGAACTCTCAACACTGTGCAGGCAATGCAGGGCTGCAATGCACATGATTTACAAAGCAGCCACAGCACACACTCTTTGGCCTCACAAATACAACTCCTGGCATCTCGGGGCTCTCCGAAGCCTTGGCCTGCATCAACACAGGCTCCCAGGGATGCAAAGCAGGGCACAGCCATCCTCCTGCCCAGGGAGCACAGACAGGGCTGGGAGACCCTGAGTTGGCAGGGGAGGGCTCATGATCACCACCCTGATCCTGCACCTCGCGGGGGCACAGGCCCGGCACACCTACCTGAGCCAGCGGGGCAGGGCCCTGTGTCTCCTGCTCTCCCGGGAACAAGGCTGTAGGGACTGAAAAGGGAACAAGTCTGTGACTCAGACAGGCCAAGGGCAACCACTACCTCCCACAAGGATGAGGGCATGGGTCTCCTTGGCAGAGCGAGAACGGTCCTGCTACACTCTGGCAGCTGGGGATGGGGACAGAGGCTCAGATAGGCTCATCCAGACCCGCATTCCTACCCCACCCCACGCACAATGGTGGGGACTCTGCTCTGCAGAGTAAGTCTGGGGGAAAAGCACAGCTCCTCCTCCATCTCCATCAACTAGGGAGGAGGCTGGGTCCCCTCAGCCACTTTCAGTGGCCTCTCGAGTGGTGCTCAGCCTCAGCCCAGGGCAGGAGGGGGCCTGCCAGCACACAGCGCTAGTGGCACGAGGGTTGGGGCAGCAGGAGGGAAGAGGGAGAGAGAAGGGACAGCATGAACTTAGGTTCACCCATTTCTGAGAGAGAGCAAGTCCCCAGCAGCCCTCTGAAACCCCACAGGCAGCACTGTGGAGCTCAGTGTGCCCCAGCACCGTGTCCCCACCACGCCACAACACAGGCATGGTGGCATCCTGCAGCCTGGCAGCCCCCTCCAGAAACGGCTGGGTAAAGCCCGGGCAGCGCTCACATGGACAAGGGCGATGCTGCGGCTCTGGCCTTTTTGTGGCTGGTTGTTCTTGCAGGGCCAGGAGGGGCCCTCTCTGCATTCTGCTGCCCAAACTCTACAACCACACAAAACGCACCTGGGGCGCTGGCATCTCTGGAGGGATCCCACTGTGCTGCCTCCGACGGCTGAGCTGAGCCTTGTTCAGCGGTGCTGAGCCAGGGGAGCGGTGGCCTGCGTGGGCACAGAGACACGGGTGATGCACAGCAGTGCATCAGGGAGAGGCGCCCAGACATTCTCCTGCTCAGCACTGCTTGGAGTTTTTAAACTTCAGAGCCACCTGCCCTCCCGCTTACAGAGGTGCCAGGGCACTGTGATCCCCCCGCTGGGTACCAGCCCTCCCCATTGCCCCATCTCCCACACACAGCTGCTTTCTGCAGGACATCCCTCCCATGGAGGACGCCTGAAAGGCGAAGGCAGCCTTACCTGGAGCTGTCTGTGCTCACTGTCTCGGCCTGCACGGTGGCTGCCTGTGGCCGTGCTCCTGGGGAGGCTGCTGACTGGCTGCAAGCAAAAAGCATCCTACGTGGGAGAGCCAAGGAGGCGAGGAAAGACAAGATCCTTTCCCCCCCCGCAACGCCAGCTCCTGCCTGTCAGGGGAAAGCCTCTGTCCCACTCAGCTGTGCCAGGATTCAGCCTCTGGGCTGCAGGGGGAACAAAGACACCTCAAAACCTCCCTCGACGCTGCTCCTCCTTGATGCATCTACCCCCTTCCCCTGGGCAGCAGCAGCCCCACCTAACAGAGCCCTGCTCACACCATGGGACTCTCTGTCTGAAATTCGCTTCCCACTCCCCTTCAGTGGCACAAGTCTGGACCTGGGTCCGTGCCAACTCAGCTGGAGGAGAGGCTTTGCCTCAACGAGGAGGAAGGGCAATGAATGCAGGAACCAGAAGCACGGGGAGGAGCTCCTGGGGGTGTGCTGATCCAGGACAGCTCTGCGGAACTCCTCACAGCACTGTGTGCCCTCTTGGCTACAACTGCAAGGAGAGCCCAGAGCTGTGAGGGCACTGCGGGCTGGATCACTGGGACACAGCCCCACATAATTACCCCAACCTGAGACAAGACAGTGCTTCAAATTAATTTCTCAGATCGGAGCCCAGGGTTTCTGAGAGCTCCTGCTGGACAGTCACATGCAGAGCAGACGGGAGCGCTGCGGCAATCAACCATGCCTTTACCTGACAGGAGAGCAGCGATTCAGCCCTTCAACTGGGGCTTCCGAGGGCTTGGCGCTCCTCTGCTGGGCCTTCGCCTGCGCTTGGGCTTTTTTGCGTGATAAGGCAGCGCTCAGCCAGTCCTCCTCCTCCTCCACCGGGGCAGGTTTAGCAGCTGCCTCCTCTCCAGCTGGGAGCTGTCTGGCAGGGGCAGGCCGCCCAGCTGTTGCAGGATTGGCCTTCGGTGGAGATGACAGCTCCAAATCCAGAACGTCTTCATCTTTCAAGCCCAGCCAGTCACCTCGATTCCTGCGGCCCTGCATGGGCCTCCGGCTGGCTAACGGGGGAGCTTTGGAGAGGGGCTCTGCTTTAACTTCACTGCTCTTCTCGGCTGAAAACCTGCTGTGAGGAGAAGCAGCTGCATCCCTGCCTGCGAGGGGACACCGGGAACCCTGCCCGCTCCACTGCAGGGGCAGCATGGCCGGTGCCTGGAACTCCAGACGCAGACGGCACAATACCTCACAGGCTGCCTTCTTGCCGGCTGGCCCTTGGCTGTAGAGGCCACTGAGGGCTGGTAAGCTCCAAACACATAATCCTCCTTGCGCCAACCCTCTTCCTTCTCTGTTCAGACAAGTGGCCTTGACTCAGCACCCAGAGGAGCAGCCGGCTGCAAAGACTCCAGCCCTCCTCCTCCTCCCGCCCTGCAATTCCCACTGATGTTGCTGCCTCTGGGAAAACACCGCTGGAAACCTCGTGCCCAGAAACCGGACAGCAAGGGGTCTCCTCAGCACAGCTGGGGAAAACTTTTGTTGGGACTCAGCTCACGGCCAAAGGCAGCCGAGTTACAGACCCTGTGCAAATGCTGCCAAGCTGCCTCAAGGGCACAAAGGGCATTTCCCCTGCAAGGGCAGTAGAAATCAAGCTCGCTTGCCCAAGCCAGTGCTGCCACCTCTGCAGCCCTTCCCAGCATCCCTGGCTCTGCTCACCCGGCTGCTTTTGGGGGTACTTCTGTGTGACCTCCCGGCGCTCTCCCAGGCCTGGCTCTTCCAGGATTCTGGACACGGAGCCTCGTCCCAGCAACTCGTCC
The DNA here is from genome assembly GCF_003259725.1 of Athene cunicularia. Lineage (NCBI taxonomy): Eukaryota > Metazoa > Chordata > Aves > Strigiformes > Strigidae > Athene > Athene cunicularia. The sequence goes on from NW_020799123.1 coordinate 680,588, forward strand.
AGCACGGCGCGGGCTGGCCGGACCTCCTCTCTGCTGGGGACACAGCGGCAGATGGGTTTCTCCCAGAGGCAGGGCTCTTCCTCCTCACGCAGCCTTGCCAGCCTGCTCTGGCTCTTCTCTGCCACACAAGGCTGCTCCTGCCCCTTACGCAGACCCACAGGCACAAGCTCAGCATCCCCCACCCACCATGGTGGCACCATCTCAACACACAAGCCATCCCCTCCTTTATTCCCGCCCCCCTTCACTGCCCTTACTCTTCTGCCTTCTTGCCATCTCTTCCCGGGCTGCTGCCAAGTCCCATGGCATCCATCAGGTCGGTGATGTCCTCGTCAAAGGTGATCTCCTTCCTCCTCCACGTTGGGGCCGTGGTGCGCAGAGGCGTCTGGGCTGCACGTGGCTCTGGGGGGGTGAGGGAGAGAATCCCACATGGTAAGAGGTTTTGAGCTAGACTTGGGGGCTTGTCTCCCTTTTTTTTTTTCTTTTTTCTTCTTTTCTCCCCCCCAGCAAGAGATCAGAGCAGCCCTGACTGCTCTCAACTCTCAGGACCGTTTACAGAGTCACTTTTAAATAGCTCTTTTCAGTGACCAAATCTCACAGCAAGTGACAAACTACCGCCTGGTCCGTGGCCACTGATGGGACATTGCTGGGTGTCACTGAGGCTTCCAGCTCTGGGGGACACCAGCAGTTTCTTCAGCTTTGCAAGTTTCCACTCAGATAATTCCTCCCCGCCTTTGCCCCAAGTCCCTCTTCCACCAATGCACCTTAGTCCTTGCCCCAACCCACCAGCAGCTACTCTCTTCCAGAGAAGATTTTTCAGGGTGAAAGGAGGTTTGAGGGGACTACCAGACCCACTGGCATCCCTGCTGCAGCAACAGGAGACACGAGTGCCTGTAACACGGTCACACTGCAGCTCAATCCCACCCAGAGGTGCAACTGTGCTTTGGGGTGCATCAGCAATGCCCTCAGCCACCCAAATCCTGACCCAGAACACTGGTTCTCCTCTGGCAGTGTGCAGAACAGGCTGGATGAGGTCCAAGGGAAGATCTGAGACTCCAGTCCCAGAAAGGAAAAGTCAGTTCTGTAACCTCTAGCACACTGCAAATATTGAGCACTCGGGGAGCTGTTACCACCTGTAACCCTGCTACGAAGCTGCTCCCTAAAGGGCCACTTGTTGGTTAACAAGAGATGCCACTAGCTGGCTTTCCTTTAACCTTTGGACATCACACAAACTCATCCAGGCTGCTGATTCATTTAATACAAAGAGGATGCATCAAGCAACCCTGCTCACCTTGCTCCTTGCTCTGTTTTCCTTGCTTCTCAGGGATGCTTTCAGCACCTGTCAGAGTTGGCTTCTTGGGAGCATCCTGCTCCTCATCAGACAAGAGCCCCGACAGAGGATCATCTAAATCTGGCAGTTACCCCGCAGGGGCAGAAAATAAAACAATCAAAACAAACAAACCAAGGTTATTGAGAATGACGCCTCTGTGCTAAGCCAAACACTGCTCCACACCATGTGCACGTGGGGACAGGAGATCATCTCTGCCCAAAGCCACGAATGCAGACTCTGCACAGATCTGGGACACTTGTGAGTATCTCAGCATTGGGGTGCTTTAACGCTCGACTACTCTTTAGGCAATAACAAAGGGGAGGAGGAAGCCCACCTCCATCACCCCAAGCCAATTAGTGATTGGAACAGATGCTGACCTCAGGTAAAGCACGGGCTCTGATAGCCAGATCTCAGCTGTGCCAGGAAACCGGCTCCCATCTGGGGAAGGGGGACAGAATCCCCCCCTCCACAACACAAGGGTCTCCCAGTGCTACAGACAGGCATTAAAAACCAAAGCAGGGCTGAAAAAGCAAACGCCCTTAGGAATCCTCTCCCAGCCCCACCCTGGGGAGGGCCTCCAACACCAAGCAGTCTTTTTTCTTTTCTTCCTTTGGTCACCTCTAAGGGATGAGGTTGGCACGGGCATCGCAGGGGTGAAGGATGCTCTATGTCATTAACCAGCCGAGCCTTTGGGTGACAGAAGAGGCAAGCTACGGGCAAAGAGCAAGGACAGAGTCCTCAGCTGCCCCCACACAACCACGTGCTGAAGGGAAGTGACATCCTACCTTCAAAGTTAAATTTCCTGTACTGTCGGGAAGCAGCGAAGGACGACAGGGGCTTCTTCTCCATCGCAGGTCCAGACTCTCCTGCAAAGAGAGGCCACAGCTCTCACAGACAAGGTCCTGCAGAGATGTCCTTTTCCCACCCTGGCCAAGGGTCACTTCTCTGGTGGCAGACCCCTTCCCTAAAAGCACATCCCGGGACACACAGTCAGTCCCCTCATGGCCCTGTGGGGTGGCAACCTCTCTGGAGGGGCCTCCTTGCAGGCAGAGAAGGAGAAAAGGAGGTCGTCAGGCAGGTCATCCACAGACTCTGAAACCAGACACATGAAAGGTGTTGAGGCAGAGGAGCTCACCACGCAGGTACAGACAAGCTCCCAGTTTCACTATGCCTTGCTCTTTTGAAATCCCCCAAGCATAACACTTTGGTCTTAAGCTCTATCAGTGTAAGGCCTTCCTACAGACAACTGCCAGCACTTGACCCAGTATTTTGCAGATAAAAGAGTTCACTTCACTTAGCCAAAAAGGAGATCTCTTTATCAAGGAGCCTGCAGCTTCCTGTTCAGTCACTGGCCACAAGCAGCCCTTCAGCTGGCAGTTCTCACCCCACAGTGTCTCAGAGTCCCTGGGCAACCCCAAAGGCCCCGCTTCACTGTCCGGGGCTGCCAGAGTGCCCCAAACAGGCACCTGGGCTTTAGGTGAGGCAAAGACCTGAACTAAGGGCAGATATTCTGCCCCGGTCTGGGGAAAGCCCGCAGGAAAGGCCTGCAGGACCCCCATAAGCAAACCCCCTCGTCGGCAGACGCAGGCGAGCGTCTCTACTCAGCAAGGAGACGACGCCTCAGCTGCACCTCTCAGACAAGGCCCAGGAACCATCGCCGTGGCCAGGACCCCACCTGAGCCCGCTGCCCGGAACGCTATGCAGGGCAACAGGGATTCTCGTGCTCCGTGCTTGCTTTTTCTCAGAATGGGGCTTGGTGAGCGTTTTCGGTACCTACCCTGGAAACTGCTCTGGGGTTTCCCAGCCTACAGAGAAAGGCAAATTCCCTCAGAGAAGGGCGCAGGTCCGGCTCCTCCTCAGAACACGCCGCAGCCAGGGGCACGGGTATCCAGAGCACCCCACAAGCAACAGCAAAGCCCCTCCCGACCCCGATGGCTGAAAAACGGCCCCTCAAACGCCCCAAGCGGTCCCAACTCCGGCGGCAGCGGCGAGCACAGCCCCTCCCGCCCCCCGCGGGGTCCCTGCCGCCCCCGAACTGAGGGGCCGGCGCCACAAACCCGGATTCCCCGGGCCCGCCCCAGCACTCCCCGCACTCACCACCGCGGCGGCCCGGCCTTCCCCGCTCTCCCGCCGCCTTCCCGGCTCCTGCCGCTCTCGCCTCCGCCGCTCCCTGCAGGGGCACAAGGGTCTCCTCAGCGCCCGGCCCGGCCCGCGGCACCCCCCGCCTCCGCCGGCCCACGCGATCTCCTGCTCTGCCGGGGCCCCTCTCAGCCCGCCCGGCCGGCGCCGCCTCGCCCGCCCGCTCGGAACAAGGCTCCAGGCGCTGCCCAGGAGCCCACGAAGGAGCGAGTCCCGCCGCCGTCCCGGGGAGCCCCTGCCGCCGCTCCGCCTCGCCTCGCGCCCAACGGCCCAACGGCCGCCGCTCCGCACGCGCCGCGCTGCCGTCCCGCGCGGCTCTTAAAGGGACAGACACCCCCGCGGGCTGAGACAGACCCTGGACACCGGGAGACGCTCCAGTCGGACACCCGGGGGACGGGGGGTTTGCTGCACCCCCAAAACGTGCCTTCAGAGACAGCAAGCTGCCGTGGGCACAAATCAGCAGCCCCACGGGGATTTAAAGCCCCGTCTTGGTGTTTCATTGCTAAAGGAGAATCACACTCTCCTCCTCGCCAGCCACCCCAAAAGCAGCTGAAGCAGGAGGTACCTGCCCGAGGCCAGGCCCTGGGGGTTACAGCTCGAGGCCAGCCCTCGGGCCTGCCCAGTGTGGCAGTCGCTGGTCCCAGCGGCACCAGCAATTCCAGCCTGGGCCCAGGAAAGCCCCGAACACCCCAGCTGGCACTGCCCAAGGGCTCCTTCTACAGCCTTCACCAAAAGGTGACGGTTTTTATGAGGCACTCCTTCAAATCAGACTGGAAACCACGATCACAGAGCACTCCTTTCAGCACTCTTCAAGAACAGTGTAGCTCACGTGTCATTACTTGACACTGAAGTCACTTATCCTCGAGTGCAAGAGGCTCAACTCTTGTGGAAATGGCACCATCGTGTTTTGTCCAGAGATGGACAAATCCTCACAAGGACGCAGGCCCCTTTGACAGGGTCGGAACGCTGTTTGCTGACCACGAGACACAGCAAGTCAGATCAGGTTGTGGCATTCAGGTAACACCGCTAACAGCAGCAAGAGGAAAAAGGAGTGTACAATATCCTCCCCCTGGAT
>NW_020799123.1:685178-696682 GCF_003259725.1 Athene cunicularia
TAAGAGCAGTGAATCACAATTTCAGTACATGGCCAGAACCCCTTGGTGTTTCACTTGGGACGGTACCTGGATTAATGGAGTGTTTGCAATCCTTCCCTCGATAGTAGATAAAGGCACTGCCCGACAAGAAAAGGAACATGTAGCACCATGGTAGAAATGTGAAAAGGTGTATGATTGCAGCAATGCAGACTAAATAATTCAAAGAATTCCTCATTTGGCAGCTGCTTTGAAGTTTGGTTGTTATTGTCGAGGTTTTTATAATAACCTCACAACGACTAGCATCTTTATAACCAGAAGAGGATACTTTTCTAGTTGTAAGAAATCTACCATTCAAAGTCCAGGACATTTAGTTTGGGCATTAAGTGATGGCACCAACAAATTACTTTAGGCCTGCCAACATTGTGTCCAATTTGGAAGAAATCGCCATTCAAGTGCTCCCTGGGAAACTTAAAATTACAACTAATTAAAATGTCTGAAATAGATGATGACACCTGGAATGAACCATCAACAGGAGTAAAAATTGGCTGGGCTTTAGAGTCTATTTGAATCCAATCCTATAGGAATAGAGAATGGCTTTATCACTTAACAGGACAAGTAGAAAAAGTGGCCAGTGTTACAAGAAAAGGATTTAAAGAATTAAACATGCAATTACAGGCAACTTCCCGAATGACACTTCAAAACTGGATGGCATTAGATATGCTTCTGTTAAAGGAACATGGAGTGTGTGAATATCTCAAAGACAGATTAGATCATTGCGGCATTCATATCACAAATGTTACACAGGATGTCAAACATGACTTAGATCTGTTAGGAAAATCGAAAAAGAAACAGAAACAATTTGAGAAGATATGTCAGAAGATTGGCTAAGAAAAATTTTTAGTGGATTAGGATGGAATTTAAACTCTTGGCTTAAATCCCTAATCAAAACTCTATTTTTGCTACTAATTGTCCTTTTGATGATTATGTTGGTGTATGCCTGTCTTAAAAGACAGTTTACTAATAGGCTTGCAATACATTGTAGAATTATGAGAGAAGTACCCACTATGCCACCAGACTACAGCCCGCCACCACCATCACCTGGCAAGACAAACTTTGGCTTCAAAGATGAAAATGAATAAAAGCGTGAAAGTATTGAAATGATTTTCAACACTTTCAAAGGGGGAAAATGTTACTGATTTTATTAACAACTGAAATTAAATTGTGTTTGATTTTAATATAAGTATAGAATTAAGAGATATTTTAGTAAAAATCATTTTACATTTATTGTATTTTGAATCTAGCAACTGACTGCTACTCTAAAATCCCCTGTACAGCCCTGTACCAAGGCTGAAGGGATTGGTCATAATTGTTTAATGAGAACGGTTAGAACCTAGGTAACATAACACGAGGTAATTTGTAAACTGATTTATAATACATACATAGGACTAGAAGAACGCAAGTAGTTTTCAAGGTCCAGGATTAATGGGAACTGAGGGAAGTAACCGTAACAGCTTACAGGTACCTGCCAAGAAAACTGTGTCCTTAAGCAAAAGGTAATTCCAGCAGGGGGAGATCGCGACCACCGACTCATGGACCACCTACTCACATTACACCCCAGACCCATTTCTAGACATTTCTAACCTCTACTGCGCAGAATCGGAAGTAGGAGGAGAATATGTTAATGATTTCTTGGAAGTTGTGTGCTTATGTATGAAGACTTAATGAATATGTGTAAGTTCTATATAAGGTGTATGATTCTGGTGCCTGGCACGTGTTGTCGGTGAGAGCACTCCCCTACACGTCCGGCCGTCAATAAAGAAATGTCTGCTTTTCTGTATCACAGTGGTGTCAATTAGTTATTTTTATCCCGGATTTTGGTGACACACAGAGCCATTACCTACAGCAGGTCACACACCAGTGCCACCTCTGCACTTGTGTAGTATCCTGCTAGCCCTCAGGAAAACCCAAAACTGCATCTTCTGGGGCTGAGCAGTCCCAGGTCATTGTGGTCCACCACAACTCGATTTGGGTGCCTGCGGCCTGGGAGCGAGGTTTTAGCTGCACACCCATGTTCAGAGCAATGGCTCCCTTTAACAGACACCTTTTCAAATGGAAAAAAAAGCTAAACTAAATTAAGAAATGGTGTGGTGCAAACGCAGAGATCACTGGGTGAGAAGGCATGTCTTACCTTCTCATGAGCCTGTATCTAAGACATGAGTTCTCCGGAGCCATTACTGCCGCTGCAAGCCAGCGTGGCACAGAGGTGGCGGTGCTGCCAGCTCCCTGGGGACAGCTGTCAGACATGGTTCAACCTGGTCCCATCCCATCACTGCTGCAAGGCACCCGGAGCAGCACAGGCACAGCCCAACAGGAGCTGGCCCATGGATGCAGCACCAGTAGGGATGGGGCTGCTGGGTCTTTCTAAAACCAGTCTGGTCTTACAGGGCACTGGAAATTACTCTAGTGAAGATGAAGGTCTAATTACAGACCTTATATGTAAATTTGCTAGTTTTTTTCTCAGAAATATATATTACCTAGAAATGAGCACTCTACGAAAGCCAGAGGCTGGTGTCACACCCTCTTCTGCACTGCAGCTCTGCATTATAGCGGCTATTTCAAAAGATAGTAAAACCACCTGGAATAAAGCAGATTATATGTGCATCAAATTGCAACTAAGATAAATTATCACTGCAGCTGTTTTCTGACGCAAGGAATTGTCCTTATTGCTGCATTCCTCCTAGGGTTCACCAGCTTCTGGTTTCAATTACTTTCAGCTTTCTTGAATATAAAAGGTCTAGGCTGACCTCTTCCCTGCTGGATGTCTACGATGAAAGTTTTCATGAAATCAGCAAAATACATCCATGATTTCTGGGGCCGAGGCTCGAAGCATGTGTGCTGCAGGGAGCTGCAGTGAGCACACTGCACACATGCACAGTCTAGAGCAGGACAGGATCTTTTCAACAGGGGAAAACAGACCCCAAACCAAAATGAAGACCACAGACTCAGTGCCAATACCAGGCTGTGCCACACTGATCTCCCTGCAAAACCCTTCTCTCCGATTTGGTTCTGATTCACAGAAACGGACTCTACAACTCAAATAGAGTTATACAGCAGGGATGTCTACTCCAGTGCCAGGGTGCAAGGGGATTTCTCCACAAAGTTTGCACAACCACTGCACATTTTACCAGAAACTTATCGAGTGTGGATATACATATTAATTGGATGACATAACACAAATATCCATATGCATAAGTGAGGCTGGGTTAGTTCTAGAGGCTGGTGTCAGCAGTTTATGTTCTCCGCCTTGCCCATTGACTCCTGGGGGGCATCTCTGGTCTGTTGGAGGAAGGCTCAGAGTCTTCCTCACCTTGTACTTTTCCACCGAGCATGTACAGATTCTCTCAGCCAATTTCTTGAACAACAAGAGTGGTTCCAGCTGGTTTACCACCTCTGTCTTATCTAAAAGCACCACTATATCAGTTTCTACTGCCCATACATGACTATCCATCCACTACAAAGACTAAACTAGTTAGAACCCATCTGCTTTCCAAGGACATGTTTCTTATTTTTGCCAAACACAGTAATTCTTGGTAAGTTTCTACAGAAAACTGCTGTTTTGATGAACACAGTAGCCCTTGGTAAGCCTCCACAGAACAGTCAGGGTAGGCAAGATTATTAAGCAATATTCAGAAATCATTATAAGTTGCTATAAGTAAATAAGCTGCAAAGCAGGTGATCATTTCCCTGCATCACTGAGGTGAAGACCACAAGGGTGCTATCACATTGCAAGGCTCTCTAGCCCTGGTGTGGCCAGGAAGTTTTTATTACTGCCCTTCATTCACATAAGGGCACCCATGGCTCAATATACCCCCCAAATTAAAGGTGGATTTACTGGTTGGTGTCTGTCTATTTTTGCATAAAGAACTTGAGGAGAACAAGGAGGTTTTCTAAGCTGTAGCTGAGTAAGTCCCCTGGAATGCTGAAGGAACCTACTTTATTAAAGTAGTAATACACAGCTTAAAACACAGAATGAGGTGGTTCTTGCAGAGACAGGTGTCATCAGTCCTGCCCAGGCCTCCCCAGCACAGATCCTCATACTCCCAGGAACACATACAACTGATGCAGAGCTGCTCGAAGTCAGAAGCTAGATACTCCGTGAGCAGCATAGCTTACTTTAAAAAAATCAGTTTCTGTTTGAACCAAACCAAACCTTTTAAATTCTCTTCTGGGGGGAAAATGGTTACCTTTTTGCTTTTCTTTTTAGGCCACAAAACCTAAGAGCAATCCAGTAAAACTAACCTGCTTATCAGTTCACATCTAATAGCAAAGACTGTGGCCATTCCCCCCATAGCACAGCCCAGAATATCTGTTCCCTAAGTACACACTTGCTGCCCGCACAGCCCGGAATATCTGTTCCCTAAGTACATGCTCACTGCCCCAAGGCTGGGGAGCTCCTGAGCAGCCCCAGCACACACAGCCCCGGAGCCACAGCTCTGGCATCTTCCAGGATCAGGGACTGGAAAGCCTCAGCTGCAACTGGCAACCTCAGTGCATCATGGCAAGCTGTTCACAGCTCTGTTGGACTCCTCAGCAGTCTGCATTTTGTTTTACCTGTCTGAGGATATGTATACGAATTTGCAGCTAGGTGGTAAAGAGCTCAACTCAGTGCTCAGCCTTCAGCTTCATCCTATAGTTGACTTAAGAGCACGTGAGGGCCCCCCCCCCCCCCACGATTCATCCCACAGTCCTGGCTGTGGGCTGATGGGAGTGCAGCTTCCTAACGCAGGGTCAGTGCTTGGACCACACAAGTCTGATGAAGTGAGAAAAGGCTCAGCAAATGTAGATATCTGCATACTGGAGAAAGGGAGAAAGTGGAGAAAGGGAAAAAGAGCTACAGTATCTCAAACCACGCATAGCCTTGACCCAAGATCGAGATGAGGAAGACTTGCTTTCTTCCTCAAGGTGCTAATCGGTAACAAGCAGCAAAGATTAAGTGATTCTGTGTGGCTGCAGGAGGATGCTAAGTTTCAGCAAGCTTTCTTAAATGGCCAGGCATCTTTGCCTCTGCAGTTCAGTGCCACCAGCTGCAGTTTCCAAAGGACTGCCACAACAACAGCCTCATGGTGCCATAGCCTGCAGTGCTGGAAAACAATGCTGCTCAGTCTCGCATTGCCAAAATGCAGTCAAGCAGGGCTGGCTGTGGCGTTTCTATCAGCACTAAGGCACCTGAACCTGGAGTGCTTCAGCAGCCCGTGTCTCCATCAGCTGAACCCCCACGTGAGCAGCACCACACTGCTCACCCCAGCAGAGGGGTCAGGGAAAAACAATAGGGCTGAGAAGAACCCAGAGGGATTTAGGGTGTAGGGCAGCCCAGTGGAGGAGACACAAGTTGCATGGCCAGGTGTTTGCTCAGGTGTACACCTCAGTCTTCCCTGCTCCCCACTGTTGCCCCCAAGTCTGTCCCTCCCTCGGCCTCACGCTGAAGGGAAATTGCTACACTTAGTTTTAACGTTAGACATCAGTTGTGTTTTACTAGCTTTTACTTTTCATTTATAGTTTTTCCTAACTACCCTCTGTAGTCATTACCCACTTGTAAGATGTTTTGAAACCTGTAACTCATTTCCTAGGAAAGATAAGACAGACCTTGGACAGTCTGAAAAACTCCCTGAGTACATCCCCAATAGCATAAACATAAAAAACCAAGTGTCTAAGTTGAAGATGCCAGTGTCAAGATAAGTGACTGGAAGCTGGAACAAACAGGAGCTGAAGGACGCATGAAGTAACTCTATGACCAGATGTGGACACAAGAAACCTAAAGTTCACCAAGGGACAGTGTGAGAAAGGCTGTAGGGACCCCTAAGGAGGGGATAAGACCCTCACTCTATGGCTCTTCCCTGCCCTCTCTCAGTCATTGTAGCTTGCCTGGGTCAAGCTGGCTGGTTTGTGCTTTGGAGTGTCTTGGGAGTGCTCCTGAGGTCATCTCTGTCTCAGAGAAGGTGCTGGTACAAACCTGTGCTGAGTGGAGCATGGCCAGTGACTGCCCAGCCAGCAACACAGTAGCACCCCACAGCCAGCAAACTCCTTGTCAAGACTCATCAAGCCCTGGAAGCACAGGGGCCTAGCTGGCGCCATCAGGAAGTCTTTGCTGAATATAAGTGGTCAAGGAAGACAACTGATGTCTGTGGATCTAGAGCCTACCAAGACACTGTATCTTGTTTCCAGACAGCAGAAATGTCTATTTTCCCCACCTTGTGTGAGTTACTCCATCAGATGGGGAGTTTATTTGAAAGCAGGAGGTAAATCCAGTACTCCGGGAAATATCTGCACTGGAATTGTCCTAGAGAGTCCCTCCAGGGCACAGCAGGCTGCTCTGGTTAGGGACAGTCATGAGTGATTAAAGACACTACGATCATTCAGACACACCACAGGACTGCAGGCACAGCCCTGTGTGAACACACATGCATGACCCAGGCAGTCCTTACCGCCCAAGCACAAGGCATGGCCTGGAGCAGGAGATCCACTCCAAAAGCCCCTGGCCCCATGCTGGAGCAAAGCTCAAGCCGAATACAAGTGAAGAGCAGAGCAGCTCCTGGTCAAAACAAGCTTCTTTGAAATGATCACTGAGGACAAGGCACTGCCTAGGAGCCATGTCCTCTCGGCTGCACTCACCTGCTCTAGGCACAAGCAAGCTTGTCAGCTGCAGTGCATGTGGTTTCAGAGCTGGGGAGCAGATAAACTCTCCTATCACAGGCCATTTGATCCAGGTCAATTCTCCTTAAGATCAAAACTGGATTTGGACTGAGCCCTTTTGGCTGTCATGGAAGGCACACGAAGTATTTTCACACTGGCAGTACACATGACAGTATGAAAAAATAAAACATTATTTGGATTTTGCCCTGATGACTGTGGACTGATGCCCAGTCTAGCTCCCATGTCAGCCAAGATAAAGGCTTGCTTTCCTGATAGGTTTCCTTAAGTGCAAAATAAAAAAAAGTAACGAAGAGGGAAAAATCCCACAGAAATGTGTTTGGAGCACAATACTGGACACATAAAAAAGAAGATGACTGGGAACAGTCAGTGTTGATTTACTAACAGGTGAATCACATCTGACCATCCTGATTGTTTTCTATGATAAAACGACCAGATCAATGGGTGTGGGGAGAGCAGTGGATGCTGCTCAGCCTCAGCTCCCAAAACTGTCTGCCACAATATTCTTGCATCCAAGCTAGGAGTTTATGGTCTGGATGGGTGGGCAACTAGATGGGTGAAGAACCTGGCTGGGCAATAAGACTCAGAGGACAGTTGTTAGTGGGTCACATCCATGGGTCAGTCCTGGGAGTTTTCCTGTTTGACACCTTTATCCATGACCTGGCAGAGGCAACAACACACTCACTTACGAAGTTTGAAGATGGCAATGTAGTAAGGGGAGCAGCTGATACCCTCTAGGTCAGAGCTGCCATCCTGAGGGACCCAGACAGGCTGGAGGGATGGGCTGACAGGGACCTTAAGTTCAACAAGGACTAATGCAAAGTCCTGCAGCCAGTAAGGAAAATGCCCTTGCAAAAACACGTGCTGGGAGGTGACTGGCCAGGGAGCAGCCAGGAAAGAAGAATCTGAGGTCAAGACGGTCAGGGGTCTGGAGCCAGCCATCACACACAACATGGGGAGAGGCTGAGGGAAGAGGGCTTGTTCAGCCTGGGAAGGAGCTAACAGCAGCCTTCCAATACCTATGAGGAAGTTATCAGGAAGGTGGAGTCAGGCTCATCACCCTGCTGCACGGTGAAAGGAGTTAAAATGAGAAATCCAAGCTGGATAGAAAGAAAAAGATTTGCTCTAGTGGAAAACATGTTTTCACCCATTTAAAGAGGTTGTGCAGCTTTCCATCCTTAGAGGGTTTCAAGCCTTAGCTGTTTAAAACCTTGAGCAACCCAGTCAGCCCCTGCTCTGAGCAGGAAGTTGGAGTACAGACCTCCAAAGTTCCTTCCCACCTGAGTTATTCCATGATCTGGACTGCATACGCAACATCAGGCTTTGCACACATTTAAAGGCATGATCTCTGCACCTCTTCAGTCCCTGGCTCTGCCCATGCTGGTGGCAAGAACATTCCTAAAGCAGCCAGCTTCACCCATGTGACTTAAGAATGACTTACTAGTTCACTCCTCCATGGGCTACTCACACAGCACACAATGTGTGCTGCCTTCCTTGGGTAAACCAACAGAGCTGTTCCTCATTCCTCAAGACACTTTGTCACTAGTCCCCAGCCAGGGATGGCATCAGCTCTGCAGTCGGTACTAGAGGTGCCAGCCACTCTGAAGAGATGCTGCTTTCTGCCTGGTATTTTACAGGACAAGTAGGCTGGAGCTGGGTGTGGTGGGAGTTCACACAGCAATGCTGTGGATTGGGCTCTGTGTATCATCCATCTGCCCACAGGGTATCCAAGAGTCCCCATTTGCCCAAAGTAACAGAGGTTCACCCTCACAGCACCAGACTCCACAAATTTCCCAAGTGAAATCTGTAGCCCAGTAAAGTTTCCACAGGGGAGACCCACTTAGGGAGCCAGGCACTCCTCGGCCCCAGTCCAGTGCTCAGCACAGCCACGGGCATGGAGCCCTGTAATAAAACTCCCCTGCCAGACCTGAGCTCCCTCTTTGTGGGCTGGGCACTGCACACTGGGCTACAATGAGTACAGGCGGAGTTTGCTCTACTGACAAAGGGTCTTCCAAGCCCTACCCCAGCATATTCCCTTTCCCCCACTACATATCCACCCCCTGAACAGCTCCACCTCCTCCTGGTGAGTATTCAACACAGCCCTTGTTCCTCCTAAACATGCAGGGATCAGAGCTGTGCTCCTTGCTGTCACCAAGGCAGGGTGGTAAAAGCCTAAACAACAGGGTTTTTTTTAAGAAAACGAACAAAACTATACAATCCATTAAAAAAACCCCTCACTTCCAAAGAAAGTTTCCCTCCTAGAAAAGGCCAATGGAAAAGAGATGAGTAGGATCAATTTGGAGGCAGAAAAGCAGGACATCAGCTGCTCCCACTACTAGGAGGCAAGACACATGCTTGAATACTGTGACATGGTCCCCGGGCTGGTCCCTCCATCCAGTGTCTTTCTATGCCCTTCCCAGAGGCCCCCCATTCAGCCACAAGCTTCTTGTATCAGTGGGTCTGCCTTTCAGGACACATAAAAACAAGTTAAAGGACATGACACTTATGCCAAAACATTTGGGAGAAGACAGAAATCTTACATTTGTCTCTGCAGCAGGAGTCAGATGCAAATTTGCTTTAGGGAAATAAATGTAGATTGGGTGATCCTTGACAGGCTGCAGCTCACAGGCTTTGTACTGAGTTTGCAAAGCCTTGGGACAGAGATTTGGCAGGCTTGCCTCATCCAAATTTCTACTGACTTCTACTTTGTTTTAACTCGGTTTAACTGTAATACCAGTATTTTCTTCTAAGCAGATGGTTCTGGTTAATTTGCTTTATTTTTACTTATGATTACTTCATAGAAGCCTAATTTTACACAGATTGTACTCTGTGCAGAATAAGGTATTTGTCACTAACATACTGATGCAATATAAAGAAATACAAGCCTGATGTGACAGCAGAAACCTTGAGAAGCACAAAGGATGCTGTGTAGAGAAGTAAAGCCACAGGATGATGAGACAGGGCAGAGACTTGGCCCTGGAGACTCCACAGCTACAAACAACTCCTGGATAGTCAAATAAAGAAATACAGATCTGAAGGTGTCACCTATGAAAACCAGTTTTGTCCAGAAACCAATGTATGTTAAAAGGTATGAGGGATGAAATGTGGAGTCACACAATGGAAAAAAGGGGGCATCTGTGGTACGACTGACTTCATTAGAGCCAGTTCTTGTTGCCCAGATATGAGAGGTGAGTAGTAGGTGTTTAACAGCAGTTTACTGTTATCCAGGAATCCCTCATGAACAGGAGTCAATTTTTCACTGTTTCTTTCCTGCTGCTAGTAACAACTGACCAGAACCTACTGAAGATCACTGTGGCAAGGAACCCATCTGCCTAGGCCCTCTCATGACATTTTTGCACAAGCACCTCCTTTACATCAGTTAAACCCCCTCCCTTTAAACCATCTCCTGCTGCAGAGTGTGTACATGCCCCTGTAGAAGGCATACAGAAGCAAAGAGCTTCCATTGCATGCAAAACACCACCAGCACAGTGATTCAGGGGAAGACACAAGGAAACTGCCATGCTTTTTGCACATGCTCCCCTGTGAAAAAGGGAAGGGCAGCAAGAGACCCCAAACACAAAGGGAGGCCTCAGTCCCGGGAGGATGCGCACTGGCACAGCACAATATGCAACCCTACATTCTGTGACTGCTGCTGACAGAGACCCTACCCAGGCCAGAACAGACAAGCCCCCAGGCCAAGCCCTCTTCCTTGCAGAGGCTACTGCAGACACCAATTTCAAACCACTCCTCTGCTCAGTGGTCACTTAAGTAAAATGGGGTTTAAATATATACACTCTCCCTTAGGCCCATGATAAACCTGCTACATTTTCAGCTTTGAAATACTAGCTCTTTCCCATTCCTCTTGGAAGACAGGAAATGGCTGGAAAATGTGTATTATGTCTTCTCAGTCCTGAAAGATTCAAATTACAGTATTAAAATTAATCTTTTCTCCACAGGGTATCTTAAGCTCTTGGAAGTAACCAAGAGAAGCACAAATAGACTTTAAAGAGGCAAGTATCCTCACAGATCAGCCTCTCCATTTCTTAGTCACATTCCTAACAGGTCTTCTACAGGAGTATTTTCAAGAAATACAGAACAGGGAGGAACAGACTCTCTAATATAGAATAAGCAGCGAGACAGTCAGCACAATTCCCCCACAACCCTGCCCCCTAGGAAAAAATATTCAGATTATTTCTGGCTTTTTCAAAAAGGAAAAAAAGTATTTCCCCGATGCAAGTAATGTAAATAAGAACTTGGGGACTTATAGCACAAGAGATGGCTTTACAAAAAGCTGGACAGGACTGCACTTCTAAACACTGTCCCCACTGCTCATTTCTGTTCATTACCAGTTAACATGCATTTGTCCACTACACCCTAGTGAATGGCCAGAGTGCTGGGACACTGACACTGATACAGAGGTGATATTTCCATGTTGCTTATATCACAACACTGGATAAATGTAATTTACCACTTTCTCTGTCCTAATGCACTGTATTGCACAAGTCACCCTCAAACAACTGCATCAGAAGTTCCAAAAGAGGTGATGTCCTGGTTTGAACTCAGCTGGCAGCCAGACACCATGCAGCCTTTCCCTCACCTAGGAAAACAGGGGAGGGACAAAAAGGAAAAACTTGTAGGTTGAAATAAAAACAGTTTAGTGATGGTAACAACACAATAATAGGCAGTACCAACAGGTAATGCACAATGTGATCGTTCACCCCCCATCAACCAACACCCAGCCGGACCTCGGCAGCGATCCCGACAGAAGGACAATACTCCCCCCCCCCCCCCCCCCCCCCCCCCCCCCCCCCCCCCCC
>NW_020799123.1:696732-700098 GCF_003259725.1 Athene cunicularia
CAATACCCCCCCCCCCCTCCCCCACCCCTACCAGAACACGTCTCCTTCTGATCCCAAGAATAATGTCACAGGAGAGATGGACTACTCCAACAGCCAACCTGAGCCCAGCACTCTGGCTGTGCTGCCCCCTCCCAGCTCAAGAAAATTAACTCCATCCCAGCCAAAACCAGGATACCTGTAAAGGTCATGATGAGAAAAGGGCACACACACTGATCTGGAGCAGGGAGTCTCAGAGAGTCTTGGCAAGATAAGTTTCATAGAAACACTGAAATGTTGGTTGCAGAGGGGGCTCCAAAGGTTTCCAGTCCAGCTTCCAACAGGACTATCACCGGCAGGTCAAGCCATGGCCTGTCTTGTTGCAAAAAACTGGTGCACTGCCACCCAAAGAGATGCAGAACTAATAGGTGCCAAAAGTCAGCTCTCTAAAGAAATAAATTACCTCCAGGATTTTGGGGAAGAATAAAAAGAAAGGAAAGGCTCTTTAGAAACAGTGCTGACACTTGCAACCACTCCATGAAAATAAAACCGTTATTGCCAGGGTGCCAGTTATCACAGACACCAATATTATTGATAACACCTTGGATTTGACACAGCCTCGAAGAGAGGACTTAAAGCATGAAATTTCCTTTCAAAGCCACTCCTGCCTACTGCAATCAAGCCAGCCAGCACAACAAGGAAAAAAAAAAAAAACCACCTGACTTCCTTTTCAGCTCTTAATTCTACTAAGACACTTTTTAGAATTCCCACTGTAAACTGGTACTGTCTTCCTTCAAAGAGCTTTATCAGAAGAGTGCAGTCTTAGACATACTCACAGTAACCTTCCTGATGTGCCCCGGAGGTCACCGTAGCAGTGTAGGACAGCTGATGTGGACCTACGCACTACTTTATCGTAACTGCTCTGAAGCAGGTTAAGTTTACTCTTTTTCAGGATTTGAGAAATAAGGAAGTTTACCATAGACATTGCACCTTCCCTCAGACAGGAACATTCTCTTCCAACCCCCACGCTCAGAAGAACACCAGGACAGGAACACTTGCATTTAGTCTGAAACACTCCGGGACTTGCACCAAGAACTTTTCTGTTTTGTCTCCTGTGGGCCATTCTCTGGGGTTCAGCTACCTTAAAAATGCACATTCAGCTTGTGGTTTGCACTACTCCAGATACACACTGCTTTTTAGAAAGAGATAGAGCAGGAATATGAAGCTTGACCAGTATACAAAGTTCTGATGATATACTGGTCAAACCTAACTAAGGAAAAAGAAAAATATATATTGCTTATACAAAGCAATCTGTTTTCAAATGCTGCACTGCATAGAATTTATCCGACAGCCCTATGCATGGCCACAGGCCCCCTTTATCCACTCCACTTCACTACTCACCATAGCACAACCAGGCCCAACCAGGCATGAAATTTAGACCAGAAGAAAAATCTTATCTGCAATCCATTATTCACTTCCTTATAAGTTAACAGAATTCACCTGGAAAAATCACCAAGAAAAACAACATTTCATTTCCGTATTCAAATGAGGAAGAGATCAGGCACACTACAGGGCTGGTCCTATGTGTGGAAGCTGTTGACACTTTCAGTGCTCTCCACCTTCTTAGACTTGATAAAGAAGTCCTCTTAAGGCTCTCCTGCTTATAATATTGTAACTGCCTCTCCCAGAAGGCAAAACAGTGCAGAAAAAAAAAAAGGCAGCAGAGGTCCTCTGAGAATGCCATGGTCCATATGACTTTTCATCAAGTAATCATCCTCCTGCAGTGACTGTCCTTCGCTGATGTCTTGCCAAAAGATACCAATTAATTTTACCAGTGATACACATGTTCTTCTCAAATGAAAAGCGTTTTTTTGCTCCCAACAATATTTCTGAGAAGTCCCAAATTTCATTCTGTAGGCTAGCCATTGCTGCACATAATATCCATCAGGAAGGCTCTACAGAGATTCTTGATAATGGTATTTTGCAGAAGTATGGTTGCCTTTCTTATCTGGAAGAAAGGAAGCATGTGGTGACAGGATGTTACACTTTATGCTTCTGCTTTAACCCAATGCCCAATTACAGCCAAACCTGCAGGTGATGTTCACATCAATCTTTGAAGAATTTGTGTTTTAGGATCTGTATTTTCTCATGTGTGCAGCAATAGAAGCAGAAATCTCAGCGCTCCTCTTATTCTGGCCATAATAGTCCACAAAGTCACCATCTGGCCCCAGGAGGTACATTATTATTGTGTGATCCACCTGCAAGAAAGCACGTCGTGACTTGATAAAAGAGGTCACAGAATCACAGAATATCAGGCTGAAAGGGACTTCAGGATCATCTAGTCCAACCTTTCCTGGCAAAAGCCCAGTCTAGACAAGATGGCCCAGCACCCATCCAACCAAATCTAAGTGTCCAACGTTAGGGAACCCATCACTTCCCTGGGGAGATTATTCCAACAGCTGATTGTTCACTTTGTGAAAAATTTTCCTCAGGTCCACTTGGAATCTCCCCAGGAGTAACTTCTACCCATTATCCCTCATCTTTTCCATGTCACCCTTTGTAAAATGGGAGTATCCATCATCTTTGTAGCCACCCTTTAAATACTGGAACATCCTGCTCATCCCTAGTCAGCAGCACAGTGTCCCACTCAGCCTTTGGTTCAGCTGTCTGACAAGACTTCTCACCAAGAAGCTAAAGCAAGATAAGGAAAACCTCAGCATCACCTCAGCAATCTCTTCTTGTTTTACTCAGGAAAATAAATAGAGAAAACTAACTGCATACTCAGAATGTGAGAAGGAATACTTCAATCAGACAAGACTTCCCTAAGCTGCAGGCACCCTTCCTGTAGCACAGACAAGGCTGGGGCAAACTTGCAGGCTTGTAGTCTTTCCCCCTCACTTTTCCCAATTTCCCTCTACTTCTCATGATGCTCCATGGCCCCCACAAGGTCTTCAAGCTCCTGCTGCTAAAATGATGTAAATCCAATATAAAAAGAGGTAATTCATTATATCAAGTTCACTGTCAGTGCAAACAACAGGACCAAGAGCATCACTGGGATACCGGAGTTGCACATAGAGGACCTGGTCAGAGGGAAATACATGTGCTGGGAAGGGGCTCCCTCTACTGTCTGAGCTAAAATAACCTTAAAAAAGGTTCAAAGCAATGATTAACTCCACTGTAAATTTATTTAAAATGCCACTGCAAGTACTGTCTGCATCTAACTGTGATAACATCTTTATGAGCAAAGAGACAAAATACTGAAAATGAAGGCCATGAATCTGTGATTGCTCAAGTGCCTACATCATCTCACTGCCACTGGAGAAAAAGAACTGAAATGTACTTATGCACTGAGAGTACAACTGTGTTTGAAGTTAAAAAAAAAAAAAAAAA
>NW_020799123.1:700148-703916 GCF_003259725.1 Athene cunicularia
CCCCCTCTACTGAGCAGGTATCCTTTGCCAATCCTGTTCCTGTAACACAGTCTTGCATTTCCACCAGCTCCCTTTTATAAATCTGATTTTAAGTAGTACTTTTAGATTGATTTCAGATTGATGCTAGATTGATTTAAACTGGTGTTGAATTTCTCCAGCAAGCTTCTCTCCTCCATTCAAATATAGTATCTTAGACACAGACTTCTGTAGCTACTGACTTGCCACTTTAAGCCAAAACAGGTTCTTGAGCTCTCAATTCATACCCCTTTCAGTAATGTAGAGCAATGCCTATCACCAGTGTGATTCCATCTTCTCTTTACTGAGATCATCTGCTGCTCTTGCCTCTTTCTATGCACCACTTTTTTGTTCCACGTGGATAACTTATTCGCTGCAGTCAGGTGTTTTTCAAAACAGATTAATAATAGACAATACTGGATTAGACCAAAACCAATCTTCCTCAGCATCCTACCTCAAACAGTGGCCAAAAATGGTTGCTTTAAAGAGGAGTATAAAACCAAAATATCCTATCTTCCTCTATTCCCAGTTTCCAAACACTTTTAGCCCACAGGCTTCCTGAACTAGGCAAAGATCTCTGTGCATTTTGTAATCCTCAACAGACTGCTTTTTCCAAAGACTAACAGGTGTCCCTGTGGACTCCCACAAACTTCTATCATGGGCATCCATATGATGGATGCCACTTCTCACATGGCCACTGCAACAGGAACCATCACCTGTTCACTTTTGAACCCGTTTTTAGTTTTCTCTGATGCACTTAGTTCTTGTAATGAAGAAAACAAAAAAAAAAGATCAGATAACACATATCCTCACTTGCTGTATCACTTGTACCTACTTTACTCTTCCAGTCTGCTCAGGATGTGGCAAGTCAGAAAGGCCTTGGCAGCAGCTCTGAGCCCTATAACCAGTCCTATTCACTGCCAGAGGATAAGATTCTGACTACCCAGTTTAGCCTCACTTAAACCTCAGTTTCCCCCTTCACACTATTACTCCACATATTTTATGCTAACAATTTAGCATTAACATCCCTTCTCTTCGAGGTCATTTGACACAGGAGGAAGATCTCCACGGTATCTGCAGGCAGACTTTGCATCACCCAAGTCTCCTGCCAAGATCACCCCACTCCTTGGTATGTTTGGCAGGGAAGGAATTGTGACCTGCTTTTGCCTCTCATTTCTCTCTCTTCCTGTTGCCTTAATTTCCCAGTTCTGTTTTTACTTTGGAGCACAGAGGAAAAGAGCTGGACAAAAACATTACATGACAGAAAAAAGTTCAAACTACTGCCAGGGTTGCTAGTTCATATGCTATTCTGTATGCAGGTCTGGGATTCCACATTTTTAAAACATGTTTCAGTGAGGTTCTGAGCTTGTAAGAAGGCATCGCGATCCTGACTGAGACCTCTAAAACAGAGCTTAACACATCAATGCAACAGGGTTCTATCATGCAAGACTTCAACACAGACTGCAACAGCTGTCTTCTGACTTTCATATCTATATGTTGCTCTTATCCAAAGTCCTTCATTAGGCAAAGGCTCTACATTTACTTACTATGTAATCACTGTCTTCATCTTTGGGACCTTCACTGTAATACACACGGTAAGCTTTGGCCACTTGGTCAATCTGTGCCTTGGTACCAGTCAATCCAATCAGCTTCGGAGAAAATTCTAGATAGAAAGAAGAGATTTACACATTTCAGTGAAAAGAATCCCATCAAAAGCCTCCTTTTCAGTGCTCTATATTACATGCTGTAAGATACCAAGTAAGAAAAGAGTAATACCTTTAACATATCTGGCAATGGCTTCTTCATTGTCCCTCTCAGGATCAATGGTGATGAAGAGTGGGGTCAGATTAGGCAAAGATGGAATTCTATCTGTGACATTAACAATTATTATTTTTCTTAGAGAACTAAAAATCATTTGTCACCTCCCTTTAAACAAGCTCACAGCCAAACTATTATAACATCAATCCAAGTCCACCCTAAGGCTATTTTGTGCATCTTAATTTCTGTAATTTGTGAATGAAGCAAATGCTGTGAAAGCCAACGGTCTGTGCTTGTGCTGGCTGCAGCTACACTTCCAGCCTCTCAGCTGGAGACCCTGCCCTGCTTCTGAGATGACAAATTGGCTCTGAAGCAGAAAATACATGATGCATTTATCATTTCAATACAATGAATGTACCCTTGTGATGGTGGAGTGGGAGGGTGAAGACACAATTCAGGCTCTTTCCCTCACGTTCCAGCCACAGCTTTCCCTCTATGTTCTTCATATTAGCCCACCCTCTCACCTCCCTCGTTCCTATTAGCCCTGCTCTGTAACTCTTCAGGGCCTGCAGGCTGAGAAAACCACGTCTATCACACAGCCTTCCCCCAGCCTCTGTTCCACAGCACACTCTCAGAAGGGACTCTTGCAGAGAGTTGTTCTCAAAATGAATAAAAGAAAGAAAAAAACCTTAACACACCCCACAACCACTTCTTGGCAAAACTCCAATGCAGTGGCACCATTCCCTGTAACCTGTCACCATCACATTTTATTACAAGTCCCCTGTTGCAGAAAGATCAGTACTGTCGTTCTCTAAATACCAGATCCTAGTGACGGGCAGATGGACGGATGTCAGTGTCACCTAGCAATTAATTCAACTACTGAGTAGCAGTCAAGCTTTCTTTTTTTAAAAAAATCATCAGTTATTATTGTTTGAGGTATTTTACCACAATAAACCTGAAGCTCCCATAAAAAGCACCACTATTCCAACCAAATTCCCATACCAATTTCATCTACCACTTCAATCATCTTCTCCAGTTCATCAGGACAGATGTCAGGGCAGTGTGTGAAGCCGAAGTAGATCAGCACCCACTGGCCGATGTAGTCCTTGCTGGTCTTGGGCTGTCCCTCATGGTTAATGAGTGAGAAGGGACCTCCTAGAAGTGGTTTCCCAATGCCTCGGTTCCGTTCCTTCTCCAGGTCTACAAAAACCAAGACGGGATCAAACACATCCATGCCACAACCCATGCTGCTTCCGAAGAGAAGCTTCTGAGGCAGCTGAGATTCAGGAAACCTCTCCAAGTCACAGCCCGGGATGCTAAAATGTCAAGATATACCAACACCCGTTGTGCAGAAGCTCCATGTAGACAAGACTTGCAAAAAGCACTCCATTTTAGTCAAAATTGTACATATCACTAAACTCCTTTGAAACATAATAATCTCTTTCACTATCATCTGATAGTATTTTTATTTTTTTAGAAAAAAAGACAAAAAGGAGAAAGCCAGGTACCTGGCTTGGTATGAAACAGAAAAATAATCATCCTTTGCAAACTGACCATATCGCAGAAGCTATAGTAGTTCTGATTTTAAACAATAAAACATGAAAATGAAACCCATGGGCAGTTCCTGCAGGAGAGTAAAATGGACACACACAGTACCCTGAATGAAACCAGCAGAAAGCCCCAGTGTGCTGCATCGACTGGCTGCAGCGTGCGTGACAAAAATCCAACCACTCCAACCGCGAAAGTGCATCTAAAAATTTGAGAACGCTTAACCTTGAAGGTTTCTTTGAATTTCTGAAAATTTTCTGTGGCACACCTATACACGTAGGCACAAAGCAGCACTGTGTAAAGCATACCGTGCTTCAGTGGGGTGCCCAAATAGATAAAAGACATCCGAATATACAAAGTACATCATCTGAATGCAAACTACAACCCTGCGGAGGCTTCTCTCGCCTGGCCGCACGCCGGCTGCCCAAGCCGGGCCCCGCCGCGGCA
>NW_020799123.1:703966-707816 GCF_003259725.1 Athene cunicularia
TGCTTGCCCAGAGCATCTCTGACATCTTTTTCCAGCACAAAGGTACTTTCTGGCAGATTGGGATTTTTCATTCTCCCAGCTAACAGGAATTTAGCAAAACTGCTGTAGCACAGTCCTCTGAAAAGGCTGGAGGGGAAAAAAATGCAGAGCTGCTGCAGCCAGGCAGCCACCCAGAGCCTTCCGCCAACCTCGGCTGCATCACCCCTGCTCCAGTGGATGCAGCGGACACCAGTACAGAGAACCTCACTGGAAAGTTCTGTAAATTGGAAGCAATGGGAGAAAAGGTTTTACAGTTCATTAGCAGCTGTGGCCAATGCTCACTAGCCTGTCTGCAGAAGGGGTGTGCTGTCCTTATGCAAAGGGAGAATGTCCCCTGCCCATTATGGCAGGGAGAGCAGAAGAAAACATGTTTAGTGTAGCTTCCCCCCCAGACCTTTAACTGTGCAAGAACATACAGGCCGTAGCACCAGCTACTACTGCTTAGGTATCTGA
Source organism: Athene cunicularia (assembly GCF_003259725.1). Classification (NCBI taxonomy): domain Eukaryota; kingdom Metazoa; phylum Chordata; class Aves; order Strigiformes; family Strigidae; genus Athene; species Athene cunicularia. The sequence continues at coordinate 704,459 of NW_020799123.1, forward strand.
GAAGGCTCAGACAGTGACATGAAGCAGAAAAACAAGGAGCCAAAATCAACTGTTTTCAAGAAGCGAGTCACTAAATGTGAACAAACATATGAGCAGATTAAAAAAAACAAAGGAAACAAACTGCTGAACTGCAACAAAAAGTCATCCATATTGTAATAATCACCAGACCAAACAACTCTAAAAAGCCAAACAAAGATCAGAAAAAAATACAAGCAAATGTTTACTTTAAAAAAAAAGAAGAAAATTGCCTCCAAATCAGTACTGTCTGCTCCTTTGGAGAAGTTTGATATCTTTTACTAGGATTATAATTATAAAAGTTGTGCTTCCCACCACAAACTACAAACACACATGACCCAGCTATACAGCTGCAGAAATCCCTGCTTCCACTTTTTGTTCCGCTGCTAAACTTATATTCCACAGCACTTTCCTCTCCTTAACGCAGAGCAAAGCACCATCCCAGTATTCCAGACCATAAACAGATGCAGTAGCTGCTAGTGCTTCACCTTAATACTGTGCAAGCACCTACTTTGAGGCAACAACCGAATGTCCAGGGGAGAATTCGAGAATTCCCCCTCCCCCTCCCCAATCCCTGGCAGTTCAGAGGAATCCGCAGCCTGTGCCACATAAACATGCATATGGTATCACCTCAGGAGTTTTAAAACATTAATTCCTGTTCCTACATCTCCAGCAAGAGAACACAAAGCTGTTTCACGGTGCCTTGGTCTTTGAAAGCTAGAACTGAGCCCAATTAAATCTGACTGCCACAGTCTGGCAAGCAATCTTGACTGTTCACTCTCCCTTTAGCTCTTTTGTTCAACAAATGGCTGGTTTGGAGCACTATAGTGCTTGGACTGATTCCCCTGGACTACAGCACTCATTGCAACAGCCCAGCAAATAAAGTTTAGCATGGTGACCACCAGAAGGAGGTGGCCTGGCATGCTGAATTTATGCAGTGGAAAATAAAAATCACTGCCACTGCTTACCTGCCTTCCTCTTCGTGCAAAATGTTTCCTTGAGCATAAGCAAACAAAGAGCAAGCCAAGGCAATGGTCCCAACAATACAACCAGCAGAATGAAGGTCACAAAGGCTCCTCCAAACACCATTATCTGAGGAAAAAAAATAGATTGCCAGCAATGTATGCTGCATGCAACGTAGCACGAGGTAAATGCTGTAAATCAGAAAGCAACTGACTTGCTAAAAAAGATGCCTCCAGCAAACACACACATCTTAGGCAGGAAGATGGAATTAATACCAGCATCTTTATGACTGGGGAAATCTGCTAAAAAGTGCTGTTGAAAATAAACACTAGCGGGCTTGGGGCTTGCTTTGCTAGGAATGCAACTTATTGGCAGCAGCACCTCAATGGAAATGGTTTCCTGTTCTCTCCAGCAAAAAAACAGTCTCCAGCACTCAATGTGCATGGCAAAAAAATCACAAGGTGGATTACAAACTGAAGTTCTCTTAAGCACAAGGAACAGCCTTTCCAGATCTCACAGCTATCACCAGACACACTGCATGACCACGGAGGGCCACCAGGGTCCATGGGATCCAGCCCCAGGTCCCAGTCAGTCCGCAGGGACTGACACCGCAACCCAGGGAGCTTCTTCCCTCACATTCCCTGACAAGCCTCTGCCTGAGGTTTTGCCTGTGATGATGAGTGATACTGATGACATCTCTGCCTGGGGACTAATGTTTTTAAACGGAGAAGTACAGATGATGTGATATATCTGAATGGGCCCACATATTGTGGCTTTCCATGTCCATTTCCAGGGGCTCACTGGGGAGAGGTGAGCAAACAGCAGAGGCAGTTCTCGCTGATCTCAGAAAACTCTAAAGTTAAAAGCAGTCTTTTCTGGGCGCTCACCCCTCCAGGCAAGCATTAAAGATGATGAGCTGCCAAAATTCAAGAGCTCAGTGTGACCCAAGTTGTAATCGATTCCCCATTTGGCTGAACTTAGAATCTGGGTTTTCCAGACCTGAACAGCAAATAGACCTTGGTGAATCTACATAAATGCCCCGTTATACAATAGTTGTGTTATTTTAATATTTATTTTCCACAGATCTTGGCACAAGTACAAAAACCTACTTGAAAGTTTAACAGGCAGATTCTCTTGACCAGCCAAACACCATTATGTTGAAGCTACACCTGTCACACAAACCTCCCCGAAATGTTCAAAACCACAGGCAACCCACTCTCAAGGGGTTTGGCCTTATGAATGATGCCACTTTATATCCTTAAGGTAGCCAGAATGCCGAGAGAGCAAGAACATGCACTCTTGAAAATTCTCTTCTGGCACAAGTGTGGTTTCAGTGTATTCTGAGTAAGTATTCATCCAGAAAAGATACAGTCACCTTGTCTATATAAAATGTCCTTATTTTAAAATTACTTCTACTGGAGGAAAATACAAAAAATTTAACTACCCTCTGGAGTCCTGGGCCAAATCTAATCTGACTGATTCTCTCAACACGTGATGTGGCATTAGCCCCCTTAGCATACACCCCTGGAAATTCATCCACTGCTTCTATACGTGCCCATCGCTGCCCACGTGCTTTGTGGGGTACCTGCAACACTTGATACTGAACTTTAGCCCTTTCAAAGGACTGTGCAGAGCTCAACTGCTCTTCTGTGAGGTAGATGAGGAAAACCACAGATTTACAACAAGGAAACAAAGTGAAATAATTTGCTAATGTCAACCAGAGTGAGGTTCAGGGCATGGTCCCAGGCTTGTGCCACACTCAGGCTTTGGACTTTGGAATTGGGGTGCGAAGGTTAGACTGGCCCAGCAGCAGCCTTTAGGCAGGGCTCCTCTGTTCAGGTCCCACAGCTTCTTCCCCTCAATAGGTAGTAGGACATATTTCCATGTGGCCTTGATCTTAATCTGTGATTCAAGAAAAAAAACCACCCTTTTGGGGCCAAATTTGAGCAGAGACTCTGTTTCACACGCCAATATCGTACCTGGTATTGAAGGGTTAATGCTGACAAGCAGCGTCAGGGCAGCTGGCACTAAGTAAACAACCTGTTAATGAAACAGACATCTACTTGTAGCAAAACTTAGCACGATCGGGAAGCAGAAACTCCACCCACACCAAGGCCGCTCCCTTCGTAGCAGTTTGTCGGGTGGGCACAGCAGCTGCCGGTGCCTCTGGCGTGCCCTGGCACTGCTGCTCCCACCTCCACCATCGCCCCCCGAACCTGGGGTCCTTGAGTGCCATCCCTGCTCCTCAGCTGCCGGTTCCCGAGGCCTCGCTGCCCCACCGTCCCGCCGCTGGGCTCCTGCGCCGCATCGTGATCCTCTGCGGACAGCCCCGGCGGGGAAATCCCCCTCGGGCTCCCCAAACCCCAGCGCGGGGCGGGGG
>NW_020799123.1:707866-716429 GCF_003259725.1 Athene cunicularia
GATGCCAGGGCAGTCAGAGTGGCTCGTCCAGGTTACTTAAGGTTTTTAGAGAGTTTTGAAAAACTCCTGTTTTCAAAATCGAGGCACAGCCCAGCGTTGTGCAGTGTTAGTTACAGTGTGCCTGTGCCCGGGATGACGGCAAAGCGAGGGCTGTCCCGTCTGACACCGTGTGCTGCTGAGCGGCAGCCAGTCTGCACAGAGAATTGGTGCCCGTCAGCGAGAGCCTGTGGCAAAAGAGCCCAGGTACACGCTGGGCTCCGTGAAGCGTGACCAGCACACTGCAGGGAGTTACTGTTCCCTCTTGGCCCCACTGCTGCTGTCCCTGCAACTCTCGGTCCTGCGCAGGGTCCCCAGCAAGGAAGGCTGTGGGAGACCTGGACTGGGGTTGTGCAGACGGTGGCCAGTGTGGTCAGCAGCCAGAGAACATGGCCTTTGGGCAGAAGCGGGCAACGAGGAAGGAAAATCCACTGATAATGTGTAACTGCCTGTGGGGTGTCTGCACAAAGCCATATTTTCCTTGCTGTCATCAGATTATATTCCAAGGGGCTATGGCCACAAATGGTGGCTTGGACGGTTTTGATTGGACATTGGGGAAATGTCCTCATCAGGAAGGTCGTGCAGCCTACAACAGGTGAGCCAGGCGGACTATGTGATCTCTGTCCTACAACAGGTGAGCCAGGCGGACTGTGTGATTGTGTGATCTCTGTCCTACAACAGGTGAGCCAGGCGGACTGTGTGATCTCTGTCCTACAACAGGTGAGCCAGGCGGACTGTGTGATCTCCATCCTTGGAGATTTCCAAGGCTTCCCTAGACACAACCACAGCTCACCTGCTCAGACGCTGTGACAATCTTGCTTCAACTGAGCTGTTGGATTTGAGACCTCCAGCCCTGCCTCCATAGCAACATCTGCCTGTTTCTGAGATAACTCCTGTACCTGAGGGAGATGTGTCTCGGTGAATACATGCAACAAACTTGTACAGGAAAACTGGCTAGTAGTTGTGCAAAAGTACAAACCCCTTGAGAGGGGCCCTGCAGTTCCTGCCTGGGATGTTGCAGGAGCCCCGTCTCCAGCTCGGCCACAGCCTGTGCTTGCCCCTGGAGCCTGTTGATCCAGTCCTTGACCCATGGGCTGACCTCCCAGATTGTCCTTGTCTTCATGAATTTGGCTGGTGACTGGGGCTCCTGCTGGGGTCTGGCTGCAGTCTCCGGTCTGCCCTGCTTGCCCCCCGCCAGGGCACTGGGACGGGCCTGTTGGCCACAGTGCTGCGGGGGCAGCCAGCCGTCCCTGCTCCCTGAGCACTCTGTCACCAGGTCAGGTCCATGTGTGTGGCGGGGGCCGGGAGGGCAGGGACGTGCTCTCAGGGGGGCAGGGGAGGGCTGGAGTGCAGACCCCTGGTGCAGAGCAGCCCAGGTTGAGGGGCTGTGGAGCGCAGCGGGAGGGCGGGTGCTGGGCACGGCTGAGCTCAGGGGGTGCTGGGCAGGGTTTGGGAGCAGCCGTGGCTGGCAGTACAGCTGCAGGGCAACCTCTGGCACTGCCGGCCTGGGACCAACTAACTACTACTGCTGTTTGAGAGACACCTCCGAGGTCAAGCAGGACTATGCAAGACTAGATACTAATTTTTCAGCATAGGCAAAGCAAAATAAGCAACTACTGCAAATTCTGCAGTCTGTATCAAAACTAACTATGAACAGTGAGGTTCCCACTGAGTTTCTGTCCAGTCTGTCCATGATCATAGTCAAGAACCATCCTGTTTAGTTGCAAAGGACATTGTGAACCCACACCTATATCCAACCTAGATGTGAGATAGATTCATGTTTTTTATAGTTAATTTTGATGGTAAGGTATCTGAAAGTTTTTTTTTCTCTACTGTAGAAATAACTAAGCTGACTGGGAGCTGACATGATGAAAGAGAAGGAACCATCTCCAGAAAGGCCTCCGGTTGCACAGCAAGAGTGAGCACCAGCTCCAAGTATCTCCAGTGAGCTTGTCACAAGCGTCTTCTGTCTCCCAGGGCCTATGACCAGATGTGGCAATGGGTGTCACCACTATGCCTGGGCTCGGAAATGTGGTGATGTTGAAGAACCATGGGTGTAGGGGAAGAATAGTGTCGGGGGTAAGAGGACACTTCTTTCTTTTGCTTGCCAAGAGATTGGGATTTAAATGGAAATTTTTGTAATGACTCAATGGTCTAGGATTAGCTTTGTATTTAAGAAGGGATTCAGTCTTTTTGTGTTGTCTAGAGAACAAAATGGTTATTGCTCAGAAGAATAGTACTGCCTCATCATTCACTGATGATTTATGACAAAAAGTGATAATTAGTGATGAATTGAAAATGGGCCCTTCAGAAATGTTTTATCTACTCTATACATCTACCAAACCTGTCAGATCATTTCCACTACTGATTTCAGTAACAGCAAAATACAGCCCCCTTTGCCCCCAACAGAATTAGGTCTTGCTGAACCATTATGCAGAGGATATGTGCATGTGTCTACATTTGTAGAGAGGATTAATGCTTATCTTCTCCTGTTATTTTTAACTTAAGTCTTTCCTTGAGCAGGTTATGAGAAATGAAATTACTGAAGAGAAAGTCACAGAAAAGTAAGAGCTGTTTTGTAAATGGCTGCCATTGTTACAGCTCCACTGAGTAGGCTTTATGGTTCATAATACTTGTGTTATTCTGTACATTAAGCACATGCTGGCAGCTGCAGGCAGAACAGCAGGGCATGCTCACTATAACTAAATCCCTCCTGACATTTAAATTGATTCACATCCCCATTCTGAAGCCCAGGAAAATCAAACCACTCTCTACAGGTACCCATAAGGGTACAACTTTCCTATTGACTAGCACTACAGGAAGGGACTACAAATGCTTAAAAGAAAGCTGAGGAAATACACGTTTTGTTTTCCTCTTACCAAACCCAGCTTGACACATGGATTAGGCAGGAGCAACAGTCTAAACATCCCTGCAATTTCTTGGTAGGTCCCTATGGAGCTGCACTCCCTCACTGAGGCACCGTGAACTACACCATACTCCTGGCTCAGGTCTTTTAAGGAGGCAGAACCTCACTGGAGAACTCTCAGTGACATTTGTCTTCGTGGTGTAACCTCAGGCCCCAGATCCTCAGTCCCCTCCCCTCCCCTCAGAAGGAGCAGGGCTCTAGCAATGAACCCAGTAATGTACTCTAGTAATGAATCACTCTCATTCTTTGTTTCCAGGTCCAGGATAGGTTTTTGAATGTATTTTCTAAGGGAGGAGAAGTATCTCTGGCTAGAAAATGGAAATGTCAAGGATTAAAAAGTTACACTGGTGTTAAAAAGAATAAAGGAGAAGAACACAAGAGACAGTGTGTCCTTAGGGTAATTTATACAATAGAAGAATAAAAGCCAGAGAAGCTTTTCAGGCACACCATCTCTTCTTTGTGTAGGAAGCAAAATTATGAATTACTCTCCTCTTTTTTTCAGCTGTATTAGCTGATCTTGCAAAAAGAAAATTCAGCTGTGGTGAACTCTGTGACTCTTCCATTTGTCTGGTCACAAGTTACTGTGCAAACCTACAGAGCCCACCTGGTTTCTGTGCCACGGCTGGGCTGCTGTTTGCCATATCACAGGGGCTGGGCTGCAGGTCCGGAGGAAAGACTGTGGCTTCTGGAGAGCAGCTGGGAGAAACTGGTGGAGAGTGGGAGAGAGGCAGAGAAAGAGCCGGACAGGCACATCCCGGGCCCTGCGTGGGGTGGGACAGGACTTCTGCTGAGGGGAAGGGGCTGCTGGGCTGGCAGAAAGTAGCTTTTCCTGGGCACTTGGGAGGGACAGTGTGAAGGGTTTGGCAACCCTGTAAGCGTGAAAAGTTCAGTGACACAAGAATAAGAGAGGGCAAAAGGCCTGTCTCCCGTAGGCTGGGGTGGGAAGAGGGAACTGGTTCACCAACTGTGGCATCTGAATATGTCCCTTTCTTTGCTGCTCTAATTCAAAAGCAACTGGGCTGTAGCGTGTCTTAGAACTATAAAGGATTTTTAGTGTTTGGTGTGCTTACTGCAAAGAAAAGGTCAAGGCTGTTCACTTTAAAGTTTTACCTACTGTCAGGAGCGTTTCCTACAACCACTCCCTGTCCGCGGACAGAGAAGACTGCTGAGGAGTCTCCAGCAATGCTGCTTTCTCCCATAAGAGGGAGGCCGAGAACACTGAGTACCCCTGAGTATAATTTGAACTATTTGAAAATTAGATAAAACATTTAACCTCCTTATGCCTCTCTGGAGTCTGCTACTTAGCCCATAGAAGTTCAAGCTCATCTTCAGTTTGGCAGCTCCACCTGTGAAGGACAGAGGCTCTGAAATGGGGGTGTTGCAGGGATAGACCCAGCAGCTGAGCTGTGATATGGGGAGAACTGGGCTGTTTCCCAAGAGCCTGTACCAGAGATGTTCCTGAAATACTGCCACAGTCACCCATCCTGGTGACCCACTCCATAACAGTGCTCATACCTCCGGACACCGATGATGCTGCCGTGAATGACCAGAGATTGGTTTTGATCTGGTAAAACTGGTTAAGAGGCTCCAGGTGGCCAGATGAAGGGCTCTGGTGCTTCGGTGTGTTCCTGGCCCCAGGACTGCAATTCAAATAGGGACATCTGGAGATAAATGCATGGTCACACAGTCGATATTGCCAAAAGAGCTTTGGTTTTAGTTGCTTTAACTGGTGGGTCAGGTGCCATGAGCCAGAGAGGTGGATTTTGAAAAAAAAAGAAATAAAAGAAAGAGCCACATAGGTAAAAGAGCTCAATGTATTTAGTGAAAAGAAGTGACAGGTGTAGATAGCACAACTTTAATGAAGGTTGTCTCAATCCTACAATCAAAAGTATCACAAAATCCAGTAGTTGGAAATTGACAGTCTTCAAGACTTCACTTGGATTCTACATGCAGATTTGAGTGCAGTATTATCACATTTAATTGTCAGACTGTCTGTATCCTTGCAAGGGTTTTGAAAACAATTGTACCGAAGGCAGCAAGCACGTAAATAAAGGAGTCACCACATGAAAAATAAAATAAGCAGACAATTAATTAATGCAATATCAATGCATTGAGCCCACCTTACTGAGAAGGGAGCCCCACGTTCACTGACTGGCTGACTTCAGGGGATACATGTCTGAAGGGTTCAGTAGACTGACTTCCTTCTTGTCCTCACCGTAATCCTATATTAACAACCTTCTTCCTACCTCATTAGTTTTATAGAGCTCACTCAAATTCACAAATTGATCTTGTTTATGCTTTGTTGGCTACTTTAATCTTAATCTGAAATCCTCAATTCCCAGATAAATTCTGGAAGGGCTCATTAAAGAAGGCACTTGTATGCACCTGCAGTACAAGGGGATGGACCACAGCCACTGTGAATTGTAAGGAACAAATGCTGACAAACCAGTCTACAGATGTCCTGGTATATCACAGGTTTTTTAGGCATAAAGGGAAAAGTAGCAGACACCATATATGTTGACTTTAGGAAGGTTTTTAACACTAGCTATATTGACCCTCTCTTAAGAAGATGTAATTACATGGTGAGTGCAAAACTGGTGAGAGAATTGTACCTCAAGTGCTAATTATCAGTGGTTGTCCAAACAGAAGGACATATTGAAGGGATTTTTGCAGGGGGCTATTCTGACACCAGACCTTTTTAATTACTTCAGTTAACAGCCATGATGATTAACACCCATGAGTGTCCTATTAAACCTGCAAATTACTCCAGGCTGTGAAGGATGCCAGAGACAATAGAGTTCAGAATGACAAACAGGAGAAATGGGCTGAAACCTATAGGGCAAAATTCAACAGGTACAACTTTGAGCATTACCTTTATGAATATAAATTCAAGTGAGGGAACTAGGTGGGTGAAGTTTTTCAAATAAGAGTCTAAGATATAATGCAGAGCAAGCTGAACACCAGCAACAACAACAACAAAAACCCACCACTCTGGAGTGTGTGAGCCAGGAATGTGGCCTCTAAAACAAGCCATAGTAATATGTCTATCCAGGGATACTACTTCCAAAAATGTAGGTCAACAGAAAAAAAAGTCAAAGGAGGTGAATGAGGGTGCTGGGAGGCGCAGAAAACACCAAGAAAGGCTGAAAGAATTGAGTTGATTAGATTGTAGCATAAAAAGCCAGAGTGAGGAGGGGAAGGGAAACACTAGAGTAATCAAGTGCCTAAGAGGTCATTTCAAAGGCAGCCATGGCCATAACAAACAGGACAGGATATGAAGGATTTCAGCTCAGACAAAAAGCTTAAGTTAGTCTTTCAGATAATGTCAGGATAGCAATGTGCCAGAACAGATTGCTAGGGGATGGCGCAATCTCCATCACTGGAGGTCTTTAAGAACAGGTTTTGCAAACATCTGTCAGGGCAGGTATTGTTGATCCTCCCAGATTTGCAGGGGGGAGAAGGATAAACAGTATGATTTTACCTAATTGTAATCAAACCACATGCAGGTGGCACGAAATAGGAGGTGGGAGCCAGCTGTCAGCTTCTGCCAGTGTTTGCCAGTAGGCACTGGGTTTCTGTATCACACCCTGCAAGATGCCAACTCTGGACCTGCACTCTTGGTTAAGACAGAAGACAAGGCTTAAGCAAGATAGGGAAGAGAAGGGGAAGTTGTGAAACTAGGCAGGTGAATGTCTTTTGTGTCATGACCTGGACTACACCCTCCTCCCCAGAAGTTTAACTCTCAGCATTTAAGGCGAGTTTACTGGTAAGAGCAAGCAGTTTAATAAGCATCAGGTAGCTTTAGAGGCCTTCAGAAAAAAAAAAAAAAAAAAAGCTGGAAGTCTGGAGTGGTGGAGAAATCACTCTTTGCTTTTTCCCTTGGGAGCTTTCTTTAGCCAAAGCTTTTACTTTGGTTCCTACCTAAGCTATGTCATAGCTGTGTGGCTGCTGTGCCTGGCTGTGTCCTGGGGCTGTGAGACAGGTCCTGATCCAGGGGCTTAACCCCAGACCTGCCTCATTGCAGTATGCTCCTCTGGAGTCCAGGCTGAACCTGGTTACAGCCCTGTGACCTACCCTGCTTGCCTCGCTCAGGTCTGGGATCTTGCTGCTGAGGCCACGGCCTGTCACCATGTTATGCTCCACTCCTGTGACTCCGTCCTTGTTGTTCCCTGGCATTAGGTCAGTGAAGATATAGGGTTGAGATCCTGCTTTGTGCTAGGTGGTGAGGTGTTCTGTATGGGAATGCGGGAGGAGAGGGTAAGGGCACGCCTTTGCCTGGACCCATGAGCTTGTGCTGCTGCACGCCGTGGGGTCTGTAGTCTTTGTGACAGGCTGTGCCAGGCGCTGGCACTGGTGGCTATCACTCCTGGTGCCCGCAGAAACCACATTCAGGAAGGGCTGTTCTTGTGGGAAGCTCTGCATGTGAATGCTTCCTGCTTCTCTCCGAGCAACGTGGGCATGAACAGCTGTTCGTCCCAATACATCCGAAGAGGACAGGCTGTGTGCAGCCCTGAAAGGATCAGCAGTATCCCAGGAGAGAGCAGAGGCCAGGGTGGCACAGCGTAGGGTAGCAGCCTAAGTTCAGACCCAGCAAATAGGTTACTGGGATTTTGGCTTAAGCGTGTGAAGAGTTGACAGTGTTCCCCGAGGCAAAGGAAAGCTGCATCCCTGAGAGGGAGGAAGATGACTTTGATGGACTAGCAGGAGTTGGGAGGACAGAGCAGAAAGAGGGAAATGGTCAGGATCAGCTCTACTCCATTCTCCCACCTCCTGACGAAGGGTTGCTCTGCAGAGCATGAGGTGCTCGCTGGAAAGCAGGGTTTGGGCAGAAGGCCAGACTCCTTCTGCACCCCGGGGACTGCTTCCCAGGTTATCAGCCCATCTCTCTGATTCCACAGGCAGCTGAGCAGGGAAACCTGAAGCCTCTAGGATGGGAGAAGATGCTTTCCCAAGCTCAAAACCTGTGGCCTTGACATGAGATGAGATAAATAAATATGAGCTGAGCTGGGGGAGAAAGAAGAAAAAATGAAGGTCAGAAGGGGAGGCAGCTCCTGCTGCAACCACTTTCTCCCATTGCACAAGGGGTTGTGGTTGGCAGCTTTTGGAGGCACATCCAGCACGTGTTCAGGACTTGAGGTGCTTGCTCCATCACCACCTTCCTGAGGAGCATGGGGAAGCCTGGACAGTGGAGGAGCAGGGAAAGAGTCTGTGCAGGGGGCTGGAGGAAGAGAGCCCACATCTCTGGGGGACCCATTTCACTGCTAATTCCTGGCATGTGCTGTCCCTACGACTGGGGCTGTAAGTTGGCTGGAGTCAAAGGTAGGATCAGAAAAAATGGGCTGGAATGAGAAAATGTGGTGGAGGCTGATGGTCGTGGGAAGGGGATGATGCCCTGAATATCGTGGGCAAGGCAGGAGGAAGTTATGCCCTGTGGTGGACAGGGAAGTCTGAGAAGTTCGCGAGTAGCTGCTTGTGTGGGAGGCGAGGTCATGGGTGAAGGTGAGAAATCCCGTTCAAGTGCTCGGGCCAAGCGCCGGCTTCCCCGGGCATGCGGAGGGGGCGGGGGGGAGCACCTGGGGACACCCCGGCCCCGTGCAGGGC
>NW_020799123.1:716479-872920 GCF_003259725.1 Athene cunicularia
AGGTCATGGGCCAGCGGTGGGACGGCCCGGCCCTGCCCCGGTGCCCCCCGGCTCCGCTCCCGGCCAGCCCCGGTGCCCCGTCCCTCTGCGTCCCTTCCCGTGTTTTTTCTCAGGGCAGATGTTTTGGTAAGAACAGTTCCACGGTGAACTGTAGGTTTGGTTTTCTTTTATTCTGATGGAAATTTACAGGGTTTTAGCAGGGTCATGTTGCCAGGGTTCCCCCCTGCACTTGTTGATGATTGAGCAGTCTTGCGAAAACAGGGGGTATTTATTTTTCAGAAAAGCCTCAGCAAACACCTTTTGAGTTTTTCCTTTAAAATCATACCACTGAAAAATAGTCTGCTAGGGCAACATTTTAGGCTTCATTAGGCTGAAGTGGTGCAGTGCTGGTTTATTCTTTTTTAAATTTAATACAGCGATGGTAATACTAAAGAAGCTGTTTGCCCTGTTTTGGGAACTCTTTATTTTTAATAGAAGAAGGAAAGCTTGTGCTCTCTGTGAGAGAGGTGCAGGCGTTCTCAGCAAATGTTTGTCATAGTTGTTCATGATAGTCTGTGTCCTGTCCAGCTAGGACAGACTACACTGAGACTGACAGGGACCTGTTTGGGCAGAGAACTGATGATACAAACTAAAGAGTTTGGTATGCATGGAATAAAAAGGTGAATTTTTTGTTCTTTGTAGCTTCCTCTGTGTGAAGCTCTTGTGCTTGCTAGATGAAGGAGAGGGTACCTGTTGGGCCCTGGAAGGGTGGTGTTATCCATGCTTACAACACCTTCAAAACCCAGAATCCTAAACCTTGTAAATTAAATTCGTGGATTAAAATCTTGACTGCGATGTACCAAAGGGCTTGTGATAAAACAAGAAACAGCCTTGTTGCAGTGAAGTTACGTCTCTCCGTGTTGCCCCTTGTATTTCCACCAGGCCCCTGTTTTTCACATTTATGAATCGTTCCCCTGAATCCTGTTTGTCTTCGGGGCTGAGAGTTGGTTTTGCACCCCAACTCCAGGACCTGTGACGCTATGTGAGCTTGTGATAATGTAGCACGTGCATCCTTTCTCCTGGTGGAGAACGGGCAGTTGTTTCTGTTGTAGTTAAAGTGGTGCTTTAAACATGAATTCAGGACAACAGGACCAGTTTGATGATACACAAGTGCTTGTGGTGAAAGCTGGTGTTAGGGTGTTTCTTCTTTTAAGTTAACACATGAGTGTTTGGGTGCCCTGGGAGTTGCTGAGTGTAGGATCCTGGGTGGGCTCTGGAGGAGCAGGTTTCTGTGGCAGTGGTTCCTGGAACCAACCAGAACCTTCATCCCAGGAGGGCAGCCCTTTGCCAGGACCCTTCTTGTGCCACGTGGGCAAAGCTGGGGGAGCCTGCGGGTGGGATGGGAAGGGGCTGGGCGCATTGGCAGTCTGCTGGGGCAGGTCTGGCTGCTCTCCGAGTTGCACTGTGGCCTCGCACCCAGCATGTGTGTCCCACTGGCATGGCTCCCTGCTGATGCCAGAACAAGCTGAGCTGATGCAAAACAAACCCACCAAGAAGTGGTGAGTTTTCCTCAGTTTGGATGCCCAGTGCTTGCTTGTGGTGGGGTTGGGCAAGCACTGGCATAAGGCAGGTGCGGGAATGCATTGCTGGGTGGGGAGAAAAGTAGGTAGGACTGTGTCAGTGTTGATTTAATTGGCTTAAACGGTATGGTGAGGTGTAGCCAGGAAGTCATTAAGCTGGAAACAGGTAATTATATTAAGAAAAAAAAAAAAGGTTTTGCTCAGTTAATTTTCAGCCAGAAGCAATCTCTGACCTGGCTCGTGCAACTACTGCTGCGAGGGAGGTGGTGGGTGCGGGAGAAGGTGGGACAACTCCCACAGCTTTGGCCTGTGCCCACTGTTAAGGGGCCGTGGCAGCTCTCCTCGGGACAGCCATCCACTGCTTTTGGAGACTGCCCAGAGGATGTGTGCTTGGGCAGGCTGGCCTGAGGTGAGAGCCTCTTGCAGGGGCTCTTTGCTTTGGTGTGAGGGCCGGTGGTTTTGTAAGGTGTCCGCAGCTGGGGAGTTCAACGGGGGCTGGGGGCAGGGAGAGGATGGGGGGAGGGTGGTACAGGGGAGAAGTCTTGATGGAAATTTAGGTCCATCATGTCGATGTCTGGAGCTGGGGCAGCAAATCCAGAAGGACTGTAGAGGCTACCCTGTTTTTAATTCGATATCCTGCAGTGTTTTTGATGCACACAAGCTAAAGCTCTTCAGGTGACAATACTGAGACACCTGGCTGTACTCGTGCTGGGCTTACTGTGCAGCCAGGGCCCTCAAGCCTTGCCATCAAGCAAGGGTCTTCTCTCTCACCCTTAGTGTTCTGCCTGCCCCAGCTTCATGCTTGTGTCTTCTCCTGGCTGCGTCAGCTGTTTGTGCCCATGAATCTGGGAGTGTTGTTTCTTCCCAAAGGGTCCCTCTGGCCAGTGCTGTTGATGGTGCTGTGCTCAAGGCACAGTTGACAGCTCAGAGACTAAGGAGAACTGGAATTATAAGTATTGAAAATAGATCCTCTTTTATAGTTCTTGAAATTTTTGTTTGTTGTGTGCAAACTGAAGTCTGTCTGGATACGAGTGACTGCTGATGTGAAGAATTGTTGTCCTTCTTAGTTATATGTAGTGTTAAGTCCAGCAGCAGTCCTGCATATTTAGTATCCTGGATCTATTGTGAAGAGGACAGAGATTCTGTTAGAAGTGGGATATCCCACTTTGACTGTGATCTAACAAAAAAATGACACCCAAACTGTAACTGGAGCAATTTTGTGTTTCTCATTGCCAAAATTACTAGTAGTCTCTACTGCTGATGTTAAGTAGAAAATGATAATTTGAAGGATGGTGGTGTGAAATCTAGAAATGTAATTAATTCCATGGCATTAGGAAGAATTTTGATCCTAATTGCAACCTGTGGAGTCTCTTGTCCTACCTCCAGTGCCAAGCAGGAGCTTGAACCACTTATAACTGGCTGTTATGGATTCAGCTCCTGCCTTCAGCATTCAGGAAGGCTGGAGACAGCTGGGACTTCTCAAAGTATTTGCTGCTTGGTATGCTCTGGTGTCTTTCAAAAGCAAAGCATACCTACTGTATATGTCTTTTCAGAGTGTACATTGTGGTTTGGATGTGTTGGGTAGGAATTCCCAACCTGTTCAGCTGGAATTTGGGATTCGTGGTTCCCTTCACATGTGTAGTCCTGTCTGCTCCTCTACTGAGGCCTTTGCCTTCTCTACCCCACTCCAGCCATTACTTTTATGTTTTTAGAAAAAATCAGAGAACATCCATACCTGGTTAGAGTCCTCTGTGGATATAACGCAAGGAACCTTGCATATAACCAAGCATTGAAAATTGCTTCTGGGAGGCTTTTTGAGAGTTGCTTGTGTTTGGCAGATGACAGAATTGGTGAGCACTGCGATGGACTTTATCAGTCACCATGGTCAGATGAATTTGGTGTCAGTGTGTAATCTACACTGTCTCTTTGGGGTAGTCATAGTTGTCAAAAGCAGAGTGTTACTTGAAATCATTTGTGGGCATCACTGTGACCAGTACGATCCTCGGTACGGAAGTTCAGTAAGAGATGCTTTGACTCCTGTATCCTCTTCCTCTTTGTGCTGCTGCCTTTGTGAGTGCAAGGAATGACTGGAGCAGCTCTTCTCCCCACTGCTGAAAGTGCTCCTGAACCCAGGCCTGGCAGGAGTAGAGGGACGAGATGTTGATGCCTTGATGTTGAGATGTTGAATGCTGGGGCACAATATCCACACTGTCGAAAGGCTGGTGGGTAGACTTACCTCTCTGAGCAGAGGGGCATAATGGATGGAGAAAGGAAGAGGAGCCCCAGTAAACACAGCAATTTACTTAGGGAACCTCAGAGAGGAGAATCTGGTGAACAAGAAGACATGGGGAGGTGAGGGTGTTGTGAAGCAAAAGGAACAGCAAGCGAGCAGCAGATTAGGTAGGAAACAGTGTGTGAATGGCCAGGTACAATGAAACATACGGTGTAGATGAGAAGACAAGGAAAACAGGAAAGACCATGATAAGAAAAGAGAGGGAACTGGAGAATTAATCCCTGACTTCAATAGGTAGTAAAATAAGTGTTATATGTCACTGTGTAATAATTAACTGTGCTTATTCTAATCTAAGAAAAGTGAGGTGTGTCTTTAGCAGGTGGGAACTGATTAATAAAATCAGAAGGTGACTGCACTTATTCTTGCCCACAGTGGAATTATAAAACTGGTGTGTGTTAACGTATGCTGCTGGTGCAAGCTGACACTAGCAGATCTGTGAGATTGATGGGTGTATATCTGCTTGGGCATGTGTGTGTTTATTACAGAAGGTAAAGATAGTACAGTGAGCAAACTAGTGTATTTCAGTTTGCTTGTGCCTCCCAGTTTATTCCTGTATGGTAGCTCTGCCAGGATATGGCTGACCATATCTGCTTTGTGTTTTGAGTCTTAGTGCACACCTGTGTCTGTGGGACTGTATTTATATGTAAGTATGTGTTTCTGCATTTCGGTTTTCCATTTTGGTTTACTTGTAATCAACTGACATTCTTAATATGTCTGTTTTCCTGGTAAAGAGGCAGCCCAAAAATACTAGTTAGTCTCTTCAGATGCTGGGAGGCTTTTGCAGTTTTTATGCTGATTTGATGGAACCAGCAGCAGTGGAAATCACACCATTGCCTGTCAAAACAAGGTCTGTCCAGTGAGAGAAAGATGAGTTTTGTGAGGAGGAAATAAAAAAAAAAAAAAAAAAAAAAAAAAAAAAAAAAAAAAAAAAAAAAAAAAGAAAATGTGTACTTTTCAAACTTGGTTTTGTTGAGCAGTCACCCAAATTAGTTTTATTCATAGTCCTGGTGTGTATGCAGTGAAGCATTAATTACAGGAGTCTTGTGTAACCACATCAAGCTCTGCATGTATCAAATAAACATAAACACCTTGTTAGCATCATACAGCTGGGACAGGATTGCCTTTGAAGTCCAATGTCTTGTGTTGGATTTAGGTTTGATAAGATTTTATAGGAGCTGAAAGAAAAAATGGACATCTGTTTCCCAATGGGAGGAATAGCTGCTGTAGCCTGTGGAGGCTGGAAAGAAAAACTGGATGAGAGAAGAGCTGCACGAGGTGTTTGTATAGCGCTCTGCCCTGCAGGACAGGAACCGGCAGCAGATGTCCATCCAAGTTTCACTGAAGTGATGTTTATAAAGAAGGTACAGAAATCTCTGAATGGATGTGGAGCTTCTGGCATCCTCTCAAAGGCTGGAGTGCGCTGATTTGGACCAGCTTTCAAAAGGTGCTAGTTATGTTCCCAGATCTCATGTACTTTATTTAAAATGGACTGCATTGTATTCACCAAGGCTATAAATGCCTTCTTAGATGTGTGTGTTTTTGTTGCCCTTCTGCATGCTGGGATAACAGCATCCCACTCAGGGAGGTGGGAGTTGCTGCACTGCAGCAGCAGGATGAAGGAAACCTGGCTGGTTTTGGCAGTGGAGCCTTTTCATTGTGGTTCAGGGGTTGTCACCTTGGGATGTGGGCTCATCCATGGATATTCTGGTTAGGATGGATTATTGTTATTGTACAGTCTGGCCTCCTGCTTTGGAAGGATAAACAAATGCTTCGGGGGTTCCTATGCTGATTCTTGTCATTTAGGGTTGGGTTGTAATATCTTTTTTACAATGAGAAACCCAGCCCCTGTAAAGGCACCAGTTCAGGAGAATCTGTATCTTTGAGTCAATTGGTACAGTAGTTCTTGCATTTTTAAGATATTGGGGTGGGGTGTTTTTTTTGGTATATCCGTTTGGTCGATTTCTGGTTTTGGTTGCTGGCAGAGGAGCCCTCTTCCAGCAATCTATCTCCCTGTGCTGTCACTGTGCTGCTTACTTGGCCAGTGTGTTCACTAATGAGAATCCTGCACTGTTATTCAAGTTGCTGGCGTTCCCCGCAAAGGGCTTTTGTTTGTCTTCTAGATACTCAGATTTCTCTGTTGCAGGCTTGTTTGATCGCAAAAGAAATGTGTGAGCAGTGGGAAAATGATAGTGCAGTGCTTGCTGAGCACTGAAAATTTTCTTCTGTTGAAAACTGTGTTGCTATGGCTGGATTAATTAATGTGCAGTAGTTAACTCAGGGTAAATCCCTGGTGAGAGACTCTTCACCTGTGTTTCTTCTGTTCAACTTGTAGATAACTTGAATACTGTGTCTCTGCTAGGCTTTGATGGTTGAATAGCTAATGTGTGGTAGTTATCCCTCCTTATGCACCTGCTGCTCTCTGGTGACAGCAGTTCTGTTTGGAGGGTATCTGAAACAAAACAGTGAAGCTCATCCCTCTCAGTAGGCAACCGACTTGGATGTTTAGGGTGACTGTTAAAATATCAAAATACTTGATTACCAAAATCAATGGGAAGAAAAGTGCTGTAAGTTATTCTGAAGGTGCCTAGGGGTTAAGTCATTGTCCATAAAGCATGAAATTGCAGGGAGGGTGTTTTATCTCATTCTCCTGGGATGGGGTTGCGGGAAGGATGTGCACAGCCTTGAAGCCTCTGTGGTTTTTACTCAGGGTCTTTTCTGGTTGTCTGAACAAGACAAAGTAATTTTTGCTCTGATTTTGTACCCTGTTTTCTATCTCCACCTCACCTCCTTGTACTATTGTTGAGTTGTAGGAAAAGTTACCTCTGTTACAAACCTCGTGCTGAGGATTGCTAGGTGGATTTCTATAAACTGTATGTCAGATGGTTGAAAAACTGCCGCTGCAGGTGGCACCACGTATGACAGCCTCTGAGGTGTGTTCCTGTATTGGAACAGCTTTGAGTTGACTGGCAGTGCTGGTACAGATCGTATACAGCCCCTCTGTCTGTTCACCTTGTAGGTATCTCCCTTGCTGAGGCCGTGCGGGTCTCCTGGCCCTGTGACCAGCCTGGCTCAGGAGCAGGCCTTCCCCTCGGAGGGTGCGGGGCTGAGCGCCGAGGAGTGGGATGATGGTGCTGGGGTGGCAGGAGGGAGGAAACCCTCCTTCCCAGGGGCAGGCAGGGAGCATGGTGGCTCAGCTCCATGGCTGTGCCTGTACAGCACGCCGGGTGTATGCTTAGCCTAAATCCTGCCCACTAAACTAACCTAAGCCTAAATCGGTTGTTCACATCAGGAAGCAGGTCCCCTCGCAAGCTCCCGTCGGGTGCTGACGCTGTGTCAGTGTATGAGGGCAGAGAGGCCTCCATAGCTGGCGTAGCTGGCAGGGCAGAGGTGTGTGCTGTCCCCGGGGCAGCCTGATGCTTCTGACCGAGGAGCTTCTCTGCTTCGAGGCTGCACTGCTGCCAAAATAATGTGTGTGGCCTCCCCAGCCACTGTCTTTCCTGGGTGCATCGTTGGTGTGGGCAGTGGGCTTGATTAGTTCATCTTGCTCCTATTTATCTGTTTGCTGGTTTGGTTTTTTTTGGAGAGGAGGTGTGTGTATCTTTCTGCTTATCAGGAATCAAGCAAATTTCCACAGCTGCGTTAAGCTGGCAAGCTGCAAGCGTAAGAAATCAGTGCTATAGTGTACAATAACCTTGTGAGTTAGAAGAGCACAGTATTGGAGCTAATTAGCTTCCCGTCTGCCTTTAATCCCGGTGGTTTTTACTTAGTAACAGTGCTTGACTGGATTGTTTTTTTTACTGAGACATTTCTGGAAGGGAAGGATAGACAGCAGGGAGATTTGCAGTGGGACAGACTTGAACTGATTCGGGTGATTTAATAGGGTAAACTCGGAGCATCCAGAGGACAGGAGGGATTAATTTTAAACCAAAGGATGTAAAAGAAGACTGATAAACTTTGGCAGCCAAATAAACTTGGAAATGACAATAAGGGGGGAAGGGAGAATTGAAAACTTGCTCTGCCTCAGTGAGTGTGCCTTGGCCACAGCAACAAAGCTTCGTTGTCGGCCTGAGCATCTGCCTTCAGGACAGGCTGCATTGCTGACTTTGGTTTTAAACTCTGCTTTATCTAAAGTTAGGTTGAGCTTTTACAGGCACCTGCAATCTTACAGGCATTCCTTTTGTTTGAGGGGAGGCTTTAAATTTTGAAGATACCCATGGTGTGCATTTCTTGGTCTGTGTAGGTGGCCATTGCTTCAAGGTAAGTTTTTCAGTTTGTGCAGCTGCAGCGTGTTTGTACCTCCCTATGGATAGGTGGAGAGGTCCAAGCATGACTTCTAGCAGATGTCATGGGTTTTATTTAAGTTCCTGTGTTCAGAGTCTGGATTTTTGAGGAGACTGGACTATCAGTGAGGAAAGGTCCTGCGGAGCTCTCCGCACAGAGCCAGCGCGGAGCGTGTGAGTTGAACTTGTCCTGGATTTGCATCAGGACCGTCATGTGATGCTGCAGAGGATCTTCCAAAATGTGTGACCTTGACTCCTCAGGCTGTAACCCTCCGTGGAGGGTTCTCTGCTATTGCTGTTTGTGAGGAAATACAACATGGTGTTGCCAAGCATCCGCTCCAGTCTCCTCCCCGTTCTGCTCTCAAACTAAGCTAAACTGCTGTTCACGTGTGCAATAACTTTGTGCCTAGCAGAGTACACTCCATTAACTTTTGTATGAGCATCAAGGGAGACAGAGTATGTATATTGCACAAATTGTGTATTTATTAGCTGTTAAATTGATTTTCTCTTCTGCAAATCGAAGCCTTTGTGTTTGCCCTTTACTGGAGGCAGAATGAGCCCTCCAGGAAGCAGACGGCTCACACTGATCCTGGAACGAACAAAGAGTCTGAGCGCCAGGAATTAGTCTGTGTTTTGAATAATTCATCTGATCTTTCTGAGGTGCTCCAGGAGATGCCCTGTGGCGTAAGGAGGACAGCTGTTGGGAGCAGACATTGCTGAAAGGGAGTTGGTCCTTTTATCAGTTTTCGTCTAGGCTTATTTTTTTCTGTGGACTAAAAGGGTTTCATGGTTTGCTTTGGACATAATTCTCTGGAAGCAGTTCTCTGAACTGAACTAGCCATCACTTTGCTTTTGGACCAGAGAGCAAAGTGTTTGTACTTTGAAGAGATTTGTGGACAGAGATAAAACAAGTTTCCTTTAAAAACACATGGCTGTGTTGCTTTGACCTGAGAGGGGTTATGGACTAAGATAAAAGCATTACATTTGGAAATCCCTTCTTGGGAGTGATGGGATCATGTCTGAGTGTTCCTGTAAAGACCAGTTCCCTTCCTGAATAGTGTCAGTTCAAGACCCAGTCTCATGCCAAACACTGGAAACCTCACCCTACCTTTAATGTCTTCTTTCCTGTCCCACTCAGAAATGTGGATAGGTAGAGGGTAGCAAGGGGGAGGATGATAACCGCGTTGTGTAGGGCTGTCCAAGACTGGCAGCCCAGAGTAGAGGATAGTTACGGGAGTTTCGTCCTTTCTTCAAGGTACTTTTTACCTTGAGGTAGCAGGAACAATCAGCATGTGGAAACTGGAGTGTTTGGATGTTTGCTTTTAAAGCTGGTTTCCTTACTGATTTAGGGGAAAAGTAGAGGTCAGCTCTCGTCTTTCTGTGCTGTTGTAGCCCAGCTGTCATAACTAGAAAGTATGACTGTATGGTGTAAGTATGTATGCAGGTTTATGCGAAGGAGTTGTGAATGAGCTTGGGCTTCTATTGAAAGAAGAAGGGGTTGGGTGTAAAGTCTTGGTGATGTGCTGCTTTAGGCAGCAGCTTGGCAGTTTGAGTTCTTGCTGCCCTGGGGGCACATGTTGTTGAATATCTGAACAAGCTTGCCAGGGTTCTGCTGGAAATGCAAAATTTATTTTAAAATATGTTTCTAATTAGTTTGTTTATTTTTGTGAACAGTTGAAGTAACATCCTGGAGCTTATCTGCCCAGCAGGTTATGCTAGTCATGGCAAAATATGCTTCTAACAGGTTAAGCTTTGCTGCTGTGCATCAGTGCTAGACATCCTTGGGGCTGAGACAAAAATTTACTCTCTAGCCTGTTCCCATGGCTTAGGCTTCCCTGATGAGGACTGTAGCTGAGCAAATGGGAGAACAATCTTCTCAGAAAGTGTGGAGGTGGCGAAGGTCAAGACAGGAGCAGTGGGAGCTGGTGTCTGTGGCCTATATGTGCCTGTCTGTGTGCTGGAGTGGGAGGGCTTGGCTGGCTGCTTCATCAGGGACATGATTTGGGATCTCCTGTGACTTGAAAATCACAGAACTGGAAATTCCAAGTCTGATTTGTCAGTATGACTGCTTTTTTTCCCTGCCCTACAAAAATAAACTGTAAATGAAGAATGTGTGAATGCAGGGTTTATTTCAGCAAAGACATGAAATGTTTCTGGGGCTGGTTATTTGCTTTAATATATATGGGTCTTAGTCATGACTGACTTGAATGGGAGCCTGTAACTGAACTGGCAGAAGGGAACCTGCTTCATTGCTGAGCTGCCAAATGTCTGAGCTGCACCCTGCCTTGTGCCAGGGCACTATGCTGCTCTCACAGTACCTGGGAAGGAGTCCAGGAGCTGCTTGTCCATGGTGCTATTTCCATCTAGTAAATAGAAGCTTTCTGGGAAGGTTTTGTGTTGGGTTTCCCTCTTAAGTCTGATTAATGCTCTGACTGCTCAGCATTCATGTCCTCACAGTAGTCCTCTGCTGGTGTGTCATGAGTCTTTGAGACTCAAACCAAACCCAGCAAATGCTCTGTGGTGACGTTCTTCAGCTGGTTGATTGCCCATACTGTGGAGCAGTGCACCAAACTGCAGATATAATAATACTGGGGTCAAAATCTTGCTATCCCTTCAGGCATTGTAGTCAAGAGATGTGGCTTTAGCAACTAGTGTTAGTTGCTCCATGGCAGCTGAGCTGATGGAGATGAAGGCTGGGTTTTCTCTGTCCAAGCTGGCTGGAGCTGTTGCTGCTTTATTGCCCAGCAGGAACACTGACTGCTGTGCCAGGAGAAGTGACTGCTCAGTGTTACATCCAGAGGGGTCCATGGGGAAACTAAGCCAAGTGTCCCCATTCACTGTTGGCTAAAGCGTTCTCTGCTTTTGCAGCAGTCTCTCAGCAATAGTTTCTTCCCAATTTTCGACTGTAGTTAGAGCTCAAAAGCTGCCCTTGTGATGTGCTGGAGGAAGAGGCTGTTCCTGGTACTTTGGATACTGCCGAAATGGTAATTGTGAACAGAACTTGCAGGTGATCCTGTGAAGTAGTTTTGTGAAGTTCTTCAGAGGACCAAGGTAACCAGTATATGCTAGAAGAAAAGTTCCCTCAGTCCAAAGTATGGCATTTGTTTTAGAAGGCTGTGAGTTTGATATGCTCTGGTCCATGTTAGCACTCAAAGACAAAGACCCTTGGAAATCTCTTTAAAAATAAAATAAAAATAATCACAGAGTGGAAATGTGATGCGAGGATTCTGTCAGGCACTCCCCTCTACGTGTGCACACACTCACACTCACTCTGCCAGGATCAGCCAGAGCCCAGCTAGTGCAATAAGCCCTTCCCTCTCCCCTTAGAGATACCAGCAAGCTGGATGCCCAAGAAATCTTACAAGTTTAATATTTTGTCTCCAGTAGGTACCCCTTTCTACCTCATATGTAAGCATATCAAACTCCTATTTAAAAGCAGTTTGGACTCTGCTTTCAAAAAGACAGTTTCAGTCATTAGCTGGAGATGTTCTTTCAGTTGCCAGACAGCAGTGGTTTCATGACAACTGTGTGTAGCTGTTGATCTGCCATCTTCAACATATGTGCTGCTACTCCCTTGTAACGTGTGTTTCTTGGTGGTGTTTCTTGGTAATGGTATTCCTGCCCCAGCTCGCCGCAGGCTAGGCCAGGAACCAGTCTCTGTTAGCCTTTTGAGGAAATGGATGCTCTAGTCCTGCTGATGGGAAGCTCTTTGTGGTGGTTTTGGAGCTCACTTTGTCTCTTGAGTTTGCTGACAGCCCTGCATGGGAGCAGCAAGCTCGGGCTGGTGCCTCCAGCTTCCCCCTTGCCCTGGGGTGCAGACCCAAGCTGTGCTGGTGCAGCCTTCCATCAGCCTCGAACAGAGATGAACTTTGCACCACTGGTACAAGGGCGGCGGCATTAAACGGCTCCCACCTTCTCAGCAAAAGTTGTGAGTCTTGCTGTAGTGGGGAAATTGTGGCATCTTAAACCAAGGCATTGCAGGTCAGTTTTCTCTGGGGTGAGACTTAAGGCAGACAGCGAGCAGCATTGACTCTGGCCATAGTCTATGCATAGATGGCTGTGAGGGTAGAAAACTTATTTGTGGTACTCTGACACCTTGAAAGAGCCAGGAGGACCCTTTGGTGTTTTTGTGTGGGACAGTCAGGTTTTTGTGTGCAGAACTGGTGCATGAGTTCCTTTTTCTGGGAGCTCCAAGAGAGAAGGAGTTAATGGGGATGAGGGCAAGGGAAGAGGATAGCTGGATCTGGGTTGGGGCTACTGGCTGATATTTTTGCAACAGTCTTCTGTTACCCAGCGTGAGACCGTGGGGATTAGCCAGGCAGACTCTGAGGCTCCTTCTGTAGTGAAGACCTGCCTGCCCTCTGCACAGCAGTAGAGCTTATTTCCACGGACTATTCAAAATCCAGCGGTTTGGGGGAATTTTTGTTGTCAGACTCGGTGGTGCTTATTTCTTGCAGAGAAACTTTGTGTTTGCCCCTAGTTCTGGGACTTTGAAAAAATTTGTGTAACCCCAGAAAGAATCATGTCTGGTACACCATATAGCTTATAATAACATGACTAAAATGGAAAGTAAGGAGACGATCAGAAAGCAAACTAAGAGTAGATAAAAATGGCATTCACCATGTTTGAAAATGTAAATGTATTCAAAGTATCTGTTTGGACCTCAAAACCTGTTTTAAGAACTACAGTGAAGCTGAACAGCATGGCAGCGTGCACGCGTGTCCCTCAACCTGGAGCTGAGAAAGAAATACTTCAGTGGGAGAGCAGAGGTGACAGATGCAGAGCTGGGCCAAAGGAATAGCAAGAAGTTTTAACACAAGATAGTGAACTTGCAAGCTCATTAAGAAAGCTGAGTTGGTTTTATTAGGGGTAAAAGGACCTTTCTTTGCAGAATGACACAAGGATTTTTTCCCTTTCTTTTAAATTTTCATGTTTTCCTACCAGTCAGGGGGTACCTGATGCATTTCTTATTTTCACTAATCAGTATTATTAATAAGATTTCAGAGCCTTAAAATTGACTAGACTTCTGTCGATAACTTCACTTGCTTTATTCTTGTCCTCTGAACATATTGCAAGCCTGCTGTGCATGGCTTTTTAGTTATTTTTCAGGTTTTTATATGCTACTGTAGAGAGAAAACCAATTAAAAGAAAAGTCTTATTCAGGAGATTGTGTAAGTTGTCGCTACTGGTGTGAGGGGACACCAGGTCGGGTGAGACTCATGGTGAAGTCCAGAACTGGCAGCAGAGTGTCCATGGGAAACACACAGTGCTGCTGAGTGGGACCTCCGGAGGGAGAGAGCAAGGCTGGATTTTTTGTTTCTCTTTTGTCTCCACGGTGTTGATTTATGTGGTTTTTGTGCACTCCTTACTAAAATTCTAAAAGGTCCCATATGTTTTTATCTGAAACTACCTTAAATTGAAATGTGCCTGTAGCACATGATGTGGTTTTTGAGAACTAAATAGTCCCCTGGTCCAAGCCCTTAGGCTGGACAGTGAACGCCTAGGGTTTCTTATTCTGGTGACTGGGGTGTTGTGGTGTGCTCATGGCTTTTTTGCTGCATGCCTGACACATATGCATGTGCTGTGCCATTAGTGTGCTCACCTTCAGTGTGCCAGATGCCTCCCAGAAATTTGTCTTTGCATTTCTGAGTGGCTGTGGGGAAGCAAGTTAGCTCCAGGCAGGTCCCCTCTCTCTGGGTGCCTTTAAAGCTTTCCTCGCCATAGGTAACGTGAGGCTCTGGAGACAGCTCTGGTATGAAATACAGACACCTCCCATATGGCCATAATGTGTTGTGTGGACTTAATATGGGTCATACTGGTTCTGGGGTGACAGTACTGGTTCAGATGTAAATGTCCTAGAAATCATCAGAGGCAGCAATACCTGCGTGCATTGGCTCAGTCACAGTGGTGGAAGGGGACAGTACTGGTCTTGGCCCTGCTGCTGGCCAGGCACCTGCTGCCCATCCCTGGTGGCCACTGTGCCGGAGGGAGATGCTGTTTGCAGGCTCTGCTCCAGGTGCTAAGTCCACCCTTGGCAGGGAGCCCCGGGTTCTACCCGTGGCTGGTGTGGTGTCAAATCCTTCTTGAGTAATGCTTGGTTTTCCCTCCCCTTCAGTTGTCAACTTTGAAGGTAAAATGGTCAGAAGCAGCAAGCCTGCAGCTTCCCAAATTCCTTGTGCATGTTGCTTTAGTGCCTGCCTCACCATAGCCTGCTAGACTGCACGTGCCTCTTAGGAGTAGTGGTGGGTCATCTTCACTGCTTAAGGAGTTGGAGCTTTGCCATCATCTGCCTCTTATATCAAACAGTGGATCTGTACCCAGATCTGAAGTGTAGGTACTCCCGGGGGTGAGGAGGGGCAGCAGTTCTGCACAGAAGACAAGGGGCTGCGGGCACTGCTGCTTGCTCAGGTTGCTGTTGCTCAGCGTGAGCTGGCGTTAGCAGTGCCCGTGTTGGGATATTGCAATAAGTCATTGTATTTGTCCTCCCCAGCTCCAGGCAGGCTTGTTTGCTGTCCGTGGGTAATGCTGCTTGCTTTACCAGCTCTGGTCTTTTGCTGTGGTGGCAGTGCCAGAGAGCTGGTCCCTTGTGAGAAGTTGCCTGAGACTGTGTATTTTAAAATACTACTTAATATGAGCAGATTTAATGCAAACCTTCAACTTGCTGGGGACAAAACAGCATCTTCAGTCTTAGAGTGTTACTTGTTACCACCAAACTCTCATGACAGAGCTGTTCTGTTCAAGTAGCCTTTAATAACAGTTGGCAAGAAATACCCAGATATTTGTAGTTTTATTAACAGCTGCAGGAAGCTAATACTGCTTATGGTACCCTGATCTCCTCTTTGACTGCCAAGTATCAGTGCTGTTTCCCTTGCTGGTCAGTTGAGCTGTGCCATCTCTTGAGATTGATTTATAAAATGATGGATCTTGACATGATGGGATTGTTCTATATGCAAAGCAATGCAGTCTGAAGTTTAATCTAAAAAATTAGGTTTGTTTATTATTATAGAGTCCATACTGAAATGTAAAAGATGATTGAGTGATGCACTGCTTTGACTTTCAGCTAATGAATGAGAACTGGTCTGTTGCTCTAGGCTTTCAGATAAACTATTGTGAAAGGGCACAAACTAAGCTACACATTTTTAGTGTTATCCTGCTTGCTTTTATCAGTCTTGGTACTGGAAATTTGTGTTTTCTTTCAACTAACCAACTAGCTGTAGCATTCCTCTCCCTAAGAGAACCTCCATGCTTCACAGTGCTAGTGAAGTAAGAACTCAGTTAAGACTTTTGAAAAGGTCACTAACTGTTGAAGGCTTTATGCCTTCTGCTTTTCTTGTAACAGAAGAGCAGCACTCTAACAACATATGCTAATTGTAGATAGAATGAGTGTATGGAGCACTGGGGACTTGCTGCCTGCGAAATTGCTACGAAATACCAGCTGGGTGGGATTCAGCAGTTTGATTTGTGCTTGTTAAAATTTCTGCTGAACAAAGGCCTGACTTCTTAGGTTCTTTTATGTGAAGGTGCAGGGTAGATATCATCCACTTACAGGTGAATACCTCAAATTTCTATCTGAGCGTGGGCTGCCTGAGCACCAGATGCTCTTGGGGGTCGCTTCTAGTCAGGCTTCTTTGTGAAAGGCAAGAACGGGCAGAGAGGTCCAGGATGTCATTCCCACGGGCAGCGCTAAGCGTGCCCAATGCTGCCAAGCAGCCCTTGGGACTCGGGGTTCTGTAGTATTTCATCTTTTTGTTTTCTGCCATTGGCTTAGGCTGTACATTGCTCAGACATCCAGTCAAAGTACCTTTTGCAGTAAGATGGGAGCTTTATTAGAAACCAAGTCTCTGCATGGTTGGTTTTTGCTGCTTTTTTGTGTGTGTTGGTTGTTTTTTTTTTTTAAATCTGAATTGTAGAAATCTTGTGACTGTGTATTTCTCTTAATTTACATTTAGGGTTGGGTTTTTTTGAACTCAATATTTGTTACAACTATTCTAATATCTAGACATAATTGCTAATGTTTTTTAAACAGTTGGTGTCTTTGGGTTTTATCTCAGTATATTTTGAGACCACTGTTCAGACATATTTCTTCTGAGATATTATATATAATAAAATCCTTTGTTGGCCGTGGGTTTTCAGACTGATGCTTTCCTGTCTTGGAAGAGCTGAGAAGGACGTATGCTCCAGTGTTAGTTACAGCACAGAGCAAGCCTGCATGTCAGAATTGCCCCCTTAGGACAGGGTTGGAAAATGTGTATTTGTTCTTTAATAATTTTCTAGCACAGGTATACAGATCTTTAGGAAACTTGATGTTTGAAGCAGGAATTTCAAATCTCTTTTGCAAGCTAGAATTGTGTGGCAGGATTGGAGTGAAACTTGTAGACCCTTCTGGAAAATCCCTGAGACTACGGCGTCTGAAATGTGAAAAGAGGTGCAAGAAAAGCATCTGCCAGGATGAAGTGGTGGTCTGATGGATGGTGGAGCAGTGTTAAGGGCTCTGCAGGTGGGACTGAGCTAGAGATGGAACTTGCTGCTGGGAACAGCTGGCATGCTATGTTTTACATGAACCATGGCAGCTTAAGAAGGTTGATTGATACTTATTGAGGACAATGGCTTGCTTATGTGTCAGTCTTTTTGCCAGTGCCCAGTTGTCTGGCACATTGAGGGCTGTGCGTGCTTCTGCAGGGTTTTAGTTACTTCCCCAGCAGTGCTTTTCATTTGAAGCTGGGATCTTTCTGTCAGGCATAGACTGTCTGTGTGTTGGAGGCGCTGGAATTTGCTACAAACCAAAAAATCCTCAATAAATGGTATTTCAGGAAAAAAAAAGGCTAAGGTTTTGTCATCAGAGGGTTTTGCAAATTAATGAGGTTTTCTGGAGCTCAGCAACTGGGTATGATGGTAGGTAGCTCTTGGAGCAAACTGGTGATTTATGGGGTCTTAGGAAAGAGAATTTGCAGTTTTCCTGTTGCAGGAGTAGATGGGCTCTGGGACCACCATAAGCTGAGCACCAAATAACCTTTCTGAACAGCTCGACTGCCTGTGGTTATCTAAAAGCACAGGAAAAACATGTGAACCTCTTTGCTGATGTCAGAAGACTGCACAGCACACCTGCTAGCAGCACAGCACCTGGGCTGCTGCTGTAAGGGCTTCAAGAGAGCAGGTGACAAAAAAACGTCCGGCATCACCATGGATTTCTGACGTTGGTAATTTTGAAGTGAAAATTTGTTAGTGTTTCCAGCTTCTGAATCTGTAGGGCAGTTTATCCTGTGGGCAACAGCGTGCTGCAGCCCGAGGAGATGGAGTGGTGGTTTCCCAGTGGAGGTTCTGCAGTGGGAGCAGGGAGGTTCGTGCTGGAGGCTCCCGTGGATGTGTGCTCGGTCATGGACCCTGCACGGGTGCTCACAGTGGGTAAGGCTATAAAATACTTCCATTAAAATCACTTACCTGACTCCTGTGCCTGGAGGTAGGAATGCATCAGGTCAGACACAAGGGGCTGAAAAGCATTGAAAAAGCATCTAAACCAATACTTTAGCACCTGCCTGCCAGAGCACTGCAGTTTGCCTTAAAAATGGGGAAGATATCTAAGAGTGGTTGAAAAAAATGGGATAATGCACAGGGTGCTTTTGCTGCTGGGGAGCTCATGAAGTATTGTGTAGTGGAAATCTTTATCCTCAAGAGGTGTTGTGATGGAAATGACATGTGTTTCTATAGGAGCAGAAGCTGTTGTGTATCTGAGGGTAGGTCATTTTGGTTTGAACACCCAAAGTTGTTCGTGGCTCGAGTTTTATTCCAGGGAGGGGTTTGTGTTCTGCTGAGAGAGAAGAGCAAGTGTCTCCTTGCACGCTGCAGGGTTGTTGGCCTGGTTTCCTTGCTGCTTTGGAAATCTGCGTAAAACATGGTCAATCAGTTGTTCCCCAGTTAGTCATTGAATCACAGTGTGGTTTAGGGTGGAAGGGACCTTCAAAGACTGTTTCAACCACCATACCAGGGACTGGGACACCTTCCACTCCCCCAGGTTGCCCACAGCCCTGTCCAACCTGGCCTTGAACCCTTCCAGGGAGGGGGCAGCCACAGCTTCTCTGGGCAGCCTGTGCCAGGGCCACACCGCCCTCATGGAAAAACATTTCTAACAACCTAAAACCTTAACCTAAACTTTAGATTGTTTTTTGTTTTTTGTTTTTTGTTTTTTTTTTTACTCAATCTAAACCTGCCTTCTTTCAGTTTAAAACTATTTAAGGTATAGATGAAAGATCTACATTTTGTCAACTGGGAGTTTAACCCAGTGTGGAAGGGTCCTGGGAGAGCAAGCATGGTTCTGGGAGGGGGCTTGGTCCAGCCCACCTGGGCAGGACTGGGGGGAGCTTGGGCTGAGCAGCGTGGCGGGCAGCTGGATCCAGGGACCCTCGACTGGCAGAGCTGCTGCAGAGCCAGCGGTGTGTCTCAGCCCTGAGAGCTGCTGAGGGGTGATGGTGGCTTTTTTCCCTATAGATTTTTAACTGCCTGAGTTAAGAAGTGAACTGTTAGGAAAGTATCCAAGATTCTTTTGACAGAGGAAATACCCCATTTTTTCTTCTCAAAAATAGTTTACAGCGAAGATTTTGATTTTGAGATTTTGAGTATTTTCCATTTAAAAATATTGTTGATTTATACAGTGACGGTGTGTTTGTTTGAATTACCCCCTAGATTATTATTTTAATTGTAGTTTTCTCTTAAAGCACATT
Source organism: Athene cunicularia (assembly GCF_003259725.1). Lineage (NCBI taxonomy): Eukaryota > Metazoa > Chordata > Aves > Strigiformes > Strigidae > Athene > Athene cunicularia. The sequence continues at coordinate 735,327 of NW_020799123.1, forward strand.
TTAGTGTTAGGAGTATATTAGCTGACTGTGCATGTTATGTGCAAATATCACATTTATTTTGAAGGAAAGGATGGTGGAAGCATTAATTAATTTGTGAACTCTTATCCACTTAAAGCCTTTCTGTTTCACAGGCAAATTTTGTAGGTTGTGTTTACCAGCTATTAATGAGAATGACAGGAGCCATTGCTTTTTATTTAATTTAGTTTTGCAGGTCCATAGTCAGTGCTTGGTAACTGTTGGTAGTAAAACTGGTGATCTTGCAGTGGGCAGGAAGGGGTGTCGCTGGATCTGGCACTGGATGGCAAGTACCTGTTGCCCTCTCCTGGTAAGTGATGGTTTCTTCTGTGGATCCACTTTTTTGTCAAAACACCATCTAGCCTTTAATCTGAAGGTGGTGGTTTTGTTCTGAGAAGGGTGGAGTCTGTTGCTGTTCTCCATGCAGGAAGATGAAAGCTCTGCGGTGGAGGGGGATGCTTTGCAGGTCCCATTTGTTGTAAATAAAAGGAATGTAACACAGATGTCTGAATTTCTCTTGTAAGCCCTTGACAAGTGGCAGGATTTGATCCCCAACTCTCTCCAGCTCTTTCATGGACAAACAGCAACAAGTATCATAGTTCAGGGTGGCTGCTTTGCCTTATTGAAGAATTGGACAAAGCTGTGTGCTGTCAGGTGAGGCCTGAGGTTTGTTGATCTTTCTGTTCAGCTGTGTTTGTGAGACCATGTCAGTAAGCAGATTATTAATAAACTATGAAATGAGGGGGAAAGGTTGCAATGTGACTGACTTCCCACTATCCTAAGAAGAGCAGCTTTTTGCTGAGTAGCTTCTGCTCTGCGTGCTGGGGTGCAGCTCTGCGAGGCAGCTGAGCGCTGTGCTGAACCTCCCAAAGCTTAAATCCCCGGCCCTTGCCCAGGGCTTAAGTCCCCATTCCTTTCCCATGGCATCTCATGCTCAGGTGACAGCCCAAGCGATTCTCTGTTTCAGCGTAGCTGGGCTCCTGCCTGTGTCTTGCATCTGCCCTCTTCTGGGAGAGTGCTGGTCCCGAAATACTTCTTTCCCATTTATTTTTTTGCTGATGAGTCCATATGGCAGAAAAGGAAAGGGTCGGGGCCTCTTCGTTCTTTTGTATTTTTTCTCTGTTTCAGGGTTGCAAACCTTAAAACTATTTGAAGTGCGTTTCCCAGGGTTAGATATTAAGATTGCTTCCCAGTGTAATTTTATTTCTGTTCCTAAGCAGCTGTGTAGCACTAAGGGGATGCCATGAACAAGTACGTTCTCATAGGTGACTGTTTCGGTGCTTTGGCTGCTTTTTTAAAAAAATACTGTGACTGTGTGCAATGACACTTTTCGGAGTGACAACTGTTGTATTTCCGTGGCAGCAAGAGTTGTGCTTTTATTAGGCTTCACTTCAGCTACTTTCTCTGGTTTTGCTTTGATAACTAATCAACTTTGTATAACTTCTCGTGCTCAAGAGCATCAGTTTGCTAATCTTTCTGAACTGGGATTTAGCAAATCACGTGTTGGGTGCAAAGTGACCTTCAAGGGACACATGAGACTTAAATGTGGAACAAGATGTCATATTATGTAGAAGCAACAAAACCATGCACATTATACAGTTTACTGCCTGTCCTGTACTTGACAGATCATATTTAGGGGGTTTAATGGGTACTGTGTGATATTCAATAGTCTTCTGAATAAAAGAGGAAGGTACTGTGCTGCCTAGAAATGGAGAAGGGTAGAGGAGAGGACCCTGGTGCAGGCCAGGTGAACAGGTCAGTAAGGGGGCATTTTCGAAGGGGCCAGTTATTCCTTTTGTGGGTGAGACGTGCTCTGGCACTGGGACCACAGGCAGGGGGCTGGATGCTGAGCTCCCAGATGAACCCTAGTCTGGAGCAGGGTTAGGTGTGCATCGCTGGCCCCTTCACTGCAACCAGAACTCGAATTAAATCATCTCAGTAGCAATTTTTGAATGCCTTATAAATGAGGAGTTATAGCTTTAACAGAGAGTTTTGTCAGAATATACTCCTCACACATATTTTCTTCACTAGTGTATATCAGAACAGACTTTTCAGGATACTGACCTTGGGTTTTTTATATCAATAATTCCCTCTTATACCATGTTTCTTAACATAGAACCAGAAATTATTGTGCATATGATTTTTCTTCTTTTATAACCAATATGTAAAGCTAAAGCTGTGGTGTTCAAAAAAAGTCTGCATTATGTTTTTAATTGCTGGGGAAATGATTATATCTTTCTGATTGAATAAGTTGGGCAAAATAAGAAATGGAAGCAGTCCAACTATAAGGTATGAGGAAGTAAAAAAAAAAAACCCAAAACCCAAAATTCCCTAAACTGAGAACAACTGAAAGGACAATCTTATGTAATAAGCTTCATAAACAGTGTTAAAACTGGTTTATTTGAATCTAATATCCTTCTCAACATGTATTTTATATTTAGGGGAAAGTTGCCTGCTCCAACAAGACTGGTTTTGCAATATTTTTTTAATCTTAATATATATTTTTAAAAAAGCAGTATTTTTCTTCGTCTTTCAAAGTAAGCAATTTGGATTACAGTGCTGTCTGCTATAGTCCAGAAAAAAAGGACAAAGCAGATAAATTGAGACTCAGTGAAGTTTCAGAATGCTTTTGATATTTGAATAGGAGAATATGTGGAATATTTGAATATAAGAATATGTGAACATTGGAATGTGGGGAGCAGTTCAGTGGTATTGTTCATTGCATCTCCTGATGCAAGATTTGATACTCATTAGGTTAAACTAGCAAGGGGGTGGGTTAAAAGAAAAACCCAGCTGGGTAGTTGAGCTGTGACAACTGTGGTACACAGTGTTGTGGGTGATAAGAATGTAGAGGTGAAGAGGAGGAGCATGGACAAGTTCTTCAGGGAATGGTCCAGCCTGCTGTATATGGGGAGCACCTCTAGGCGAGGAGGTTAGTGGGTGCATGGCTGGGAGGGTACTGAGAAGTGGGGTGTATGCTTTGCCTGATCATGTGCAGTGCCCTAAACCCTCACACAGGCCATGGGGAGACTTAGTAGTGAGGTGGGACATTTGCTCTGGCAAGTACAGCTGGTCCTGTGTTGAGTGGAGAAGGCACTCCCCACCCCACATCATTTCAGGAAAGGAGGGCATAGACATACCTGCAAAATGGGGTGTGAGCCACCTGCCCCTTGGTGTCAAGCCAAGTAAGAGTGAGGTACCACCTTCTGATGGGGTGGGATGGGATGAAATCCTGATGTTGATTAGGGTGTGCCTGTCTTGAAGGCTGCTACCTGGGATGCTGTTGATGGATGGAAGCAAGTCCTTCAATGATTACAAGATTTTTTTATTTTTTTTTTTCCTTAAGGCAGTTCCTAATGGTTGTATTAGTAAAAGGATGATGCTGAAAAGATGGAGTGCTGGATGACATACTAAATTCTGCTTTCCATTAGTGAATATACACTTTCATTTCAGCTCTTAATTGATTTTAGTATTTTTAACCTAAACACAAAATGATAGAGTCTGTGACTTTAGTTTGATAGGAACTCTGGTTCAATTGTATTCCTCGGTGAGGTTAAATTTATTACTTATTGTAGTTCGTATATGCAGCTCTGTTGGGTTCTTCTGATTAAATAGCTTCTTTCACTTAATGTTCAAAAGTGTCAACAGTAAAGAGGAATATATATTTTGGAGGGAAAACAGTATTTTGCAATATAACATGGTTCGTTTATAGACATAACAGGAACTGAAGCTGACGGCTAGAGGTGAAGCATGAAAAATATCTGCTGGATGTCTTATGGCAAGAGGACCACTTGAAAGTTAGAAATAGTTCATTGTAGAAGTGTCCTGGGGTTTCTCAAGCAGCAGCAGAATAAAGTTGATGTGATTCTTACTAGCTTTTGATCATAAGTTATGATTTTGAGTTATTTGCTGTAATAATTTATAGCCCTGCTTGTTCAGACTGTGCTTCCTTGGCCTTGAGCCTTGGAAGAAGAAAGTTTCCGTAGTGAAAAGGATGGCCAGAAGTGTCTGTAACTTGCACAAATTAGTGTTATTTCTCTTAGGCATTGGCTGCTTCACTCGAGCGTTTAAAAGAAGGTAATGAGAATCAGAGTGGATCTGCATCTCCAGACAGCCCCTTGCCACTCCCCAGAATACAAAAACCTAATTATACTAGGAAGAGAAGAATGGCAGTTTAATCCTGCCCAGCATTGTTCACAGACATAGGACTTTTGGGTAAATACAAATTCAAAATTGTGTGTGGCTATGGTTTGTGCCCTCTGGGCTGGATTTATAACATGCCTGGAAAGTGTCTCTGTATGGGAGAGGGAAACCACGGGGAGTATTCAGAAATTACCAGCCAGAGAGAGCTGTAAGTCATGGGCCAAGTGATTCAGAACCATTTTGTTCCTCCAGGGATGCTGAACCCTCAGATCTCCTAAGCAGCTGGGAGTTAGGGGTGTCGAGCAGCAGTATTAGTGTGCCCCTTGCAGTACCTGCTGCCCTACGTCTGTCGGGGGTCTTAAGGGTCAAAGTGATGTACTGCGCATTTCAGGACAGTCCAGGAAATGGTGGCTATGTCAGCAAGTGAAATTTCTGGCAGGTTGCTGGTTTGGTGGGTTACAGCCATCTATTTTGTGTGTCTGGTTTAATGCTCTGGTTCTAGGGTAACTGAAAAATAGTGATGTTGTTGAAGGAGGCAGTGTCGCTGTTCCTCGCCCTTTCCTGTGCTAGCCCGTAGTGTGGGCAGCTGGCAGTGGGGGTGCTTGGGGTAGCAGTCAGGGTTAAAACTAACCTGGGGGGAAAAAGAGTCAGGGTTGACCACCTGTGGGAAAAGGCAGGGGTCCTGCTTCTGGGGGTAATGCAGGTGTGAAGCAACTGGAGATCCTGCTATGCTGGTTCTTTGCAGTGGCAGGTCTTCCTTTGGTGTGACATTGAAGTGCTGAGCACAGTGAGACCCAAGTCCTAGGGTCAGGGCCCGTTACTAATGCTGCAGAATAAATGCATAGTATTAAACAGCACTTTTTGTAATAATAAAAAGGCAACTTCTTGTCATTAGAGTTCATGCACTGGGGAGGGAGGGGATTTGTGTGTGAGTGTGTGTCAAGGAGCGGGCGGCTTTGAACTGGGTGGTAGGAGATGACCAGAGCTCTTGATGGAAGTTACACCTCCTGACTGTGGTTCATACGCTGGAGGCAGAGCTCTTCAGAGGCTCAGTTTTGTCCTAGCTGGAAACACTGGAGTTCTACTCATCTGGAACCCCAGAGAAAAGGAAAACCACAAAACCATCAGCTTCCTGATTTGCGGGTTAATGTGATGCAGCTCTTCATTTCTTTATATTCTTACTTTCTGCACAGTGTTTGCTTTCATTAGGAATGTCTATATTAAGATCAGTAGTTGCATTTTTTTTTAATCCTCTTAGATGCATCCTTTCTACACTAACCAGACATGAGTTCTTTGTTTAGAGTTGCATCAACTGATACACCAAAGCCATAGGCTTTGTAGTTTGTTGCTGCAGATACTTTGGTTGTTGGTTCAGAGTTGGAGTTGGTTGTTTGTAGTTATCCAGTTCTTTTGGAAGAAATTCAAATGTTGTAACGCTTCTATCTGTATTATCTTTGCTAACAAAAATGAAGATTTCTGCTATGTAGGTAAAGCAGCCAGCTGTTGGCCTGTCAGAGTTAGTTTCAGTAATCTGCCAAGCTCTTGAAGGCAGCAGCACTGTGCCTAAGCCGTTTGTGGCATCCAGCCATCAGTTGAGGTTTGGGAGAGGTTTGGTACCAGCTGCCTTCTGTCTTCCCAGCAAAGCAGCAAGGTTCACTCCTGGCATTTCAGTGGTTTGGCAGTTGAATTAGAAAGTTGGGCAAGTGTCATCACCGTGTGTCTTTCCACAGAGGTTTTGATTCTGCCAAACTGCAAATTAAAGCTGCAAATTCTGTAGGAAACACCAACTGTTGGGCATTTCCTGGCATGTCTCAGCAGTGTGAAATGGGGGTTCTTCCTAAGCTCCTCTTTGTGCTACAGCATATTACTAATTAATATTGAAGGATTCAGAATCCGCATAAAGCTTGAATTTTTATGAGCACACGGGATGTTAAATTTTTTTTGTAAGAAAAATGAACTCAAAAATCGGTGTTCGCAGCACAGTGATGTTGTGTTTAGTAAGGGCTCCGCTGGTTAAAAGTGTGTTACTTGGGTGCTGAGAAATTAACTGGATTTACAGGTGCGTTTTGTTGTTTCTGGATTTCAGTATGAAGAAGAGTTTGAACCAAGTAATGTAAAGTAAACTGAAGTTTAGGATTTTTTCAGGGGTTTTGCCTTTTTTTTTAATTCCGGGTGGTGTGAATTTTCTTTCACTTTTCCCTCTCCAGTTTCTTGAAAAGCAGAGTAATTACAGTGTTCAGAGATGAGCTATGGTGTGATAGCAGGGGACTCATGGCCGTGGTGAAGATGTGCTGGCTTGTGTCTGTCTGTGGCAGCATCAAGGATCTGCTGTCCTGCAAGACAGGGCCGGGGCGTGTGTGGACAGGGTGGGGGCAACCAGACCCATTGGCTTGGCCACAGTGAGGTCCGGGCTGCTGCTGCGCTGGGTGGAGACAAGCTTGGGTTGTCTCTCAAATGTAAATGCCAGGGAAGGACCTGTGTGACAAGGAGAGAGGGTGGATGGTGACAGGTGTTGGACATGGGTGGCAGCTCCTGTCTCTTCTGACAGCCTCCACTGAGCTGAGCTGCTGGGTTAGGTTTATCGTTGCACAAACTGCCTTCGTGTCTGAGGGCTGGAGAGCCAAGTGGTGTGAACTCCTGCCAGCCTGGCATGGCAGAGTCTGACAACTCACAAGGAGACAAGAGGATGGGATACGATCAGGGAAGTGAACCCCAGTGATGATTATTACATACAGAGATGCAATGGTTGGCTAAGGAGGTCCCTGAGCTGAAAGTGGGTAGAGGCTGAGAGAGTATCTGAAGGATGGATGTCATGGGGTTGGCTATTGCTCTCTTCACTGGCATCCTCTCAGAGGCATGGCTGAGTGCAGGATGTGGTGCTAGATGACCCTTATGCTCTGTGTCTTTGGGTCTAGCCCTTACCTATTGAGTTAGAACATCTTTTTGTGAACTTCCAAATGAACGAAGTACAAAACCAGATCATTGACTATCTACAGACACTGCTTTTGAGGCTTAGCATAAGATTGCCTTGGATTAAGTGTCTAAAAGCTCTTTGAAGGAGGAGTTTCAAATAATTTAATAAAAGTACTTTCTAAGACAACTAAAAGCTTTATATGTTCTGTAGACTTGTGTTTTGATTTCTTGCTTAACAGTTGTATGTACCTCCATTATAATTCAACAGAACTAAGCAAAAATGGTTTTTGGGACCACGTGTTCCTAGGTTCCTTTTTTAAGACAAAAATCTTTCATAATGTAACAGTGCAGATAGATAAATATATTTAAAGAACCTTGCATCTGAGGCCAGACTTTCAGGAAGGCTCAGCTCCTCTTTAAGTCTGTAAACACAATGATTAGATGGTTTGAAAGAACAGGATACCCAGAAGCTCACAAACAAGGAAACCAGCTTACGTGAAGCAGATCCTAACTTGAAAATTTGGCTTGCTGTATTTTTAGCTATGCATAGATATCAGGTGATAGTATTTGGAAAAATAAGCATATATTGCCAAGTTTTGGAATGGAAACCTGCTGCCCTTGCATTGCAAAAGATTATTTCTTGTGGAAAAAGTGGTCAAGTGGAGAAGCAGTCTGGTGCTGGGATCAAAGTGTTACCCCTGCCCAGTGGGGTCTGGAGTGAGTTAAAAGCTTACTCCAGTACGAGTCTCTTCACCATAGCACAAATTGTTTCCAGTGTTTTATTTGTGCGTGTTAGTGCAGCTTGAACATTTTCATGCACATACACTTTCTGCTTTACCTTTTTAGTTATTCAACCAGTTGATGACAGGTGGCACGTGCTGGTAACTGTTATTTTTCCCCTGATTCCAAAGGGTTCCTCAGATGTTCCTTCCCTGCCCAGTCTGACTGGTTGTAGCTTCAGAACAACTTCATCCATTTTCTTAAATATGCTCTCTGTGTCTATGCTGCATGTGGCTTAATGGTAAAACAGGGTGACAGCGTTGCAGTGGTGTCAGGGGTGTGTGTGTGTGCACCAGGCACCGCTCTCATGGCTTAAGTGTGAAGCAAGGAGATAGCGTTGCAGGGGTGGCATCCTTAGGTGGTCCTTAGGCTGAGGTCTGGCTGGGCATGCAGTGCTGGTGTTGCCAGCTTCTTCGCTACCTGCCTTGTTGGCTTGTCTGGTGCTGCTGAGTTGCATTTCGGTTTCCCTGTACCTCTGCTCAGGGGGAGGGTTGTGTCCTGTCCTGCCTGGTTGCCTGCATTGCTGCCCCAGCTCCTGTCCGACCTCACGGACTGTCTTTGCCTCCTCCAGTAGCACTTTGGTACCTACATGTGTCTCACAGAGGCTGCCAAGGGCTTGTTTTAAGGGGAGATGTGTATGTGTGAGTTGCACTGGGAGTAATATCTTTCTGGGTCAGTGTTGCCTCACTGACCCTGTGCCAAAACCACTCACAGAAAAGCAGTGCTTTGTCAGGCTGCATCCTCCACATAGATGATACGAGGCTCAAAAAATACCCATTTAATTTAACAGACTTGATGGAGAGAGACAAAAATCAAGCCTCTTGTGCTTCATCCTCACGGGAATGTGGAGCAAAATGTTCTGTGATGGGGGAGAGCAGCACTGGGGCAGGGAGGGAGCTGGGGAAGGCAGGGACAGGGATGCTGAAGTCCCTTTCACAGCTCGCTGCTTTCTGAGAGGTAGCAAATGACAATCTGATGAGCAAAGGGCTGGAAACCTCCTGTGCAACAGTCCTTGGGAGAAAAGCAAGAGCCAAGAGAGGGGAACATGTGCAGGAGGACGAGTCAGACACCTCCCCTGTTTCTGTTGTCATCTTGGGGAACATTTTGCTTAGATGAGTCCAGATTTTCTCCGCTGATCTCACGTGAGACATCAGTGAGTCACTACCCTGCGGACCTCTTTTCTATTACGGAGTTCTCAGCAGTTACACTTAGGAAGTCCAGAACTGCTGTGTTAGGAGATGCCTCCTGGCTTTGTGGCTGAGGGCTTTCCTCATTCTTCCCTACAGACGTCAGGACAGCGATTCTGAACTCCCAGTGCTGTTTCTTGCTTTTAGCAGGATGCACTTGTGCTCTCTTTTGTCTTCAGAATTAAAAAAACCTGATCTACTAATGCTAATGTGGACAGAATTTGTTGCTCCCCCCCAAATAATTATGCCTTAAAATGGAAAAAGCCCCCCCATGTCCTCTGGTTCCTGCTTTTTTCCCAGCCCTTGGCTGTAGGGGTCTTGGTGGCTGCGTCCAAGGTGTTTACCAGAGCTGGTGGGATGCAGGCTGTGATTGACATTGCCACTTTTCTGGCATAAGGTAGCTAGAGGGATGATGGAAACATACTTGTTGCTTTATCCAAAGAAACTAAATCCTTTCCACTGACCTTAAGCAAAGGCCTCAATGGCAAATTTTTTTCCTTGCTTTTAGTCTAAGTACAGGCTCCTAAAATCAAAAAGAAGAAAAAAATTAACCAAATCTTTCCCAGTCCTCCTCCCCACAATATATTTTATAATTCTTGCTGTACTGTTTCATAATGAAAAAGTACCTGGCATGGCCCTTTGCATAATTTATTATTGTTTTACATCAGGAAGAGCTCCAGATGTCTCACAATAAATTTCCCAGGGCAGTGTCACCATTTCCTTCTGACAACTGCTCCAGTCCCGTCTCCATAGGGTTATAGCACAGCTGCCTTAAACACAAGTAGCATGAACATTTTGTGGTATTTCTGACTGAAACTACATGCTACTTTGAGAGCAGTCCCATTTCCCCAGACAGCTGGTCTGGTGGCACGTCCCATGTGCCAGCCAGCTGAAGGTGCTTGGGGCAACTGGACCCTCCGGGTTCTCTCCACTGGAGTTTCACCAGGCTTGGTGTTTGACTGCAACTGAGCCATGTGTTACATAATGCTCTCCAGTGAGAAATTGTCTGAACCCCAGTTTAGGAGGGAAGCTGCTGTCTAACACTAGTGTTGTGTTCTCCTCTCTTGGCAGAGCTGCCTGTCACAGCCTGGCACGAGCGCTGTGAGCTCCTTGCTGCGCGTGTGCCGCCGTGTGCTGTTATATTCAGCATGCAGCGCGTGCCCAGGCACAGATTTAAACCCATTTACTACAGCTGATCTGGTCCCAAGACTTGGGGACCTCTGTTTATGGCTATTCATCAAAATGGTATTTCCATGTAGGGTAGCATCAGGGATAATAAATAAATATTAAAGGTGGATGGTGGATTTTGGAGGTTTCGGAGCCTTCATTCTCAGGTCTTTACTGCTTAGGAGCTTCCAGTCCGAGGGAACTAATCTTAATCTGATTGCAGTTTCTTGCATTTGAAGCCTAACCTACTTTAGCCAGACTTCATCATGGAGGTATTTATAGAAGCTGTTGCAAGTGCTGTTGGATGTAGCATAAATCATGTATTGCAAGTTGCAGAGGTGCGTGTCTGCTGGTTCAGGGAGCATCTGTGCAACTGTGAGCCACCTCCCAGTTTTCCATCACTGAGATGTCTTGCTAACATTTTGTTTAGTGCAAATGTTTTGCTGGGTAGGGCTTTCATGACGGTGATGGCCAGTAACCCTTCCAGACTCCTGGCTGATCTGGGCTTTTGTATTTTTGTACTCTTAAGTGGAAGCACACTTGGCTTTAGGTGAATTATGGATAAATACTCTTTCTAATGAGGTAAATTCTAAAAATTAGCATACTGAGCACTTTCCTGCAGTGCAAAATTTTCATCTCAGATCTGAATGCTCACTCTTGGATTATACTAAATTGAAGGTTTTGCTGAAGGACAGTAAATACAAGTGACAGACAGACTGAAAAGAATTCTACCCTTGAAAGTGAGTTTCTGTAGTTACGGTTCTTAAAACTAATAACTCAAACCTTAGGCCTTGTCTTTCATTCAGAGTCCCTGAATATAACTGCACTATGTGCTGAAGTTCTTCGTGTTTTGTTTCAAAATTTGACTAGTTTTTTCTCGAAAAATGTTTTGTCTTGAGGGCAAGGCTGGAAGCCTACTTTACTTCCAAATTAGTTATGCTGATCTTGGAGTACATCCATGAGCACAACTGGAAAGGAAGGAAATATAACTGAAAGATTGTAGGTTGGAAGGGTCTGTGAGGAGGCAGTGCTGTGCTAGTAGCAACAGAGATAATGTGCATTCAGGATGTCAGCAGCTGCAGGGTTGCAGCTCTGAATGCGGGTAAACGTTCCTTTGCTGTCTACATCAAAGCAAGCATTTTGTTAGCAGACAAGATCTAACAATTTGGATAGTAAAAGCTGTTGGAAGAGCAGATATCCGTGTTGTTGGGTGGTTTTTTTTTTTTGATCTCGGGTGAGTGTTGGCACTAGCTTTGTTTTGAGATGCCCTGGAAGAGATCAGACTTGATAGTTTTCTCTTAAATAACCTCAAACATTCAACTCCCTTTCCAAACAGAATCAAATCACCCAACCCATCAGGCCCCCTGACATCCCTTCCTCCCCATTTTTCGATTGTTTTGTTGACATGCTTTAATTTTACAAAGGATCTGTAAAAAGGTTGCATAGTTCATTGCAAATATTTTGGTCATCCTTCCTGCTGTTTGCTACCACAACATCTGTGGTTACATTTATTTTTTTCTGGTTATGCCACAGTAGGGCTGTAGAGTGCAGACTTGGTTCCTGGTGTATTCCACAAACAGCAGAGAGACACCATCATCTCACCAGAGACAATATTCACCTTTGCACTATGACAGAGTCACGCTCCCCCACTGAGACAGCAAGAGGTTGATACTGCAGGTTTGAACTAAGGGAGGAAGCATTTTGGCAGGGATCAGTTTGTGTTCCTGTAAGACAGAAACCTTGAAAAAAATCCAGTAAGCTACCTGTTTTGAAAAATCTTACTGCTTGGAAAATGAGCATTTTCTTACATGTAACTTGAACATCGTTAGTGGTGGTGTTGAGCTGTGGCATGCAGGGATGGGAGTGAGGAAGAAATTAGGACTGCTTTCTTCAGTAGGAAGTGACTCAGAGGCTTGAAGAAATCGTAGATGCCCTAGGTGAAGTAAAATAGTAATAGAGAATATAACTCCGGAGGAATACTTTTGGACTGCATGTTTTCTGCTAGATAGCTATTTCTTCTTGTTTGAAGACTGGTTGACTGTTGTTGTGGTAAAGGGGCCTCAAAAAGAGTGTCGAGAACCTAATTGCAAAAAGAGTGTCGAGAACCTAATCCTTGTGATGGATAGCTGCACATAAATAATTATATACTTAACCTAGCATCCATTCACCAGCGCAGCAAGAAACAAACACGTCCTGTGAGCCTGAATTCTTCTTCCCTGGCCATTGTGTAGGTGTGTCTCCAGGGCGGGCTTGGCACAGCTTCCCAGCTGCTTTTCACTGTGTCTGTTTTGGCTACTGCCTATGAAATGCCAAGAGATGTGCATTGGTGGGGTGGCAGGACACAAGGCATCATGTCCTCCCTTACCTCAGTTCCACACGGTGATTTGTTGCTAAAACATCTTTTTAAAAATGGATTTGAGAACGGGAATACCATCATTTTAAGGCCACAGTGATTTGAAATAAGGATTGCTATCCTCGTAGATAGAAGATTAATTTATTTGCAATCAGAAAAAGCTATTTTGGCTGTCTTGCTTCTTGAGAGCAAGCATAAATTAGGACACAATCCTGCTTAGATTCCCTCAAAACATAAGGAAATACTTCCCTTACCACTTCGGCTCAGCCAAAGCCAAGGCCATTCTGCATTCAGATTATAGTCTGGATTTAGTGTAACCATTAACATACAGCTGAACAAATCCACTAGTCAAAATTGGGAAGACTCTTAAGTCAAGACACCTTATAGTTTCAGGCTGGGTTTTGAGGATTACCTAATTTATGAAAAACCACTATGTTCTGAAGTTAGTTTTGTTTCTTCTAAGTGATTCCTTTTCCAGTAATCTTTACTTTTCCAGTTCTCAGAAGTAGATGATACAGTGGTCGATGATTAGAATTGTGTATTAAGTTATAAAAACTCTTAAAGGACATTTTATTTCTATAAGGTAGTTATTTCTGCAGTACATCTGAGGACAATTTGGAACACACAGCTTTGGTGGTGATAGGGACATTAGTGAATCTCAGAAGCAATGTTAACACCAGACCTCTTTTATAGTGGAACAGGGTGGTCTGAATTAAATATGTGCAGAGGAGAATCACCAGCAAAACTTGAGAATCTAAGGAGTCACTGTTGCCTCTGGTTAGTTCTGAGTGTAAGGAATAGGGGTATGGAGCTGTGAAAAGTTTGGGATGAAGTTCAAAACCTGTAGAGCACATAGCTGAAGTACTTGATTTTTGAAAGGCTGCTGGAGAAAACAGCTTGCTTTTACTCTCATCAGACTTTTAGTTCATTTTAGTGTGTTGTCTTTACAGTACGTGTTTCCAGGTGACTTGTGCTGGATGGAAATTCCCGGCAATTCTCAGGATGTCCATTTTTCCCTGGTCATGTTTCTTGTTCATTGTCTGAGTAAAAGCAAACCATCCTGTTTGCTTCCCAGGGACAGGTTATGCTTCTGTATTCGTTGGATTTGTAGAAAATCCAGCCCTAGGTGATGGATTGATATCATTGAAACTATTCTTAGAAATGTACTGAGATAGAAATCAGTAGACTGCTGTTTAACAGTGATAGAAAATGTTCTGTCGCAGTGTGAAAACAGGAGGAAACGATGTATAACGTTTGCAAGTAGTAAGAATAGGGAACAGGCTTTGAGAAGAGATTTTCTGATAGGAGTTTGTAGTTAATTGTTTCGTTTTCACTGTTGGGCCACTTCAAAGACAATCACTCTTCTAAGTTGTATAAACATTGCTGTTAGAAAGGGAAAATCTTGTGACACTGTATTACTGCCCTTGAAAGAGGGGTAGTGTTTCAGGGATGTGAGTAAAACAGAACTAGAATGATGATTGTTGTCATTCCCTGGACCCCGTCAGAGGGTGGAGTTGATGCTGCTCTAAGAGGACAGGTGAGTGAGGGGCTGTGTGGCCGGTACCTGCCCAGCACCACCACCATGCCGGCCCAGGCCTGGGGGCACGGGTGGGCAGGGGGAGGCTTCAGGCATGGGCAGGGGGAAGCTTCAGGCATAGGCATGTGGCTGATAAGTGTTGGCACACCCCCCCCCCCCCCGATCCTTGGCAGTTGTGAGCTCAGTCTGGTTTTGCTCAGCGTGAGAAGGGAGGTACCATACGGGGTGCAGGCAGAACACTTCTCATGGGTCGGTCGGGTGATGGTGTGGTGTCGTGGCCATCTGACGGGTTGTGCCTTCGCAGAGGGTCCTGCCAGAAAACGTACTGTTCCTCCATGGTGGCAGACCTGCTCATGGTGAGTAAATGTTTGCATACATCTAAGTAATATAAATAAGATACTTCTCATGCTGCAGAGCACTGGAGAGCCTCAGTGAAGGGCAGGAATGGAGGTTGGTGAGAACTTGGAGTTACCTGGCCCTTCTGCTGAGCCTCTGGAGGGACACTGTGGCTCCAGTTAGGTGCTTTTCAGAAGAATAAATGATGTGTAATAAACATGTGGAAAAAAAGGTCTTTATAGGAAAAGGACTAAAGTTTTGAAAATACTAGCGTTGTTCAAAGGTGGGACCTCGTACTGAGTTTGTCAGACAAAGATGGTTAACATATTTTTGGCATTCTTTCATTTGTTAAACTAAATTTTTTTTCCACAAGACCAAATAAGAGGATGATACTGAAGTGAAAGTACACCAAAGCAGCTTTCAGCACCAGCAGTGGTGTTTCTCTGTATTCCGATGAACAGATCTATGCTTTTACTCTTGACAAAGCGAACCATTCATTGCTTACCTTGTTGCAGTGTGTTTAGCATTTTTTTAAAAAAGTATTTTATTGTTTATCTCCTTGCAGTGCTGCAGCCTAGACCCTACTGTGCCATCTCTTTTTGGGTAACATACTCAAGAAAGATGCATTTGGAGTGTTGAGCTCTGTGCTGCAGCAGTCCTTGCCCCAGTCAGTTGTATCCAGGCTGGGCATCCTCACTTTCCCTCTTCTCCACCATTTTTAGTGATGAAAGGCCCAGTATCACTGACCGGGACCTTATGGAAACCTGCTGGTCAAAAAAGTGGTGGTGTGTTGTTTATTTTAGGTGGTTGATGCAAAACTGTGGCTAAGTAGTTTCACATTGTTGGATTTTGTGCAAATTTCTCGTGTAGCGTTTATGTGTAAGAAATCAGGTGAGTTTTAGAAAATGGTATTTCCAGATTATTGCATTGCAGCGGAATCAAAACTGAAAGTATGTACCAGTAATTTAAAAGTTAAAGGTATGATAGAGGCAATAGGTGGTCATCTCTATGTGGAAATCTCAAACAGGCATCATTTGGAGTCGTGCTGCAGAGCTCCATGTGCTGTAGGCTGGGTAATGCCAGCAGCGGCACCCATGTCCTGCAGCGAGTCCTCAAGGCAGAATTTCACTCATATATCTGAACTTGTCATGTGGCATCCAGCTGAGCTTGTCTGGGATGTCAGGTGTTGAGGAGCCTCAGCTTGGTGCAGGTGGGTGTTTGCTGGTCACAAGCTTTCCTGTACCTTCCAGGCTTCAAGGTGTATGTATTTCTTTTGAGGGCATTCTTAATTCTGAGGTTTGTTGGATTTTTCAAATTGGTTTTAGATATATGTTGCCACAGTGGTCTTAAAGGTCCTTTCAAACCTAAATGATTCTGTAGTTCTATGATCCTTGTAATATTTCATGCCCTGAAATTACTGTAAAGTGCTTTAACCTGTTACTAGTTTTTTCTCTCTCTTTATTTTTTTTTCCTTTTGGTCTTGGCGTTACCCAAAACACCTCTTCGTGGAAGGCAGAGAAAGGCTGCAGAGCAGGATGGTGCCTCCTGGCTTTTCCCAGGAGGGCTGTGAGGTGGTTGGGAACACATGAGCCATTCTAGGGTGCAGGCAAAGGGGGGTTGTTGGAGGAATCCAGGTATCATGCCAGCTGCGTGTGGCTGGTGCCTCCTGGGATGAGTAGCAGTGAGTCGTGAAGACATTGCCCAGGCAGCAAGAAGCCTGGGAGGGTTCAGTTGCAGGCTCCTGGGAAAGTGGGTTCAGAGAGGCTCTAGTCTTGGTGTGTTTTGGTGGAGAGGAGCACAGATTTCCTGTGTCCAAATGGGAACAAGACAGGGTCTTCTGCAGCCCAGTGGGAGGGCTGAGAAGGGATATCTCCCTTTGTAGTCCCTAATCCTCCTGTTGTTTGAGCCAGGTCATCTCAACTTCAATGAAAAATACATAGCCAGTGGCTGGAGTGGTGACCAGGATCCTATCTACCCTACTATTTATTTATTTTCTTTTTTCCCTATGCTTTCTTAGTTGGCTGCAGAGCAAAGCTTTCTCTTTCCTGGTCACCCCTCTTAATGGGCTGAAATTTGCTCTCTGCTTGGCAACCCCCTTGGCAGAAGGAGGACACAGCAGATCTCCATCCTCGCTCAGTCCTGGTTATCTCCTTTTTCTATTAGGCTGAGGAGGGTCAGGAACCTTGTCAGCCCTCCTGCAGTTGGGGTCGTACATAAACAACATCCCAAGGTGCCTTTTCCCCTCCTCAGCACTGCCTACCCTGGGTCTGATGGCATCCCCAGGCTGTGCTGACAGGTTGAGCCCTTTGCCCCTGTGGCTGAAATTGAGCCTGCCAGCATGGATCCATTTAAAGGAGTGGTTATGCACGGAGGGTGCTCAGGGCCCTGATGCGAGGGTGCCCAGTGGCTGCTGGTAGCCCTGGCAGCCAGTGCTGGTACTCCATCTGTCACAGGAGGTGGCAACCGACTTGGTACAAGATGGGTGAAGAACTCGGGGTGAGAGCTGACTCCATTTCTCCATCCCTGTGTCCCTAACACAAGCTATGATTTGCTGATGTTGTTGTGAAATGTGTTTTCCTTTTCTTACAATATGTTGGGTTTTTATGCTTATTTCCAGATGCTCTTAATATTTTGTTGCTGACAAAAAGTTTATGTTCATTGTCTCCCAGGTAAACGCAAAGCGCTGAAGTTAAATTTTGCAAATCCACCCTTCAAGTCCACAGCAAGATTTACTCTAAACACTTCTGGAGTTCCTTTCCAAAATCCACACATGTGAGTATAAAGCCAAAGGCACAACTAGTGGAACTACTTTGAAATTATTTAGCCAACAAGCAGTGTTATGTTAAATGCAGTTTGATTACTTCAGCTGTTTGTAGGTTGTTCAGATCTGTCAGTTTGAGTCACTGTAGAAGATATTTTCCCCCTTCCCCCTGAATTAAAAAAAGGTTAAATTTGGGATCTTCCTGTTTTATGCTGGAGCTACTGCCTTCCAGAATTGATTAAATTGAGATAAATTGTAGCTGATAATGCAAGATATACCTATAATTAATTTTCAGATCTATTCACTGTCATTTTCCTGTCTCTTTATTCAATACTTTTTACTTTTTGTTAGAGAGAAGTTCTTGTTTCTGTGTTACTTGTGAAAGACATAACTGTGATAAATTATTTTTTTTTCCCAGCACTAAAGTAAACAAAGGTTTGAGGATTATCATTCTGTCAACATGGATATGTGAGGGAGTTATGCAGTGATTAGCTCTCACTTGAGTTTCCTAGACAGCTAGCTACAGGACATCCCTATCCAAAGTTGAATGCAAGTGTGGCACAGAGCTGTTCCTGATGCTAGTAAATAACAATAGTACATCATCACAGCAAATGCTAGCTTTGTATCCTCAGATCCACCAGTCTAGATGGATGGGTGATGCACCTACAGCCTATACGTGTGGCAGAATGCAGCTAGCACGCAAAGATGTCTCAAATTTTTCCCCTCTGAGTTCCCCAGCAGATCTCAAGAGTTTTGTCAGTGGCAAGTCTCAGAAACTGCACCTGCAGCTTCCCTTGCTGCCCGGGCTCTCCAGGGTGTCCCTGGTTATAGGTTGCTTCTGCTTGGCTCTGCATGTTGCTGCCTCTCTCCTTGAGCTCAGTGCCTTCTGCTTGCCCAGGATATACCCTCTGGGGTCTGTTCCTATTTCTGGTAGCTTCTTTATGCTGGGGATTTTCAAGCAAGCCTTTACTGAGTTAGAAACATCTTTCTGATGAGTTATCAATGGTAATTGCATCATCTAGAAATTTTAGAGTACTTAAGATCATTCTTCTTACAGTCCCAAGTGACCTTTCCAGCAAGTTATCCTCTCTCCTTTCTCTCTCTTTTCCTCTCCAAAATATTCTTACTAGTGGTAGAGCTAGCATTTATATATTCACTTTCTGTGTCTCGTCACATCATCAAACCCTTGTATCAATTTTCTGTAGAACCCCATCTGGGGCTCTTTTGTCTCTCAAACCTCTCCTATTAAATAAAGGACTTAGTCTCAGCTAGTGGGTTCCCACCATCAGCCCTTTATAGGGGTTTGTCTCAGATTCACTGGAATTTGCAGTGGCTCCTGTTCAGCACAGAAGAGTTTTCATTGTTAGTGACATCTTAAGTTTCATGTTTGTTCAAGTGACTTAAGAAGGTGCTGCTCTGTCTCTCTAGGAGCTGCAGTTGTTGGCAGGTGTTAGACCTTGGGCTGGTATAAATGTTGTAACTGGTTCTGAGGGCTTGGAAGTGTTATGGGTCGGATATAATAGCCGTTCAAGGGTCAAAACCGATGGTGATGTCCTAAAGCTTTCTTGGGAGGCTGTAAGCTGTAATAGCCGTTTTTGTTTGAAAGAAGTGGATGCTGTTGGTTGGATTGCTTTCTCTGTGTTGAGGCTGACTAAGCCTGGATACAGCTAATTCATCCTCATGTCCTTTGTTGTCTGTAGTGGGTGCTGTTCCACAGAATCAATGTTCACATCTCCTGGTCACACGCTTCTCTCAAGTGTTTGTCTCGCAGCTGATGCATCATGGTGGTGTATCTGCATCTCCTGCCTGCTTTCCAGATAGGCTGGAATGTTTTTTCCTCTGTTGTCTAGAAACTTTTCTAGACTTCAGATTTGAATTGGATATTTCAGACCTCCTGGGCCAGATGCATCCCTGATGCAAGGTGTGTTTCTGTTCACTGAGTCGCTTCTCTTCCCCAGCCTGATGGAACAGAGTGGCCTTGGTGCCCTCCCAAGGTCAGTGCTGGCTCGACCCTGCTGGGGATTTCCCTGTGCATGCCCTGTTGGTCCAGATGGGTGGATCTGAAGATACAGAGAGGTCAATTTCTCACATGAAATTTGGGTTTCTGTGACTTGGATCCACCGATCTGGAGGTGTCCCATTGCTCCTGCCTGCAGGAGGGCAGTGGGTCCTGTTGTCAAATGCATGTTACCTGTGCTGAACTCTGACTGGGACAGTGACCTGCAGCTGCCATGAGATATAAATTGCCTATTAGCTGTATTTTGCTTGATTAACAGGTTTGGTTGAGGAACTGATCAGGCTGGATTGGTAGATGTTCAGGTAAGAGTGTGGTTTCTTACTATGTAGACAGAAAGCAAAGGAGCAAATGGGGCTACCTGTGCCCGTATGTGTGTTAGGAGGGAGGAAACCTCTCCATAAACTGCATCACTGGAGCAAAGAGAATGCTGCTGAGGAGGGAAGGCACATCGTGCCAGAGGTGGCCGTGGAAGTGTCAGGATATTGGGTGTAGCCATGTTCCTCCTCAGTTCTGACGCTCAGTACCCTGGTAAAATGGGTACAGACCCCATGTACACCATCAAGGTGTGAGTTCAGCTTTCTTTTTAGGGTTTGTTTTTCTGTCTGAGAGATCTCAGAAGTGTTATAAAATAAGTTGGGGAGTGTAGAGGAAACAATTTTGGGAATTGCTGTAAGCCAGGGGTGTTTAGCTCTAGTGAGCAGGGGTGATGTACATATGGGTGTTTCTGACTCCATTAATTCATGCTAGTTCCTTGGTTTTAATAGCATGTTATGTGGAGGAATCTCAACTGCAAGATGTGATGTTATTAAGACTCTGACCAGTGCTTCCCAGTTGCTTTATGTGCTGTGGCACAGAGTACCCCGAGTAGCCTGGTGAGCATCACACCTGCTGTGCTCCTGCCTGGAGGCTGTTCCCAGAGCTTGGGTAGAAGTTTTTTGTTAATATATAGTCTATACCTTGGAATACTGTTTTCAGGGGCAGAGAGCATAGATTAAACACTATATAGAATATAGAAAGTTGGGACATGGGTTCCCAAATCTTGTTCCTGCTCCTCCTTGTCTTTTCTTTCCCATCTGAGGTGGTTTTCAGCCATGTCTTATGGTTTGTGTCTCAGGATGGGGCTGCATCACTCCAGGGTGTCTGAGTGTACTGCCATGGGTGTGTGGGGAGTGCACGAGGTGGGTGCCAGGGGCAGGATACAGAGCAAGGTGTAGGAACGTGAGACCACATGCAGGAGCAGGAGGAGATGGTGAGTGGTGGGGACCTCTGAGCTTTGCTGTGCCATCTCCGTGATGGTGTTGAAGCTGAGAGCTGGTGAGGACTGCAGTGGCAGAGGGTGGCATGGTTCTGCTGCTCCTGTACCGTCCCTGCCCAGCCCATGGCACCCCAAGTCCCTGCCCAGGACACCTCTCTTCTTCACCTTTCCCAGTAGAGCTGCTACCAGCAGAGTTTTGAAGGTCACCTTTGCAACAGATGACCAGGAAACCCAGCAAGGAGCAGAGGCTGCAACTGCTCAGGCTGGAGTCAACAGCAAAACCCCTTGCATCTTCAGTGCTGCTAGGGTTTTGCCCTAAATATTTTCTGAATTAGAACATGTGTTAAAATCAGCAGGCTTTTAGGTGACGTTTAAATAGGAGACAGACTCAGGGTGGCTTTGAATGAGATCAGAAACTGGAGGTACTTTCCTAGTTGCTAGAACTGGTGCAGTGGCTCCCTGAAATATCCCCTCTTGGTGATGCTGAGGGCTCACACATCCATTTTTGCAGCTAAAAGGAACTGTGAATTGCTTTCTTGTACAGATCCTTTGGGACAGGTGGGCAGAGCCCTGTGATCACGTGTTGAGCAGCAGGGAGGAAGGCAGGGGGTTGGAAGAAAGGTCTGTTCCGGTTCTGTGACCGATGTAGCTACAGAGGATTTGCATCTCGTTCGGTTCAGCCATGACTGTTACCAACAAATCTACTTTGTAAGTGCAAAGAGAGGTTTTGTCTAGGTATGGTATGCTACCTGGCCTGTTTGTAGGATATCTAGCACAGTGATATACATAATTTTACATGTGCCCTATGCAGGGTAAAGGCAGAATAGAGCCTGAATTACAGAGAGTAGTTGGGGAGTAGAATTCTTATGTGAAAAGATGCAGTTTAGAGAATCTTTTAGTGTTTTACTAGCAGCTGCTGCCCCAGTCCAGGGCAGTGTGTGCTCCTGCTTGCGCCTGGTCAGTCAGCAAGGCTGTGTGTGATTGCTGTTCTCTGCAGGCTGGGCAACAGTGGAGGCTGTGGAGAACTGTCTGTTGAGACCATGGTTCTCTTCAGTGCAGATGTGTACTTCTGATTTAGAACAGATTAACCAATGCTAACTTTGTTTCCCTGCAGCAGACATTGCAGAGGCTGGAGGACACAATCCATGATTAGGGTGAGCTCTTAAACTTCTGATCCATTGTTTTTCAATTGCTGTTTCCAACCGACTGAAAAACATCCTACCTTTTACCTCATCTATTCTGTGTCTGAGTGGGATTTAGGTCACAAAGAAAATTAGATTACTCAATTATATATGTGTAAGCTCTACAGAGCTACTTGCAGCTGGTGGCATTTGCTGAAGAAGGTTGAAATAACACTAACATGGGAATGATGTGGTGAGATGTGACTGTATAACTGTGCATGGCAGGTTTGTCTGGCAGCTCTGTGTTGTGCTGGCCTTCGCTAGCATCTGTTAAACCAAGTCGTTTGGTTGGCTGTAGGTGAGTGGTTTTGGTTTTCTGGAAAGTATTAAACTCTTCTGGTGCGACAGTGCCTTGATCTTGACTTCAGACCTACAGAACTTAGATTTACCTGCTAAATGAGCACATACAAAGAATTTTGTTTGGCATCTGATTCACAGTATGTTGGTGCTCAGGAATCCTGTCTGCTGCCTGGGAAGTCTCTTGACTGTTAGTCTAGAACATGAACACCAGAGCATTGCGGTCTCATGGAAAGGTGACAGAGTGAAATGACCTCTTTTAATGCTCACAAACCCAGCTTCTGAATGGACTGGTGGCCTGTTGGACTCTGTAGCCTCCCTGTAGCAAGTGGGTGTCTTCATGGATTCATTGTGACTTAAGTTTCTAGAGATGCCCTTCTTCTTGTGACACCTGGCAGAGTCACACACTTTCCATGTAGACACCCCAAGAGTGTGTTGGCAGGTGTTTAACAGACCTCTGGGGTTGGATTCCCCAAAAGCAAAGGGAGACCCAGTTGCATGTCAGGCTCTGCTGCTTCCTTTTTCCTCTGTAGATCAGGGACTGTCATTATTCCTGGAAAGGATTCTTTTGGCTGTTCTAAAGTCTCTCTGAAGTGTTTACTTCTCTTTTAATCTCCTCTTACGCTTTTCCAAACCTTTCTGGCGTGTGGTTTCAGTCTCTCTAGCTGCGTAGCCTACAGCTGGCTGAGTTCATCAGGAAACAACCTGTGAGAGTTACTACCATTTGTCTAAAAAAAATTAAAAACACAAAGTGAAATATCCCAAATTGGCATGTTCACAATTACTTGTGTGAATTTTCCTGTAAATATTTCTCTGTCTGTTCCCTATTTCTATCACAGTCATTTCACATCTTTATTGTTACTGATTTCTGATACCTTTCTGCCTCATGATACTTTCCCATTGCAGGATGGGATGCCTGGAAGCCTTAGAAATAGATTTCAGTATGAAAGGTACCAGTTAAGAATTTGAATTTTTTTCTGTGACTGTTCTGCAACATTTCCTAGAAGTTGCAGTTCCTGAATGTAATAATTGGAAAACTTGCTTGTATTTTCAAGTAAGCACAAGTGAAATGTATATCTCTAAGGATTCAGCAAATGCATTTAAATGGATGGAAAGCAGGCTTTCACTTTTAATACAAACATCGCTGTTGTTTAAGTGCTAGATTGATGTTTCTGATGCATTTTTTTAGGAGCTTTCTTGACAAATTGATGAGTTTTGCCTTGTATTTAACCTTCCTGTTTCTTCCAGAAGTTTAGAAGTTAGTTTGGGCAGTGATCTCTGTGGCCCAGGTGTCAATAGAGGTGATATGGTTTGTAAAACACCATGCTCAGTTTCTTGGACTTCAAGTAGACCATCTCTTCAGAGAAAGGTGCTACCAACGTTAGTGAGAGTGTCCTTTTTTTTTTTTTTTTTTTTCTTTTTTCTTTTTCTTCTAAGTTTTGGTATTTTTCTAAGGTGCTACCCCTGCTCTGCAGAGGAGCTTTTTGGTATCTACTGCTTCCAAAAGAAATTTCTCTAGCAACTTCCATGTCCCTTGGAGCATCAGTGCCCTAGTAGGGCTGTTCTTTCTGCAAGGGTGTTGATATCTCAGCGCTCTCCTTCTGAATTTAGACCTTCCATGTCTGGAACCAAAATCCATTAATCTAATGCATAGTGATTTTTCAAAGGTGCTGAGCACCTAGCTCATGGCCACACTGTTTGGACCTGGGCTTCTCAGAACTTCTGTGAACATAATCGGCATTTGACCATTTAGACCTAATGACCATTTAGTGCTCTGGGTGTGTAAATCAAATACAACCTGACGTTATATACTAATCTGGCTCTCATGGGTTCTGAGTGCTTCACACGTGCTGAGTAATTTAGCTTTGCAAACCTAAGTGGTTGCACAGAACTCTGTGTTCCACATTTTACAGATGGGAAACAGGGACATGCTGTAATTTGGAAGAGGCAGGGATTAGGCCAGAGGCTTGTGGGTGGGGTAGAGTGTTCAACGGGGATCTCCTGATAATATGTGGTTCTCAAGCGAGCTCTGTTAGCCATCCCATCGCCGGCACAGTTAGGAGCTGTTGTCCTGGCTCTTTTGTGCATACAGCCGTGGTCAGAGCTGCTCATTTGGGAGCAACGTTTTGACCTTGTAGCTATGACCCTCTTGGTGTGCTGTGCGGTGTATAATGGGTCCCCTTCCTGGTGCCTGAGGGAGGCTCGTCCCTTCTGTGGTGGGGAGGAGTGACCAAGGGTAAGAGGCTGTACGAAGATGGTGGTAGTGGCAGTTACCTCTCAAAGCACCAAGATCTGGCCCACCCTGCCCAGACAGGGACAGCAATGGGGGTTGTGGGAGCTGAGGAGGAGCCTGTGATTATCCAGAGGGTTCTGCACCTGCCCAACACTGCCTGGGGCACCCCCACTGCCTCTGCAAGCCTCTGGGGGGATGTGGCCATCCTTGGTCACTTGCAGGAACTGGCAGTTGGCACACTGATGTCTGAGACACACTGAAGCATGAATGTGCAACATGTCCTAATCCAAGGCATGATGCTCATGCTGCCTCCTCGGGCCTGTTTTCACTGACATGCTGGGTGAAGGAAGGTGGAATGGGTAGAGGCAGAGCTGCCATCCTGTGTTGCCTGTGAAGGTGTTTTCAGTTGTATTGTCTGCAGTCTTCCTCCTCCAGGGGCACTGAGATGGTGTCTGAGGAGAGTCTTTGAAGAGCAGCAGTTTTGAGTCGACTACCATATTTATTCTGCTGAGTTGAATGGTGTGTGGAGAGAGGTCAAGCATTCTGGTTCAGTGGAAACTGGAAGATTATCAGGTAGAGCAGTGGGGTGGAAATACTAATTTTCAAACTGAACCCAACTTCATTTGCTGTCAAGTCTGCATCAGCATGGCTGTGTGTTGGAACACAGAGAGTCTATACAGAAGAGCAGAGCTTGGCAGTGTCTTCCTTGGATAGGAGCATCCTATAGACTTCCTTCCTAGTGCCTGGCTTTTAGTGACATGTGCTGCCTAACCTTTACCTAGTAACGTGACTCCGTGGGTCACCTGTGGCTGGCCAGATCCTTCCCTGAGACCCGTAAGTGCAGAGGCATCATCTTTGACTCCATCCGTGCTCATGGTAGAAGCCAGGTGCCTGCAGCCTGCTCAGGACCAAGCTCCTGCTTTGGAGGTACCTGTCACACTCCAGAGCCTGGAGAAGAGTCAGGAGGTGACTGTGTTCCTTGTGTAGGCAGCTTGGCTTAAAAAGCCCAGTTTTATAAACCTGAGTATGAGGTCAACACTTCAGTAATAATTTGCATGGCCTAATGAGGAAGGCAGTTTGAGAAACGCCTGTAATCCTGACCACTGGAGAGTTGAAAATTTTCACCAGTCTCCTGGCTGTCTTTGAGATGGGGGATGGCACTGCTTTTGTTGAAAGCAGTTCAGGGCTTCAGGCTATGGAGGTTTCAGTGTGGTTGAAGAATTTATTTACTTCTGTTACTTATGTACCGATGCTTTGTCAGCGCTGGGTATGTCAGGAGCAGAGCTGTCACATTAGTGTTCAGTAGACCCCAGGGATTCCTGAGTTGCAGCCCTTTTGACACATCAGGAAGGACACATCTGGTCCTGGTGTAGCTGCATAATTCACATGAAGATGTAACTACTGCAGTGCTTATTTAAGAGAAGTGAAAGTAGGTCAAGTAGATTCAGAGTTGATATTGGCTCTTCTGTTCCCTTCATACCATTGTGATAACAAAAGTACGATTTTCTCTCCTTTTTTTCCTTTATTTCTAGGTGTTGCATCCCCTAGCAAGGACAGCAGTGTATGTGCTTATGTGCAAGCTGGCTGTAAATCTTAATGTTTGTGTATTTTAAAAGGATTCGGGACACCAAAGTACCCTAAGCTTCTCTGGAGGGTTAGAGAGAAAGTGGGAGACCACAGCTCCATTAGTGTTGAACTTTTCAGTAACATTTGAATCTGTCAGTGTATTTTTCAGAGTATTTTAAGACCTATGTACCTGTGTTTTACCATTTTGTCTAGTAAATTCTGTGAGCTGTCCTAAAACAAGTATTTCATACTTTGTAGAGAAGGTGTGATGCGATGCCATCTGAGCCTTCAAAAACAGTCTGTCTACATTCAGCAGTAACTTTTTATGATTAAGTAGTACAGGTGAGATCCGGAATTCCATTTGGGAACAGGGAGTTGCCAAAATTTCTCACTTCCTCCCTCCAGCAGTGAGCAGTCTTTGGGACCTGAGGCTTTTGATCAAAAATATCGCGTGGCACCTGTGTGTTATCTGTGTCCCAAGGTGCCCCAGGGATCTGTTGAGCTGTGCACGTGGCTGCTGGCCTGCCAAAGAGGGGAGATTGAGCATCCCCATATCTTAACTCAGCAGTTGGTAAGGCATACTCGAAAACGTGAGATGGTACTGATTTCAGTTAAAAATTATTCAGGGAGCAGGAGATGCTGTTGCTCATCTTTATGTAATATCTGAGAGCATGAAGTGCCTTCTTGGCCTTCCTCCTTTAGCTTCTTTTCTTCTAGACCCATGAATCTGGCTTTCTGAGCTGGAGACCGATCCAAGGTGAACAGGGAAAATAGCTGTCCCATCCTGTATGTCTTAGGGACTGGTGTCCTGGAACATGCATGAAGTCCTGAGGCTGAAGAGAGCTTGTATCACCATGTTCATTCCTTCCTGGGCAAATACAGTATCTTTTAGCTTAATATGCAAAACCTGCTGGTGCCTGGAGAGGAAAATGGGATGAAGCAGATTATTCTATGTAATGTCTCTGAATGTGTATATATATATATATATATATATATATATATATATGTGTGCACACACACACGTTTGGTCTTTACCTATTTGTTGGATAAATATATTGTTCAGTAGTTTTTTTACAAGTAACAAAGTAGGGCACTGCTTACACATTGGTCTGAGCTCGATGCCGGTATATGAGTGGTCTCTACCGTATTGTCAGTTGGTGTATCTGGTTTCTGACCCTAAATGACTGTTGGTCTGTTGGACTCCAATTAATCTGAGCTGGTCAGGCACAGACTTTTTTTTTTTTTTCTGGTTGTGTGACATACAGAAATGTCAGATAGGATTTTATATATGGACTGCCGCTGTTCATATCTGTGACTTAAGTTGGACTTGTACCCCACGTTTCCAGATGTGAACCTTGCAAACCACATTCCTGCAGGAAACACGAATAAACAACTGCCATTGCTAGCTGTAGGAATAAACTTTGCTCACTGTTATTCTCTGAATCACACAGTGTTTCATCAAAGCATGAGTTATCTTCCTTTATCTCTTCAGACATAAATTACCACCTCGTAGTAAAATACCTTGCATTTTACCCTGACTATGGACAAGTGAGCCAACTGTTCTGCTTTGTGGGTTCAAACTGAAGGAATCAATTGTCTGTTTTGTCTTCTGTACATGTCAAGAAATGGAGAATAAAGAGGAGAATCTGCAGATTCAGACTTTTCTGACCCCAGAGATCATCATCAATTTCTGTTTTCATGCTTTGCATAAATAAGTGTCTTTCAGCATGTACCATGGAGGACAGCTGGACTGAATGAGCAGGATGCACCCAGGAAAAACAGCTGCTATACAAAGAGCTTATGGAAAAGGACATTGTGGTGAATTGGATGGACATGATGGAGGTGGGGGTTGGCCTGCAGAGCTGAGTTGATTTTGCCATTCTGCTTGTTTGAGAAACTGACTTCTGAAAAGGACTGGATTTGTGGTACATCATATCAGTGAAAACTACAGACATCATGTTTGAGATTCAGGTGGATGTTCTTGCCTCCCATTGTGGAGGTCCCTCCATTTTACAAAACGTCAGAAAAAAGATAGCAAATGGCCAAGCCAGTCTTATGGCGACTCTAAATGATTTCTCTTTGAGCCTGTTTTAATTCCCTCCTTTGTAAAATATGCTTGGGAGTAAATCTGGATGAGCAATTTGTCTTTCATGTCCAACGTAACTGATGCCTTTACGGAGATAAGTGTGGGTCAGTTGAAAGTGATTGTTTCAAATAGCTCTTGCTGCAGCAGTGTGAAGGCAGTTGTCCTCTTTGAGGAGTGTGGGGTCTTCTCTGTAATTCACATGGGTTTGTTTTGTCTTTCTGATGTTCTAGGTGGGTACTTCATACCAGTGAAAGATGGGAAAAGGTGACTTCTGGCACTGTTAACCTAGCTCCTTACAGCATCCTTAATTTTCTATAAGCATCTTTACTATGGAGAGAACTATGCTCCATGCAGCTATCTCAGAGGAGACCAGCATTTAAAATTTCACCATACTACTGGACTGTGAAGCATGGGGACCTTCAACAGGCAATCGCTTGCACTGTCCTGCAAAACGTCTTAGAGAAGGGGCACTTAAAAAGACAAGTTACATTTGGTCTTATTAGTCTTGTTATGAGCTCTCTTTCGGTCACCACATTTATGATAGCTTCATCTCTCTGAAAAAGCAATCTCTCTCTTGCAGTTAAGTGATTTCTTTGTCTTCCATCTGTCCTTGACTGCCACAGAAAGAAAAATACTGCCAGGTACATTCTTGGCACTGAATTGCAGGTTATTTCAGTCTGTGATGCAACCAAAAAGGTTTTTTTTGTTAATCCCAAATAGATAATAAATCCCAAAGGAGAAGTTGGAGAGCTTTTAGCTTTCCTGGACTAGGTTTGGAATTTTATGACATACAGAAGCTTAAATTGGAAAAATCGCTTGTTAGAGCTATTGAAACAAAAATGATTCATGTAGTTGAAATAACCTCTCCAAAGCATTCCCATCAAGAAGCTAAGCAAAGTCCTGTTTTCATTGCTGACTGTTTGTAGGTAGCTCCTTTGGTCATTTGTACAAGTATTTGAGTGCTGGTTTTCCATGTGCCCGCCACAAAGTGCTTAGCAGGAGCCCATCTTGCCTGAGCTACTGAAATCGATCTGAGATAACGAGTCCTCATATTGGGAAAGAAGATTTCCAGAACTGGACAGCTTGAGGGGCTCAGGTATCCAGAACCTGATTTTTGTTCTTAGAGAAGTCTTGTGATACAGAGTGGTATTCACCTTTGTTTATCTGTCAGTTGTGTGGCTCTGGAGGTAATAAGAAAGGACATGGTTGTTAAAATAATGCGAATTTATTCATTAAGAGAGGGGATGAGGTGAATGACAAGCTTATCTGGGAGAGACCACCAGTACTAGATTGGTGGATTCAGGATGGAAGCCAGATTTTTTTTTTTAATTTTTATTTTTTAGTAAGTTCTGCCTCATAAACAACAAGAAAAACAGAGCAATGATGGTCAGTGTGCCTTGAGGAAACAGCATGGCACTAATGTATAGGTATTTGGTTAGTAATTATTCATGTTTCTAATCATCATAATACAGTTAGAAATAATAATTGCCATTGCTGTAAGAAAACAAATTACTTACATTTTAATATGTTAAAATACAGTTCAAATTATCAGGTGCTGCATTGCTCCTAATCAGGGGAGGTTGCTTAGGTGAAATTTGGAAGAAAAATACATAGCTCACTAATTTCTTATACTAAGCACTCCATGGGTAGTGTGACTAGCTGAGTATTGTTGTACATTATTCTGTCATGTGGTAACAGCACCATGTTTTTCTGTCATTTTCACAACTTTTACTGGCTGAAGTGATACACAAGCAACCCTTGGTAGTAATCACATTGTCCTGTTCAGTTTCAAAAGGAGAGAAGCGGACCTCATCCAGAAACTTTCCAGCAGGCTACAGTAAGCTTAACTGTCTGTTAGCCATTGTCAAATATTTTCCATACCTGCAAAAATGGCATCTATTAAAGTAATGAAATTTGTCTCAGAAATAGTGTCATTCCATTGAGCAATTTTTGTGTAACGGTAATTATGTTGCATCTCAGTATCATTTTGCAAACTATTTAAAATACGTATTCGGGTTCTTTTGTTGATTCTTATGGATGTGCTCATGTCTCTGTTTCCTGTTCTTGGGTAGCTGACCATGGCTCAGGTGACATAATGTTTCAGGAAAAAAAGTCAGTGTTCTTAGAGGGATTATTTAATTAACTCAGGTTTTTTTTCTGCTATTACACTGAAATGCTTGAATCCAGTGTGAGTTCTGAATACCCAGCTGTAGTGGGTTCAGTGAGTGCACTGCAGTCTGGCTCATGTCCAAATCAAAATGAGTTTGAGATTAATGTGCTCAGTTAAATTCTGTACAGGCTGCACCATGATGAATTGAGAGGTTTCCTCAGTGTCAAGGGCATGGTTAATCAATTAGTAGTTTACCAGGGGAGCTTAATAAAAAATATTGACGTTATAAAAGCCTCAGCCAAACCCCACTGAAGTCAGGAAGACTTTTTGCAGCCCAGTGTGCTGGACTGAATCTTGAGGGCTGTGGAAGTGGCTCTGCAATCATCCACAGTTTGTTAATGTCTTTTTTACAGTTTTGGAGGAGCATAGACAGCCAGAGCAGTGCTAGGGAGAATTTCTCCCACTTGGTCATGATGAAAGGGAAAAAGTGTGCTTTTTGCTTTTAGTCTGAGTAGGTACGAGATGCAAAACTAAATAATTTCCTTCCTTTGACACATTTCCTGTATCTCTTCTTCACGTATAGGAATCTGTTATTAAATATAACTAAGCCTTAAGATAGCTTACATGGGTCAGAGCAAAACTAATTAAGTTCTGCCTGTCTTGCAAGGACACCATTGCTCATCAGCTTATTGGAAGCAGAAATTTCTTCTTGCGAAAATCTGAAAGATTTGTGAAAGCGCCGAAGTTTTCAACCCTCTAGGAAAAAAATGGGACTTTTCTTTTGGAGGCTTTCTCCGGTGAAATTTAAGCTAGGATTACTATTTTATTAGTCTTAGCCTGCAGGGTCTGAAAACTGTTTTCTAGGTAACACAGACATTGAGATAGAAGCATTACAACCTCTCTAGGCTTTTTGGAAGACTTGGTAGGAATGTGTTAGCCAGAGTCATAAGCAGTGTTTTTACTCCGAAGTTTACAGCACTGCACGGCATTATTAAAACTCTGCAGTTTGTTAGGATTTATGTTTTAGCATTCCTTTGGCAGATTGACCACAAATCCGTTTCTAAAATCCCGTTGCGTTAAGCAGCTTTTTTACTGAACAAATATAGAATATATTCTCATTAACTGTGATGTAAATAGGAACTTTAATGAGAGACTTCCTGAAAGAATCCACAGCACTAGGCAGGCTTATGAAGCACAGCTTGGATCTTTTTGACTCTGCAGACTTGTTTTATTCACGTCAACTGTAATGTTGAATACCTCAACTTTTGCACTTCTGTGAGTCCTGCAGAACTCTTAATGAAGTAAAACAAAGCTACCTACAGCATCTTTCTGGCCTTGCTTCATGTCTGATAACTTTCAATTTTGCTTAAAAAAATCCACCAACTTTTCTCTGCTTCTCCCCATGGTCCTTCTTTTTCATGCCAAAGAAATGCTTGTTTTAAAAAGCTTTGGCATCCCTGCAGTTCGGTGCTAACAGCAGGGCTTGGGGAACTAACACAGCCTGTCTGAGAGCTTCCCGATGTCTCTGTGGTTCTCCCCGGGAGGTTTTGTGGGCCTCTTGCTGTGGTGGACCTCCTCGCACAGGTCTAGCTCGCAAGCTTGCAGTGAGCCACCTCCTGTCCCAAATGCGTGTGACCCTGCCCTTGGCCCGGCTGCAGTGCCTGGCGCCAGCCATCTGCCTGCCTCCTGCCAAGCTGGACCCACAAACGTTTTCATTCCTGACAAAGGGCAACTGTTTGGAGGAGTTGTTGTCTTGCTTGGTGTTCCTAATCCCTGGAATAACTGCTGTGACAAGCATAGTAACCATCTGCAGTATGACCAATATATTGGTGCCTTTCAAGTGCAGTAATTGCAATGACCTCCTAAGCCTGTATATTTTTATTTTTTCTTTTACAACTTTTCAAAAGCAAGGTGGGGGTTTGGAAGCTCAAGTCCTGGACAACTTGTCAGGACTTATGGTTCCGAAGGTGCATTTGAAAATACTACTTCTAACTATTCGAGGAGTACCTAGCCCCCTTTAGCTTTTTTAATTTTATTTTTTAAGTTGTATGTTAAGCCCCCTGATTGTTTTGAGCATATATATGCCCAATATTGCCCAACATTCCCAGCCTTAGAGAGATTTGGATTGCACAGTTTAAAAAAAAAATGATAAGAGGAGGCATATGTCTGATCACATCAGTGCAAACTCTCCCTGCGTTTAGTGCTCATTACTGAAATCGGATCAGCTGTAGAAGCAGGGACTGGACATTAGTTACTTTTCACCTCCACTAGGCACTGTTCTGTGTGGTTACGCTTCTATTTTCTGAAGTAAGCTGTTTTAGTAGCCAGTGCACTAGGATGTAGTGCAGTGTTTAGGCAGGCTTTTTTGTATTTTGGGGGCATGTCTAGCCTGTGGATTTATGTCCTCGTGTATCTGCAGCAGTGTAAATCTAGTAATAGGTGTAGTGCATTGATGATTTATTTGTTCATATTGCCTCAGTTTTACATCAGAAAAATCTCATATTAATGAAGAGAGTCTGTGTTCTAGATTTGCATTTTTTAACTGCTTACTTGGCATGGGAATCCCTTGGGATTTTGATTTGCACTGAAAAATTCTTGATATAAAGCACAGTTTTTAATGCTAAAAGTAATAATTGAATTCTAGTTACTGATTCTTAAGATACGCCATGCTGCTTAAAGGAAAACTGCATTGTTTACATGTGACAAATCAGCTAAATGAAGAAAATCTATATTAAAGTGTCTGTCTGTCAAACTTGTCATTTGGTTATTTGACCGTTTCCCTGGGTATTTGAAAAAAGATAAGTAGGAGCTGTGATTGCGATGCAAGGCAGATGACATCATAAATACATAATGGCAATGAAGCCAGGCTCCAACATGTGAGGTTTTGTGGGTGGATGGTGATGGTACATCTTGATCCAAACCCATGGAGCTCCAGTGCTCTGCACCAGAATACAGCTGCAGAGGGCACTTGGTGCAGACCCTTGGAGGGGTGTTTCCTAGCTCACATCTTTGTGGCTGCTCGAACCACCCATCCTGCAGCTGTGGGAACAATGGCACAGATCTGCTTTCACGCTACAGCTGGGGGGGAAACAGGCTTCTTGTGTACCAAGGAAATAATGAATTCAAATTTGCTTTCTCTTCTGATCTAGGGTAAGAAGAGCAAAGTTTCCTGGGCAGAAAGACAGAGGGAAGAGTGTAGATGCGTTTAATTGCTTTGTTTGAATAAACCATGTCAACATTCAGATTTTTTAACTCTATGACAACTTCAATATGAAATGTTGTTTTGAAACAAGAGGTGGAAAGAGTTTGCTCAGAAAATCAAATCTCACATTTCAGCCTCCTGGTAACACCTCTCTGCCTTTTTTTCCCCTGCTTTTTTTGAACAAGATTTAGCTCTTAATGGTTGTGCTTCTTCCTGCCCACCAGCTGGCAAGAGGTAGGCAGGAAATGCCTATTTGCTGGTGCCTCCTCAGCATGATGCTTCTTCCCCTACCTTCTTCCATCAGAAAAGAACTATTTTTATGGTACTGACAAAATAAGCTGTTCGAACAGTAGTTAGATAGTAACTGATTCATGCAGCTTGTAACATAAGCTGCCTGCAAGACAGCTGGCAAGTCTGGAGGTCATGTTTCTTTTCTTTTCATTTTTTCTTTTCTTTTTTTCTCTGTTCTTTTTTTTTGGTCATTTTGCTGCCTTATTTTCATTCCTTGCTTTTTAGTAAGCAAATTCTATGAGAACTCCACTCAATAATGTAGTATTTTATTATGCATAGAAACTCCAGGATATGTAAATAGTGCTAATGAAGGGGTGCCACTTCTCCATGGCTGCTGCGTCCATCACATCTGTGCTGTATTGTAGCACTATCAGGTTTCCCAGATTATTCCTAAAGGTAGTGGAGGGATGCTGTAGGGAGAGGCAGATTGAAAAATCTCAAGATAGGCAGGTTAGAGACCAGGAAGGATCAGGGCAGGCACAGCACTGAAGTGGTGAGAAGAGCTGTTCAGCAAGGATTGGAACGGGTCAAAGGTTCAGGACGTGCAGCTGCTCAGAACCCAGGAAGTGCTAAACCAAAGTGTCACAGGAAAGCTGAAGTGCAGCAGATGAAGCCGTTTGAACCATAGCTGCTCCAGTCAACTGACCTTTGGACCTGACCTCACTGCCCTTGCAAAACCTATGTTCCAAATAAAACCCAGTGGAGGTCATGGTTGGGTCCTACCAGCAGTTTGCAACTGCTGGTTGATAAACGATTACATTTATCAGCGTGGAATTGGCCATGATGTGTTTATTCCTCTGGCTGATAAACTTGATGAGCTTTATGTGTTTGTTCAAATTCTTGTATGTATGTTCTGCTTGTTGGTCTGGACCCTGGATGAGTGAGTGGTGGCTTGATCAGATGACCAAGAGAAGTGATCAGAGTCTGAGGGATGAGTTTGACAGTGTCCCTTGTACACAAGGTTGTCAGAAGTACCTGTGTGCTTTAATATCTGTGTGAGATCGGTGTGCCCTGTAGAGGGAACTATTGCTACTTGAAAGTGGGAAACTCAAGCTTTTGGCTTACTTTATGACCCAGGAAGTGTGAATTGGCTAATTTAATTAATGAAAAACTGAAAATTTACATGGCATTTTAAGATTAAAAGTGTTGAAAATAACATGCATTTCCTACTAATTCAGTGATAGTATTGCTACGTTTGAAGGAGTAATTGGGGGCACATTAAAACAACTGTTGAGCTCTTCTGTCCTACAAATTTTGGGTATTGGTCGTCTACTTACCTGGACAAACCCTGGTGGCTGCAGTACCAATGTTTGCCCAAGAACGTTAATTTAGGGGTTTGGTAAAGACACACTTGAGCAAACAGTTTTTATTGTCATATGTCACAAACAACTTGTTTTTTATATATAAATTATTGGCTCTTTATTTGTTTTTGAAGAAATTAAATTATTATCTAAAATGTGTGTTTTGGTTTTTTTTTTTTCCCTAATTAATTGCAGTTTTCCATTAAGAGCAAACTGTTTCTAAAATCCCCTTGATTCACATAGAAGAGCTTGCCTGTGTTGCACGGAAACCCAAATAGAAGGGAAACAGTTGCTGGGAGTGTGGTGGTGTAGAGCAGCGGAAGCTTTGGGGAGATGGGGCTGGGAGTGCTCTTCAGGCTCTTGGTTCTGCATGTTACCAGATCCTGCTCAAAGCCTGGTGTATTTTGTGCAAAGTAGAAAGAACTGTCTAAATGAGTGATTAGAATGACTCTACTATATGAGACACATTGAAATTTACACCACAGCTGGAGAAACTTATCCTTAATTGAAGCTGTGGGCAAGTGTATGTCATTTTTGATTTAACATTTTCCCTCACCCCTGCCACCCCCTACCCCCACCAAAATCCTCTGTGGAATCAGATTGTTGCTGTAGCCTTTGTGAACCCCTCTCTTCTAATGTTTAATCAAGTGCTGAAAAGAGAAATTTACAGACTATTTAAAATGTGGAAAAATTGCTTCCCAATATTTTTGACAGAGAGAGACTGAGAACACACAGCATTGAATCATCAGGAAAATTGAAGATTTCCCCTGAACAACATTGGGATTTTACAGCAGAGGACTTGAAAGACCTTGGAGAAATTGGACGAGGCGCTTATGGTTCTGTCAACAAAATGGTCCACAAACCCAGTGGGCAAATTATGGCAGTTAAAGTAGGTGATGCCCATACTTACATTTGTACTTCAGTCCATTAGGGATGAAATGTGATGGAGAATTAATGTTCTTCCATCTACCACCCATCTACTGCTCTTTCCTATTTATTTCCAGTGTAAAGGCTGCTATTGCTGAAAATATGTTGTATAATGGGCATATTGTTAAGTGATTTGTGAAGCTCTTCTAATTGCTTGTGCCCTTTTGAAAATGCCTGTCAGGAACCTATGTTTTGAGGGGATCACATGTCTCTGGAGACTGATAATGGGGCATGAGCCTTTCACCTCTGGGTCACTGGTTCAGATACAGCCTAGCTTGATGGTAGGCACAAGTTGACATCTAACAGCTTCTCGGTGTCTTTTGTGAAATAAGGTAGTGAGTTAAAAATTACTTTTTCTGTAAGCATGTGCCATGGTGTAGCTTCACCAGGAGGAGCTGGAATGGAGTGGACATCCTCCAGGGAGTGCTTTGTTCTTGGTGATGTATGATGGAGTCTTTGCTTTCTGGCATGCAGACCTGCTCTGGAAGTGGAAGGGGTAGCAGTTTTGTGCACTGTCCATTTTCTACCTTATGCTACCCAAAATCTCACCTTAAAACCAGAAACAATATCCAGTCTCATTTCCCAGCTGGGCAATATGGAATAATCTTTGTCTTGTCGCAGCAGTGCTGCTCACTGGGCATCTTTGAGGAGCTGCTTGTCCATTAAGCTGGGTGAGGTGGGCAGCAGCAATTCTTTCTCTGTCTCTCTCTCGTCTTCCTTGCTTGCTGCTGGCTGGTAGCTAATGACATCAGGCTTTTAACTCTGTTGATGTAAGTGCTCCCATGACTCCCATGAAAGAGTAGAAGTGAGCTATGTAGAAGTGTGTGTTGCTCTCTTATTCAAC
Organism: Athene cunicularia; assembly: GCF_003259725.1. NCBI lineage: Eukaryota > Metazoa > Chordata > Aves > Strigiformes > Strigidae > Athene > Athene cunicularia. Next base: position 771,828 of record NW_020799123.1, read on the forward strand.
TGTCTCTGTCTTCTTTGGAATACTCCCTGGTCTGATCTGGAAACATTCACTCCTGCTGGTCTCATGTGCCAGGCAGACATGTCTCAGCCCCAGCTCTAGCAGCTGTGAATAGAATTCATACTTGTCTCTAGTGTGTCAGGTTACTGGAGTAACCACCGTCTTTTGATTTTTCTCCTCACAGCATTGGGACCACTGGCCAGGTCTCGTAAGTGTTTTGGATCACCATGCAGTGGTGTTTCAACCTGGTTTTGAATCCCTAAAAGTCTCCAGTGGAGCTAGAGGCTGCCTGTAGCTAAAGGCTTATTTCTCTTAATTGCCTTTAGTGGAACTTGTAGGTGGAGTTTGTAGATGATGGGTTAAAAACTGATGTAGTGAAATGATGCCTGGACATCTCCAGGTTCTCAAACCCAGAGCACGTGACCTGGGTAACTGTAGTTTTGCTACTATAATAATGACAGCCATGGGTGAGAACAAGGCATACCTATAGCTGAGTGGCTTTGTTATCTGAAGCTCTGCAGTGGGTATAGCTGTGCTGAGAAGAGCACTTTGTTGGATTAACTAGAGTCATTGAGAAGGAGACGTGTCTGCTGGCACAGAAATTCTGTTGTCCCAGACTTTGTGTGCACAAGGGATGTTCAGCATCGTAAGATAATCTTGTCAGCATCAGGGGTCTGTAATGAGGATGCAGCTTCCATCTCAGAGGCAGGAGGCACCAGTGTCATGTTCTTGAAGCACACAGTTGGAGTTGATATTGCACAGCATGTTGGACAGGCTGGTTTTCCCAAAGGAAGGGAGGTGGTCTGAGCCTCGGGAGTGCTGGGCTTGGGGACTCACTTTTCAACAAAGAAAGATCTGATAGGTTTACAGTGTCTAAAGTTCAAAATGTCAAAGTTGTGGGCTGGGATGGTGCCACTTTCTTTTCTCTGAACCCATTCCCCTTGGTTGGGCATTGCTAGACCTGTAGGAGAAGGAAGGTTGGAAGGTCTGGGCAACTGCATAATTTCTAAAATATTAGTCACAAGGAACTGTTCTGTTTGTCCCAGAGAGAATAAAACACGAAACTGAGAAAAGGAAGACCTGTGGGTGGAACGGTAAGCAAAGTCTCCAAGGCAGCAACGTCTGTTCCACAGCTTGGACAGTGCAGTTATTTGAGATGAGTTTTCAGGACAGGGCTAAGCTAGAATTAGTGAGTAGTTCATCCCAAGCTACTCAGCTCTATGTCAGTCTGCCCTGTGGGCCATCCATACTTGGGGCTGTCCACCTCCTCTCTCTGTCTCCCTCAAGCCAGTGGTGTCCTGACAGCTTGCAGAGCTGTTGCTGTCTGAAGGCTCAGCTCCCCACCTGCGTTCAGGGAAACCAGCTGCTCTCCACAGTCTCTCCTTGCTCTACAGGCAGGAACTTGTTTTCTTCCCCTTCACCATAATGTCCTTCTGTAAGAGAAGGTTGAGAAGTTTAAGAAGGGGCATGGTGGTTTGATGAGAAAACATGTCAGTGTAGTTATTTGAGGTCTTGGCTACAATCTCAGTGATACCTGCTTGCAACTCTGGTGTGGCACCATGCTGTGTGCAGGGCATAGGAACATTGCTCTGCAACTACCTGGGTGTGAAGCTGGTGTCTGTGGTTATTTAGTGGTGCTGCTTTCCCAAGGGCAGCATCAGTGCCGCAGGCAAATCATCCTTGGAAGGACATTCAGCAGTAGGAAATAGTTTTATGGATGCTGCAAGCCAAGAGTTGTTGGCTGTTCAGTACTAATGAGTGAAATGCAGAGAAGGCTGCAGAAGCTGCTAATTAGATGCAGAGAAAATTGGTATGGGGGCCTCCCCCACCTGTTCTCCTGTCCTCTGCACCACTACCCAAATTTCCACTGCAACTGCTGCAAAATTTCCAGCCCAGTCAGGCATCTTGCTGCCCCACTTCCAGAAGGGCCAAGTCCTGTTCACAGCTACTGTGATCAGGCTGCATCCCTTGTGGCTTGTCAGCCCCTTCTGCCACAGACACATTCAAACCCTCCATGTTCTACAAGCGTGCAAGGGGAGACGTTGCTCCTTCCCCTGTCTTTGTGGGTCCGATGGCAGCTTCTGCTTTGCTCAGGCAGCCTGGTGCCTTGGGCACCCATCCTGCTCATCTCTGTCTATGCAGATGCAGCTGCTGGAGCATACCCTCAAATCCTGTCTCCAGCTCCTTCCTCTGGCTTTTTCTAGCCTGCCATGCCTTTGCACGAGGAACAGTCTTTGATTTCTGGCTTTCCTCTTTCTCTCTGCTCGGTGCTGGTGGCACCAGCACTGCAGAGCACACTGGCTCCTGCTGCCTCATCCAGCACAGCCTTTTCGCTACGCTTTTTTGTCTGTTTTTCTTACCACTGCAGGAAAAAAAATTCCTGAGTGCTGAAATATCACCAAAAATAACTTGAGATCTGCAGGTGGAGGCACCATTTTCTTTCATTTTTCCCTTTTATGTGTTTCGGCCTCCTGAGCCCGTGTAGGGATCCTGGCTGGTCCAGGGCAGGGCTGCCAGGCCTCTGGATGAGTCAGAAGCTTTCATTTGCATTCCAGCCTCAGCAGCAAAGGAGGAAAATCAGCCTCCTTGTGTCACTGGTGTGAAACCGCTGCAGCAGAGCTTCAGCTGGCAGAGCAATGCTGGGGAGAGGCTGGGATGATGAGCTCTTGTGTGCAGTTCTGCTCCTCCCTCTCCTTCAGCCTTTGGCGATCTGTACCTCTATGAATATCTATTTAAATAACAAAAAGATACTGTTGTGCCTCTTCAGGAGCAGGCTGGAGTAGACTGCAGGAGCCGGGACCTCTTGTCTCTAGAGGGATGCTTGTGAGGCTGGTGGCTGCAGGTTGGTTTCAGAGGCGGACATTGCAGTCTTTGGCAAGATGCTTTTGCATCCCTTACCCTTTCTACCATAGAGAGCCTCTTCCTAGAGCCATCAGGAAGAGCGGGAGAGGGTAAAGGAAAGAAGAATCCAACTCAGGTTTTATATTCACATCTTTCTCATTTTTTGTCCATGGAAAATGTTGTATTATATTTTCCAAATCTTAATAAAAGACAGTACTTTTATTCATTAGGTCTCTTCCTCTCTGAGAGCCTCCTGGAGATGAAGAGTCCCTGTTTGCTCTGGCTCAGCTGGCATTCTGGTCTTCCTCTCACTGAAACAAAAACTCCTCTTAATTTTCTTGAGGATTTATTGACATATTAGGTCAAGACTCTTACAGGTAAGAGAGCGCAGCACAATTTTGTCCAGTGCCAGCTCTCTCTGCAAATTCACAGTTGCAAGGTCAGTTTGTAGACTCCTCACTTCCTTGCAGGTTTCTCGTCTGGACTCCTCGTTTTCCTTGAAGAAATCCTTGCCCTGGCTGGCATTTGCCTGCAACACCATCACAAGCCCTCTGTGATGTTACCTGGTCCAGCTTCCAATTCTACCCCGTGTCCTCTGACTTTGCTTCTGGTTTCTTGTTTTCTACTTAGTCTTGCTTTGCCCAGTCTGTGGCAGTTCATATGTGACTTGTGAATAATCTCCTAGGCTTCTTTGCTCTGTGGAGAGCACTGGTCCGTTCTTGGGATCTGCTCCAATGCCATCACTCCTGGTTTTATCCCAGGGACTTCACAATATGTGCAATTCTACAGCCCCATGTGTATTTCCTCTCCAGTGTCACCATGTGGTGTTGTCCCAGCTGCTCCAGGAGGTTTTGCATATTGTTTCATGAGAGTACCACAAATTCGAGGAACAGGACTGTCTTGGGCACATCAGAGGAAAAGCCCCAGTTTATTTGGGTGGAATTGTTTTCTTGGGAAGCTCACCCAGCACCTGAGTGTTTTCTTTCTGTCCTGTCTCTAGCACTGATGATAGTTCAAACACAAAAAAATAAAAAGTGCTTTAAAAGATCTTTGGCATACTTGTTTTTTCCAGACTGGTATAAAAAATAAATAAAAGGAAAAAAAGCCCAAACTGGAATGAAAGCTGGGGAGTGTTTTCCATGTTGGAGCAGGATGCTTTGCATTTTACTTAAATACTGTAGTGGTGTGTGTTGTGTTAGCCAGGCCTCTTGGAGGCTGGGAGAGTTTCTTGTGTGAAGAGTTCACAAGATTAAGTGCATATTTAAAATGGCCAACCTTTAATCTGTTCGGTGGCACCTCTGTGGGCCAGGAGCCTGAGCGTGACAGCGGTGTCCTGAGCCTGCTGGCAGGAGACCCCCACCTCCCACGCTCTCCCCTTGGGCCCCCCTCGCCCTGGGGGCCAGGCAGACCCTTTCTGCTGGGCAGCAGGCAGTGCCTCTGATATTTGGGGTTCAGTATTATTAGCTTCTGACAATTTCTTTTCAGCCAGTTCACCTGGCTGAAAAATACACCATCAAGAGATGACTACAGTGGTTTGTGCTTCGATTGACCTTCAGACTTCATGGGGCCACAATAAAGAAACATCTCACACCTCCTTTTAGTTGAATTCTGTTTCTGTCAGAAATAGTTACAGCTGGGAGAGTAAGTCAGCTGGGGAGAGGGCATTTTTGTCCACAATCCTTGTGTTCAGTTTTCCCCTACCCCAAAAGGCATAGTGATTTTCAGCTGAAGTGCCATAATTTTCCAGTATCTATTGTATAAGCCAGCCTAGCTGATCTGGTCCTGCTCTGCAATATTGCCTAGTCTAGTCTCCAGTTCCAGACAATGTCCTCAGATATTGCTGGTTTCTTTTTTTTTTTTCTTTAGTCTAGAAGTATTTTTGATCAGACTACAGGCGGTCTTCCACTTCTGCTCTAAACTTCTAAGAAAATCAGAAGCAGTTTCAAGATCAGTTGAGTAACTAGAGAAGCTGGCCAAGGCACTGTTTAGAGATACATAAAATTCAGCAGGATGTCAAGCCTGTGAGGTGTCCATAAAAGATCCCTGTTCTTCCTGGAGAAGCCAACAAGCTGTGGAGCTGTTTCTTGTTCAGACCACAGTGCCTTTTTTACATCATTTTTTGTTGTAGTCAGTAGCTTTAAAAAAGATGTTCATGTCTTTGCCTTTCGCAGGTTTTCACTGATGGCACTTTCACAGCTGAAATATGTTGCTAAGTATCAGGTATCCCTGAGAGGAGAAATTTAACATTTCTTTATACCTCCATAATCTCTCCATCCTTACCTGGATGCCTGATAGCCCATACAAGCCCACCAAAATGACATGAGTGTATTAAGTTCAGTCAAGGAGCAAATTTCTCCGTCCTTCTGATTTCCCATATGACTTCTGAAGAGAGGTCTTGGGGCTTTTTGCAAGCTGGCTTTATTGCAAATCATCATTTCCGTTCTTTGCACAATTAGATACCCTCTCCCAAGGTGACTCCTTAGAGTTTATTGAAGAGAACTTTCTGTTTCACTCATCTGTTTGGGTAGCTGGCTGAGAGCTGGGGAAACCAGTGCTCCAGCCCTGCTGGTAGTGCACTGCGAAAGGAGCAAATGGGTGAGGGCTAAATGGAAATGGTGAGGGAGCGAGAACCTTGTTAGAGGAGGTGGGAAACTAGTGATCAGTGGAAGACGATGACATACTTCTGTCAGCAGTAAATGTGTTTCAGGTGGGTAGACAAATATTCTCATCCTTGGCAATGAGGATGAGACTTTTTGCTGCTGGTTTGGTGTCTCCTGGGAGCACCAGTGCCCTGGTGGCACTGCCAAGCACTGCTGTGCTGTGCTTTCTGCTGAAGACACGCATGAGCCCTGTTCCCGGATGACACTGTGCTGTCTCACAACTCAAGGAGCTGGTTTTCAGTTTGGTGTTTATGGCTTTTTTCTTTTCTTTCATTTTCCTTTTTTTTTAAACTGGTTGCTACCCACTTCACCTGAATCTTTCTATGTGCATATTGGGGCTGGGTGATGTCTCTTCTGTTTTGGGTCCAGTTTCTGGGATCTGTCTGGTTTGGTTTGAGAGTGGTCCAATCCACAGCATAGCTTATCCTTTTGCTGTTGATGCTGCTGATGCTGCCCAGGGTATAGCTTTCAGAGCTGATGCCAGAAGGCTTTGTCCTAACCTGTGTTTGTATTAAAAGGGCTGGAGAATTTGATGCAGTTTTGAGGCCAATAAGGAACCATTAAAAAGAGACTCTCCACAAGCCTCTACTCCAAAACCCACTTTTTCCGTATGTGGCTTGTTTGGCCACGTTGGTGACTATATGCAGTAGAGTAACCAGGCTGAGAGGTGTAAGGCCTGAAACTAAATCAGGTCTGTCCACCCCTGTCTTAAATGGTGTCTTCAGGCTGTTGCCTCACCTTGTCTCTTCCTTCCTTGCGATCTCCTATGTTCTTGGGTGAGTGTGTCTGTGGGTCTTGCACTCTGCCTTGAAGTTAGGGAGCAGATCATCAGTATGACTCGTGGGCTATTCATGTAGTGGCTGCTGTTGACTTCAGTCACCTTTTGCTGTTTCTTCCATGTTTTGCTGGTGAACACTCATTCCTTAGCTGGTGAATTGGGACCGCTGGCCTGCAGCAGACTCCCTGGTGTACTCCAGCTAAAAAAACCCATCTTTTCCATCCTGGACTGACCCCAGCTCAGTGCTGTGCTGCAAACTGCTCCTGGTTATCTCCTGATAATCTCTTCAATTTGCCAGTCTCCAGCACTCTTGTGTATGAGATTTCCCACTCTTGCGTCATGTCATTACTTCACTCCCTGAAGCAGTGTTTCTTAGGGAGTTTCTGCTGGCTTCTCAAGGGGTCCTTTGGCTCCATGTCTCTCTGGATGCTCTGTCCTATAGCTGACCCAGTGTCCATCCCCTGGGTTTTCTGTCCGCCCTTTCTTTTTCTCCCTGCGGAGATAGCATTTGGGAAAAAGAGGAATCTTTAAGTTTGGTGGTGTTCTGGGGTGCCATTAAAATTGCCATCTCTGTACAAAATATATTTCACATGCTTTCCAGAGATGGAGAAATAACAGCACAAAAGGACATGTCAGAGATGGGAGGGGTTATGTTCAGGGAAAGTTGTGGAGTTAGAGGAGCATGCCGTGGGAATGGCTGGGACAGGATTGTATAGGTGCAAGGGGAATGTAGAGGTGGGCTGGGGAGATTCTTGGATGACCAGGAAAGAGGCCTTTTGGAGACAGATACAGAGTTGGCACAGAAAGGAGATTCAGGTTACGATAAAGAGAAAAGCTGCTTTTGGTTTTGCTTTTTCCTCTACACCAAAGAGGTGAACTATTTAGAGAAGTGGGTAGCATCTCAGTGAGAGACTAAATTATTCCTTATAGGTCCCACCATGATGGTTTTGGCATCCATTGTCTTCTGTTGAGGTCAGAGCAATGGTATTATCGTTTCACACAGTGCTGATGGTGTGTCACCTAGAAAGAGACATTCAGTCTACTCAGCCCTTGATACCTCAGTAGGGGGTTGTAGAGCATTTTTTGGTGTAGACACAAGACAAATAATCCTCATCAGGCTTTTTTCAGTGACATGTGTGAATTTCTGTGAAACAGACTTGAACCAGTGACCTAGAGGTGAAGCATTACTAGTCTGTTGAGCCATCTTCTTGCTTTGTTTGTGACTACAAAATCCCACCTGCTCAGTGGCTTCGCAGGGTGTGGATGGTACAGACTGTGGGTGTGCTGGGCAAGCTTCTTGCCAGATTTTCCAAGTACTCTAGAATTCACTGGGAGGGAAAAGGGTAATATGAACATGACAATTGCTGGTCTATGCCAAACCAGAGCTACTAGAACATTAAGAACGAGTGGTGAAATACCAAAATATCAGGATACATCAAAGGTAAGGAAAACTATAGTGTCGATACTATCCTCATTTTGTGGGGGTCCTTACAGAACAGGGTACGTAATCCTGCACTGTTTCTCAAATGGTGCTATACAAATGGCCAACCTTGAAAGTACCTTCACCTCCTTAGCCTTGTGCTTGCTAATGTGTGTGGTCTTGATGCCACCAGCAGCTGCTCACAGGGCAGCAGTGTCAGTGGGAGTGGGTGCTGGTATTTTGCAGATTTTTCCCACAACCCTGAATAATCTTACTTTCTTGGGTATCCAAGAAGTTTTTCTCCTCAAGGAGGGTCCAGGCTACATCTGTGGCTTTGGACTTCTTGCCAAATATTTTTTCTTTTTTTTTTTTTTTTAAATGATTTTTCAACATGAGTCACACCTTTAGAATCACAGTTTCCTTACCTGTGATTCAAAGAACATGTTAATTAGTGTAAGATGTTGCATATGTCTATAAAATGACATGAAAAACTGTGGATGGTCGTCTCCATCCTTCATTTAACTAGTTTCATGTTTGAACATGTACAGTTTTCTATTTTCAAACTTGCATTGTTCATTTAAGGCCAAATAAGACTTTATATATAGTGTGTATATATATATATAGTATAGTGTGTGTATACATATATATATCTTTATATACACGTATGTATATAAATATATATATACACACATATATATCTATATATACACATGTATATGTTTTTTATATATATATATGAAGTATCTTTTATATAGTGTAAATGTTCACTAGGCCAGTTCTATGTAAAGAACTGTTAGTTTTATGAGAACAGCTCACAGGACTGTTGCCTACCATTAGCGTTACCAGAGCAATGTGTTCCCTCGGTTATGTGATAGCCCCTTTGCACCATGCCAGCCACGGTGAAGGCATGGTGGAAGGGCCCTTTTTGTCTTCTGTGCTTGTCCTAGAAATTTTAAATACAGTGTTCCTTGGTTAAATTTCAAAACAGCCTTCAAATCCCATCTAACATGGCTAAGAACTGTGTGAGAATTTGTTTTGAAATGAAAGTCTGAAACTGTTGTTTTACTGTAGTTTTCGATGAAGTCTCTGGTCATTAATTTTATTCTGATATTTCTTCTGAAAATGTTGACACTCATGAGGACTGGGGATTTTATAGTCTGAATCAAATGTCTTTAGGGGTTTTCAGTTATATTTCTTATTTGAGAACACAGCTTAATTCTCTATCTAGACTGTGTTTGAGCATGCCTTGGGGATTGCCTGCTCAGCCTGGGGATTGGGGTTCCTGGCATGTTTCTCCAGAAGCGGGTCTGAGGATACAGTAATGGCATGTAAGTGATAAAGTCTCTGCCACTCTTCCTCTTTCAGAGAATTCGGTCGACAGTGGATGAAAAAGAACAGAAGCAGCTTCTGATGGACCTTGATGTAGTAATGCGAAGCAGTGACTGCCCGTATATTGTTCAGTTTTATGGCGCGCTCTTCAGAGAGGTGGGCACTCCAAACTTGCTTCATTCATGGCAGAGTTTGGGTTTTATCTTCTCTTTTTTTTTTTCAGTTTCCAACGTGCAATAAGGAGGAGAAAATTTATGTTAGGTTTCTTAGCTCTCCACTTTTAATCAAGTGTATTTAGTTAGGAGACCCAGACATCTGGGTGCTGCTGAGCACATACATGCTATTCCCGTTCATTGTTGTGTGTCTCTGCATATTTTGGTCTCTCCTTCTTTCCTGCTTCTCCCTTGCTGAGCTCTGGGCCTGTGGCTCCCCCAGGCAGAGTGTGTGCTGCCAGCTGGGTGCAGCGCTGCAGCGCAGTGCTTGGACAAAATGTGGTTTATATCAGTGGCTGTGAGATGCGACCGTGTAGAGAACCTGTATCCCTGCTGTGATAGCAGTCACAGCTGCCTGTAAGGTTATCTGATGTGTGTATGTACGTCGCCAGACTGTGTCAGACTTCTCATCAACATGCATTTGCCTTGAAGTGGTTTGTACCTGCAGATACGTAAAAAACAAGGGCAACCGTGCTGGGTCAGACCAGAACTCCTAGTGGGGTGTTCCTGTCTCTGGCAATGGCCCACAGCATCTGCTTGTAGAAGCATGTGTGATACTTTGCCTTCAGTCGTACTCAGCTGAGTGTCTGAGCTAGGTGTTCAGTCTTTGTGCTCAGTGACTCTCACTGGATTTCTTTTCCATGGAAGTGTTCAGTTTCCCCTTGAACATGTACATTTTTTGCATCCACGGTGCTTTCTGAGAGGTACTTCCCTTGGTTGTCCACCTTGTCCTTGGTTTGAGGGCCCATCACCTTGATTCGTTTTGAATTTTCATCCTGCTGTTTTGAGTGGTGCCTATAGTGCTTTCCCTAGTTTTTGTATTTGAAGAGGCAGTAAACAGTTGATCTTTATCCATCCTCTCCAGGCCACTGAGGATTTTATGGACAGTTGCCATATTCCCCCTCTGTCATGTCTTACCCAGCCTGGTAAGTGCCAACCTGTGTCATACACAGAACACCTTCCAGACCTTTGATCATCTTTCTTGCTGTTCTCTGCATCTTTTCCAGTTCTGCCCTGTCCTTTTGGGATAGAGACCAAAATTGTATGACTGTTCTTGAAAGGGGGAATATCTGCAATAGCTGGTGTAGGGGCTGTAGTTTTGCTTGGCCCTTTTATGCACATAGGTAACGTGTGCTGTGGTTATTCAATGTGATGCTTCCACAAGTGCTTCCAATTGAAGAACAGAATTAGAGCATCGAAAGCTGTGTCAGCTGACCACTGTTAATCCTGATGTACTTCAGCTGTTCAGGGCCACGAATATGGTGTTAATAACTGCATAGTTTTGACTGTTTTAATATCTACTTATTGTAATTTAAAGGTAGATATTATGCTGCAGGGCCACAGAAGGTATCCTTGTGTTCTGCCCAGTCACTTCCATTGCTATCTAGTTTCAAATGACAAATAAAACCAGTCGGGAAGCTGACCTTCTACATGCAGCCCAGACAGTCTTATGCCATGGTTGGAGGCCAGTCATCAGACTGAGCTGAGTCTGTTCAGTACAGGCACAAAAAGAGGAATACAGCACTGATGAGCAGCAGTGGATTTCAAACATTTGGTCCATTTGCAAGAATGTTTTGGAGAAGATGAATGTCAGAACCTGACTACTGCATCCCCTTCCTCCAGAGAGCAACAGCTCCTGCAGCTCTCCTGCAGGTGTGGGTTATTCCTACTCCTGTAATTGCTCTGGTGTTGTAACTGGCACAGTATAGGGGGCTAGACATGTAGTCTTGCCTGTCTTCTCCTACTTCAGCACAAATCCAGTACATCTACTCAAGGGAAGAAGGAAAATAGGGACCTACTGGCTGCTAGTCATCTTAGCATCCTATTAGCATAGCAGCCTGTGCAGAGTCTTGTGGGGCTTTACTGGGGAACTGTTAGAGAAAGAAGGTCATTGTTGTAGTTAAAGCCCAGAGCTGGGACTCAGTATTCAATTCCTGCTTCTGGTGAGTCTCCCTCTGATTTTACCAGGTCACTCCTCTGGCTTTAAATCTCAGTCTCTAAAATAAGGATAATAATCCTTTTCCCATGCTCTGCTTTTTCTTACCTGTTTAAATATGAAGCCATTTTGGGCCATGAGTCATTGTCCATGTTCACACAGTACAAGTTCCTACCAAGTGTGGAGCCTCAGTCTTGGCTGAAAATTTTCAGCTTTGCTGAAATACAAATGAAAAGGCTGTCAGCTGGTGTAAAGAAAAGTCTCTGGGCAAGACAGTATCTTGCCAGATGCTGATGAGCAACATGTTCAGAGCTATGCAAGCCTGTCACCTCTCTGCAGCTCTAGGCATATCCCAGGATGCAAGTATAAATACATAAATAGTATAAAACCCTACCTTGATCAGCACTCAAATGCCAGCCTGGCTTCTACTGCACCCAAAAATCTTGTCCAAAAATCCTGTCCTTCTGCAGCCAGGTAGGGCTCCTTGTGTGCTCTGTCTGGGAAATGTTTTTTTCAGTAAGGTCACTCTGGCTTATATCATGTTCGTCCCTGGAATCCTCTTTTCCCCCTACCCTCAACGCCAGTGGTATTGGCTTCTGAGATGAAAACAGCCTTCTCCTCTCCTCAGTCCCCTACTGCCAAGGTGATGTTCCAAGTCACATACCCCAGAGGTACACAGGGTGAGCTGGTATGCTTGTATAAGGTTTTCTGTCTTGTCATATTAATTATGTGTTCTAATACTAATTACATCTTTTAAAGCTAGGAAACTATGACAGCAGAGGAACACAGAAAGGGAGAAAAAGAATTTCACCAGTATGTTTGAACCCGTCTTGCTGTACTGTCCCCTGGAGTATAAGAGCTCCTGGGACATTGCTAAAGACTGAACCTCTATCAAGAAGTCCTGTGGGAAAGCATGTATAAACAAAGCTCTTTCTTCCAGCATTTCAAGGTGAAAAGGAAATAAGTTCTAAAAGGCAAATCCTCTTGGGACCGCCTGCTCTGAGGCAGGATTCAGATCCTCCAGGGATGGATGGAGCTACAGATGGGAAGTCTTCCTCTGCCTGCTCCTAAAAGGTGGAAGACTTCAATTTCAGCCCCTTTAGAGGAGCTTAAATGTTGAGTAGGTGGCTCTCACAATCAAATGATTGCTGAGAAGATTATAGCAGCTTCAGCAACAGCAGCAGGGCAGCTGGGCTCATTTGAAAGGTAGGTAGCCTTTCCAGAACAGTGAGCTGTTGATGCAGAGAAGCAGAGCTAAACTATTGAATCCTGACCGTTTGGGGAGTAGGATTACTAAACCAAATCGGACAAAACAGTTCAAGGTCTTATTTTGAAGACAGATGAGTCCCAGCTTGCAGTCAGGACGACAACTAAACAGGCAAGTTCCTGTGGCAGCCTCTGTGAGTATGAAAAGTTTGATTTGGAAAGGCAAAAAATACTACATAAATATTTCTCCCTGTTTGTATTCTGTTTCACTTGTTTGGTAACATTTTCTGATAGGGAAAGTCTTTGGGATCTGGGCTTGCTTGTCCCTCAGCAGGCAGCATTTTAACACATAGTGTTTTCTTCTTATTCTTCAATCATACGGGATGTCCTCCTGCTATTATGTATGTCTGTGTATAACGTCATGTGTAAAAACACAAAAACTACAAGTCGATTGCTGGGTATGGGACTTTGCTTGAGTTTATAGGCATCCATTAGGTGAGGTTAAATTGCCTGTTTAATGAAACAGGAACAAAGCTGAAAAAGTAAAGACAGCATTTCTGCCTTTGCATGGAGTCACAGGCTTCACTGCACTGATGCCAGACAGTGCATGTGCCACCCAGGACCTCCATGGGATGGCACTCTGCTTGCTCCTGCTCTTGTGACAATGCCGTGACCTAAACATCACCGTGTTGTACATCACCGTGATGTTACAGCATTCTTCATTCTTCTAGTGCAGCTGTTGAGGGGTCTGCTCTATTACTTGGTTTTCTAACAATCCTAGGTAGAAAAAAAATCAAACCTTTTTTTCAATAGCAGAAAGAATCCCTGAGCACTGATATTGTAATGTGTGGCAGTTGCAATGTTTTTTATGTCCACAGCCTGATTTTTAACAGAAGAGAGAAGTTGCATCTAGTAAAGGCTGGAGAGTGAAGAGAGTCAGAAAAAGAAAAGCCTGGAGGAAAAGTGCAGAAGGGGTAGTTACACCACTGGCTATATTCTTGGTTACACCAACTACAGAAGGGATTTGTTAACTGATGAATTATAAAGTCATTGAACTGTAGAATGGTTTGGGTTGGAAGGGACCTTTGAAGATCATAGAGTCCAACCCCCCTGCCATGGGCAGGGACAGCTTTTGCTAGATGAGGTTGCCCAAAGCCCCATCCAACCTGGCCTTGAACCCTTCCAGCCAGGGCAGGGGGGGCATCATCCACAACTTCTCTGGGCAACTTGTTCCAGTGTCCCACCACCCTCAGTGTAAAAGATGGCTATATTTGTGTCCAAGATAAATCTACCCTCTTTCAGTTTAAAGCTATTGCACTTTTTCCTGTCACTACAGGTTCTGGTAAAAAGTCTGTCCCCATCTTTCTTACAAGTTCCCTTTAAGTGTTGAAAGGTCACAGTAAGGTCTCTCTGGAGCCTTCTCCAGGCTGAAGAACCCCAACTCTCTCACCCTGTCCTCACAGAAGAGATGTTCCAGCCCGCAGATAATTTTGGTGTCCCTCTTCTGGACCCACTCTAACAGGTCCATGTCTGTGTTGTGCTGGGGACCCGAGAGCTGGGTGTGGTGCTGCAGGTAGGGTCTGACCAGAGCAGAGCTGAGCGGGAGATTTACCTCTCTTGACCTGCTGGCCACAGTTCTTTTTATGCAGCCCAGGATACGATTGGGTTTCTGGGCTGCAAGCATACATTGCTGGATCATACCCAGTTTTTCCTCCACCATTATCCCCAAGTCATCTTCTACAGGACTGCTCTCAGTCCTTTCATCCCCCAGTCCTTATACTGGTGAGTACCCCAGTCCAGGTGCAGGATCTTATTATTAACTTTGTGAGGTTCACACTGGCCCCATGAATCCAGTTGGTTTCTCCACACTGCACCAGTGAGAGCCCCGACTTCTGCACATGCACACAGAGCTTTCCACGTCAGTCATCAGGGATGCTGCACTGAAGAGGATCTGGTTACTCGTGTCCATTTGGTACCTCTCAAAGCAGTACTTGCTAGGTGGGGGAAGGAAAAAAAGATGATTGCTAGGGTTTCTGCAAAGATTTCAGTTAAGTTGCTTTCTTCTAGTGAGAAGAGAGGAGTGTTGGGCTGAGCTGTAGGACTGCACTGGGCAATCCTGAGACTTTTGCCCTTAGTGTTGCTGTTTAGAGGGTTTTGAGGTCTGAAAAAAACCCGAGTATTTTTTCTTGCATGTCTACTGGAAGCTTTACAACTAATCTAGTTTGAGATAGTACCTGTAAGACTGGTAATGTTTGGTTGATAATCATAACTACACTAACTGCTCTTTCAAAATAACTGTTCTTGTTACTTCTCAAGAAGGGAAGAGGACAAAAGCCTTGTCTGACTTCGGGTCTCAGCAGTGGCTGCTACATAGTGTGAGTGTAGCTGAGCCAAGTTTAAACCAACAAGCTTAATAACTGATAAAATTATTCAATGAAAAATTTATTGCAAATTGCAAAATGTGCCCAGGAAGCCAGGTACATCAGCCCAGGAGAGAATCAGGCAGAAGAGAAGAGCTCATGTGGATGTCAGTAGCATCTGCTACTGATGGTGGTGTGAGTTGTGGACGTATGCTTGGCCAGTTGGTACAAGGTGCTTGTTCTCTTTGTTACTGATGCACAGCAGTCTATTTCTATGGAGGTCTTCGGTTGTTTTGGCATTACTGAAGGCATCTGTCCCTGCAATCAGTTCCTGGTCCGTAGGAGAAGTGTCTTCTGTGTCACATAAGGGCATGTGAGGGCAATGACGTTCTCCGTTCTCTCTCACCAGTGTAGATGCAACTTGCATAAGAAGTTGGCCACTCCCTTCAGTGCACTAATGCCTTCAGTATTGGTATCACAGAACAGTGGATGTTGGAAGGGACCTTGTCCAACTCCAGCGCTCAGACAGGGCCACCCAGGGCTGCTTGCCCAGGATCATGTCCAAACAGCTTTTGAATATCTCTAGGGATGGAGATTACACAGCCTCCCAGGGCAACCTGTGCCAGTTCTCAGTCACCCTCACAGTGAAAAAGTGTTTCCTCCTGTTCAGAGGGAACCTTCTGTGTGTCAGTTTCTGCCTGTTGCCTCTGGTCCTGTCACTGGGCACCACTGGAAAGAGCCTGTCTTTGTCCTCTGTGCACTCTCCCTTCAGGTATTTATGTACATTGGCAAGGTCCCCCTGAGCCCACTCTCCTCCAGGCTCTCTCAGTTCCAGCTTTCTCAGCCTTTTCTCATAGCAGAGATGCTCCAGTGCCTCAGTCATCTTAGTGACCCTTACTGGAGTCTCTCCAGTATGGCCATGTCTCTCTTGTACTGGGGAACCCAGCACTGGCCACAGCACTCCAGGTGTGGCCTCACCAGTGCTGAGTCAGGGGGAGGGTGAACCTCCCTGTCTTCTGGCAGTGCTTTGCCTAACGCAGCCCAGGACACGGTTAGCCTCCCTCGTTACCCTTCCTCGCAGCAAGGGCACATTTTGACTCAATGTTCAACTTGTCCACCAGGACTCCTGTTCTGCCAAGCTCTGTTCTAGCTGGATGGCGTGGTTGTGACATGCTCAGATGTCGACTGGGAACTCGGGACTCTGCATTAGGAAGCTGAAACATCCCAGTTGCTGGTTAAGCAATTTTTCTCTATGTCCTGAAGATGGGCAGCAGTATTTTGAATTAAATGTATGGGGTGTTCCTGGACATTTTTTGGAATGCCTACAAGATGTGCATTAGCATCTGGTCATTCAGTACCCAGTAGGGACTAAAATATATTATTTGGAAGAATAATGGGAAGAGAAAACTAAAATGCTTTTGTAATTTTATAATTGGAAATCAACTTAAGAGCATAAAGTAAAGAGAAACTTTCATTAAGGTGGTTTTCACCTCACAGTTCCCAATGAAGTGGAACTTTACCATGCACATTAGCACTTTTTTGTTTTCGATCAGAAGGGGACTGAGTGACCAGTCATCCCTGACAGTCTTCCTTTTTTGTTCTCAGTAAAATTCATCAGCTTTGCCAATAGGTAAGTCCTTTCAAAGCCCAGGAAGGGTTAAGAGTTTTGAATCTTGCTACCAGCCTTAAGCTGCATAATTGAATCTGCCTGTCATCTTTTTTCTTTGATCTTGCTGATGTGAATTCATGTTGGTCAGGTAGATTTTTATATTATATAAATGCCTACATCCAGGATTTCTCTATGGCATAGACTTGAGGAGACCAAGTAAACCAGGTCTTCCCTTTGGTGCTTTTGATCATGTACAGGGTTTTTTATGCTTAAATTAACATTGGATAACAATTTATTGTACTCGTTTGAGTTTTTGGTAACACACACCCCCCAGCTCCGCAGGTGCAGGAAGTATATTGTGAAGCTTTTGTTAGGATAATGTCTCTAATAAGGTTGCCTGTTGTTTTGCTTCAGTTTACTTTTGCTGTACAAATACCAGCCATTGTAACCTGGGTGACTGAAGACACTCACAGTATTAGTGCAGTTGAACATAAATACAGGGCTGCAGGTGGTCATTTTTAATCTGACATTCTTGAAGAAACGCAGTCCCTTGCAGTCTAAGTACAATAGTGCGGGAATATAGCACAGTACCAATTCCTTACATAAAGCTGGTCAAAACAGAAGCAGTATTTTGAATGATCCTGCAGCCAGTAGAACAAGTCCATGTTTGCTTTCACTACAGACAGCTTGTAACTGTCTTGTGTGGTTCCAGTTTCACTTTACTTACGCACGTCACTATCACTGGGTCCACGCTGCTTTCTCTGAGCCACTCTCAATAATAGGGAAGTGCATCAACTTTGCATTTGTTGCTACTGCTGAAAAGGGAAATTTTCTGCATGACTTGCCTCATTTCATTTCTGTAGTTAAAATCTGAATAGGTCCTCAGCCAAATTCATCCACAGCTAATCTTTTGTTCTCTAGCAGCCTGAGTTCACCTTTTTCCTATGTTTTCGGAAACACTGGTCGTGCCCTCTTCCCTCTGCGCTGCTCTTGCCTCGTTCACCGTGATGTCTCTGCTTCTGCGTCCAGCATGGTACCTTTTCGATCAGTCTCTTCTAATTTGTTTTTGGTGAAATGCATGTTTTCTGGGCTCAGGCTTGTAGTAGCCAGTTCCCTTGGGTGTATGACATTAGCTCCTGCTCTATGCTGTGCTGGTGTAAAAAGCCTGGTGCTAAATGAGCACTGTAAAATGGGGCTGCCCATCGCTCTGAACTCAGTCGTCTTCCCCATCCAGCCCACCAGCAGCTCAGCCCTTCCTAGGAAAGCAGATCCCCTCTTCTCAGAAGGGAGAGGCTCTTCTCTTGGAGGCAACATCCCTCTTGGCAGGAGGTGGTGGTGGATTTGCTGTCACTGAAGCAGCATCATCCATAATGCTGGTGGCACGTGGGATGCTTCCTGGCAGTTTTTTGTCTGTATTGCTGAAAACAGCCTTGTGTATGTGTGAGCAGCCCAAGAGCGAGCTGGGTGGCACTGCTGCCTCTGCTGACACCAGCGTGCAGGGTTTGACACCACCTTTGCTGGGCACTGTTCCCACTAAGCCAGGCGTTTGGACAGGAGGTATCTTGGTGGATGCAGTTCCTTGGCTTGTGTTTCACAGGAGTCCATTCAGAGTGCCAGAAAAGCCCTTTTTGGCCTCAAAACCTGTGGCTCTACAAGCCATCAGCTAAATACAATTTGAGAATTGCTTCTGTCATGAGCACCTGGAGATTGCTTCAAACAGAAGTGACTTGGCTGTGCAGGGTGGGGGGTAGGGGGCTTTGCCACACCTCCAGCAATGTCCATGCCACAGGGTTTTTTCCTACTTTAATTTCCATGTGTTAAGATAGTTTGGATGGTTTGTGTTTTGTCTGGTTGGGAGAAATCTGCCTTCTGTAGGGTAATTACTTGGGTAAGTTTCTCCTCTATTTGTAACTCCTTATATCCCAGGAGTGTGCAGCTTAGTCATAAGCAGACCGGGAGCCGAGGGCACTGCTATCTGCACAAGCTGCTGCTCCTTACACAGGTGTTTTAGGTGGCATTTAGTCAGGATGAAACAACCAAACTAATCAACTGTTCAGCTTGTGACAGCTAATGCAGTTTTAACAGTCATTGTGATACAGCCTGTAGAAGATAAGTATGTCACTTCTGGTGAGGACAGGTCTAGGTCTAGTGTTTTAGTATTTCTAGCGATTAAGAGTTGCTTGAAGTGCATGACAGTCTACAGAAATAGCTCATACAAAGCCTTCTGTCATCCTCAACTGGAGCTAAAATGTTCAAAAAAATTGCCATAACCAAGATCAATCCATGGCTAAGCTGTCCATCACCATATGGTATATAGATACTAAAACAAAAGTCCTTCTGTGTTGTGGGGATCCATTTCTCATCCCCAGTGAGTCCATTGTGAACGGGTTGATTTACAGATCTCAGGAGAGAGTTTGATAAAAAGACATGTTATTCTCCTATGGTAGTTAAGTTCAGCTTGGTTTAACACAGATACTAGTATGTTTTACAATTTTCTGCATTTAAATTGTTTAACTGTAAAACGCCAATCAACAAAATCCTCCCCCCATACTTGAGTTTATTTTCATTTCTCTTGCTTAGATGATATCTCTGAACATTGTGTGAAATGTCTTCTGTTCTCTGCAGGGTAGTCATAAACTGAAGGGATTTTTTTAGTCTTACTGTGCATGCTGGTGTTTCACTGTGCCTGCAGCCTTCTGGAGAGCCAAATGGTTTTTGAGACTTGGATTCATCTAGGTTGAGGCATCTAAAATGTACTATCAGGTCTGAGCTGGTTAGCTAGATCCTCTGCTGCTGAATGGAGTGGGGGTGGAGGTGCATACAGGGGCGAGTCTTCCGTTGCTAAAATTAATCAAGATGAGTTCTGTCCTCCCTGTCAAATGCATGTTGCTGTTAATGTATTTTACTGGATTCAAGGGATCTCTTTATGCTCTCTGGATTTTTGTTTCTTGTTTTTATCTTGAAAGTAACACAGATTCTTTTATCTTTCCAGGGTGACTGTTGGATCTGTATGGAGCTCATGTCTACCTCGTTTGATAAGTTTTACAAATATGTATATAGTGTATTAGATGATGTTATTCCAGAAGAAATCCTAGGCAAAATCACTTTAGCTGTGAGTATTTTGTTAAACCTTTTTGTGTATGTTTTTGAAGGTAATGTGAAAAATTCAGGTCTCTTGCTCACATGGGAGAAAGCTGGTTGATCTGCATGCAGCAGAACTGCTGCTGTTGTATTTCACCACACTTCTAATGATCTTTGAGTATACTCTTGACTTTTCCACAGCATATTGCATGGCAGAGAAGCAGGTTCTGGGGTCTGTAGTCAATTCATAAAGAGATCCCAGGACCAGCTTCCTGCTCTGTCTGCTTGAACATCAGCACCAATAGCATAGGCACCAGCTGCTGCCTTGGGGATCGCTTTATGCGTGCTGGGGGTGGCATCAGTGGGAGCTGGGCACAGGTTATCTCATCCAAGAAAGGTGCCCAATATGGACAAGTTGCCACACCTTCCCTTGTTTGTAAAGGGAAGAGGGGATTGCGCACTTATAGCCAGGACATGTGAACCCCACCAAACTCTTTTAAGAGTAAGGGTCTGGTCTTAGTGAATTGCCTACCCTCTCTCTCTCTCTCTCTCTCGTCAGTGGGGAGAGGTTGGTGCCTCTGGGTGGAAGCTTTAAGTGAAGTGAAGCGAGTTGAATCCCACCCAGGGTATCTGAGTGCAGCCCTGCTACACAGAGCCCACTGTCTCTCTTTAGGAGCCCTGTAAAATTATCCTTGGCTGTGCCAAAATGAACCCTTAGTTGTCTAAACACAAAGGCAACGTCTGGCCCTGCAAAACAAACTTGGTTTTGGACTGTGGAGGATGAGAAGTGGAAATGTATCCTGAAACCTCTGTCCTGCTGCTGCCTGTAAAAACCTGTCAGGTCCATTGAATTTCCTCAGGGGATCCTGGGCCACTCCAGTCCAGAGAATCCTCTAGTAGCCTTGTGCAAAGGCTCCCAAAAGTGCGAGTGAGTCTTCAGCAGGTGGAGATCCTGGCTGAAGTTTTCTTTGCTTAACCTGTAAGTCCTGGCTGAATAAAAAGTCAAGGCCAAGCCAAACAAATTAGTGCAAGCCTGCTTGGAAGATGAAGGACTGCAGAAATGGAACACTGTTCAGGAGTAATGGGGGAAAATGTGAGCGAATGCTGGAGCCATGCTGTGTTTGTGACAGATAGACAAACTGCTTCTGTATCAGTTCAAGCACATGAATGCCACAGTATGCTGGTGTCCTGAGCTGTTAGAGTGATGTGAAGGTGCTCAGCAAGTCACAAACTGTGACCTCTTTAAGGTATATAGGCAAATTCTGCTCAGAGACACATCTTTGGAGAAAGCCATCTTCACTCTTCTCAGGGCATCTTTATAAAAAGTTGAGCCTACCTGGACCTGCTGCCACTTCATACAGCTAACAGATTGCCTTGATGGCTCATTCACTGTCATGTGTTTAGATGTTTATAGCCAAGACTAAAAATGCTATCAAAGGCAGCCGATGGCTGTTCCACACCCATGGGACACATTGTCTTACTACCAACCAACTAAATGTATTACTGCCCTAAGCAAGGCTTGAAGCATAGACAAGAGATGGCTGGATAAGATCTGTCCTTACAGAGTAGTCTGCTTGGAGTTGTATGTAATTCTGTGGTAGAAAGAGGAGGAGATCCTTTTAGGGTCTGCAGGGTATTAGAGACATGCTGGCCCATGTTTTGGCTTAGACAGACCTTGCAAGGTGTTAGCTCAGTGAAGGCAGCTTGGACAGAGAGTTGAGATGAGTTTTGAAGCTCTCAGATGGAGTTTCTCAACTTACCCTGTACAGGCGGCATGCTGTGGAAGTGCACCAAAGCTCTAACTGGAGAAATGGCCACCTTGGTTGGTTTTGACCTGGGCGAAAGTGATGGATGGACTTTAAGATTTTCCATACCTGGTACTCACAACAGATCTGAGGATGTGAAGCCCAGCTGTGCTGCATGGGAAGTCGTGGGGTGCTCACTGAGCACTGCTCTCCTTCCTTCATGCTGCACCTGAAGTCAGCGCAGCTCCAGCAGCTCCTGAGGGAGGTCCTCTGCACAGACTGGCTTTAGGAGCTGAGGGAGGTTCTGACTAGGTCTGGGGTTAGTTTTTCTCCACCTTTTTCTAGAAAGAAAATGAGGAACATCATCTCATAACTGTAATATGACAGTACTGGCCCTGAGTACCTTAGACCTTGAAGGCATCCAGGTCCAAAAGGTCTATGTGTGTACCGCCCTGCTACCACCATCATGTGCAGGTGGGTATTGCTGCAGCTCACAGCTTGGTGTGCTCTACCAACCACCCTTCATTTCATGCTAGAGCTCTTTTACCCCAGACTGAAGAGTTGTGAGCTTCTGAGCAGAAGCTTCTGGCAGGGTCAGACATTTAGTCAGTAATTCCGGCAGTCTTTCTGCTGCTGCTGAAGCTCAAGTCCAAGGAAGCCCTCCAGTCTTGTTCCACCATGGGCCTGCCTAAAAATCAGTTGATGTTATTCAGAGAAACTTGCCCATGAGGAGCAAGGTTGGTGGCTAGAGTGTGATCTTTCCAGGTTACAAGTTGTATGTGTTTACTTAAGCACACAGCCTCTCTTATGTCACCTTCTGTTTGCCAGGAGAAAAGTGCTTTTATTACATGGTGTATTACAGAATTGATATCTCAACATATTAAAAGATTTTTTTCCCCCTCTGTTCTTGGGGCTCCAAAAGTTTAATCCCAGGATTCTTACGGTATTTGCTTATTTTTCATCTGTTTTTCTTTCCTAGACTGTGAAAGCACTAAACCACTTAAAAGAAAACTTGAAAATCATTCACAGAGGTGAGTTTGTGTCTTTTCTTCTTGCCTACAAAAATAATTGCAAGAACTTTAAGCAACCTCTGCTTCAAGTCAAAGTGTAATTAGCATTTCTGCTATCGGGAGTGTGAGTACAGGTTTTGCACAAGTGTGTCCTCAGTAGCCCCTTCAGTTGGTGCTTTTCCATAAAAGCATGATATCAGTGTGGTTGTGTGTCAGCCTCTGCCTCCAGGCGTGTGGCATTTTTGGGCCTTGCTCCATCGCCTCTTGCTCCAGGTCAGGATCCTCAGAGGCAGCGAGTGCATCCAGCCGTTGCCTGCCTGCCCCATGCCAAGGGGCGATGGCCATGGCGCGGCGCTGCTGGTGTCGATTCTCTGCAGCTGCTCTTCTTGAAATTGAAGCCTCCAGGCATGACTTACTGGTTTAAATTTCTTTTCCTTGCAGACATCAAACCTTCCAATATTCTTCTGGACAGAAACGGAAATATTAAACTCTGTGACTTCGGCATTAGCGGGCAGCTTGTGGACTCCATTGCCAAAACGCGGGATGCGGGGTGCCGGCCGTACATGGCGGTGAGTGGGGGGAGCCGGGGACCTGCTGTGCCTGCAGGCTCTGCAGGGTCTCGCCCTGCTCCTGCTGGCCTGGCTCCGTGTGGCCATGCCTGTTGTCTGACTGAGGTGCCAGCCAGTTTCCCGTGGGATGAGCACCCTCTTCTCAGATGAAACTGAGCTCTGGATGGAGCACTGCTGCTGGCAGTGTCAGCAGAGGCATCTAGGTTGTGGCAAAGTGACCAAATTTCTTTTTTGTAGCTGAGTTCCTCTGCTGCTGGCAGTGCTGTGGCGCTGGAGGGGAGAGCTCTGTGCCTTCCAGCAGCACCCGCTCCGCTCCAAAACAAACAGCGTGTGGGGGAGGCGGTGCCTTCAGGGTGCAGGGTTTTCTTGGTCTGCAAGAAATCCATTTGCTACGGTAAGATTATGTTACAGGAGCTATTACAGAGCAGAATTACAGTGATTTCTGCAAACCACTTTAATTCTAAAGTATGCCATAACTTAATTCCAGGAGAATGTGATTTTGGAGAGCGATGGTAGCAGAGCAGCTGCGTGGAAATCGCTTGGGCTAACTGTGGCTCCTGGGAGTCTGTCCTGCTCGTTTGCTTCCCTCCCCCCTCCCAAGGATAAAAGCTGTGGTGGTGATTTTTGAAGCTGTCTAACGGTTTTTAAACACTTCTGTGCATCGTGCTGCTTTGAAAATGCATCTCTTGGTTTCACGTGAGCTGAGGGTACCCTGTGTGGGGAGCTGTGTGTCTGCTGCTGTCAATGTAACTTTAATTTCAGTGGCTGTATTTAACTGTCATTACTTACTTTATGGCTCTATATGCTGAAAAAATACCGTCTTCTGAACTCTTTTATCTACCACCAAGGAAACAAAAAAGAAAATCTCTCTCTTTTAAGATACAGTGCCCATCTGGTCTAGGTACCAAGTCTTATATGGCTTTTATCTGACTGTGGTGTCCAAGGCAAAAATCTGCCCCAATTCTGACCTCTGCAAGCACAGAGTCTGAATTTTGGAGCATTTGACCTTTTCTTTTCACTGCCCTCATAGCAGAGCTAGTTACTCAGTGATCTGGACTGAATAGTATGAATGAAATCTGTTATTGGAGACCACTGTTGTGGTACAGCAAAGTCTGCACAAGCTCCACTATGTAATGTGGTGCCATGGGGCAGTTTGTTTAAATAAAGACCTTGTGAGGCTGAAGAGAGGGCAGAGGCCTGTCTCTGCTCTGAGCACTTCTGGCAAGCACATGGAGCTCTCCTCGGGGAAGAGGATCGGTCAGAGCTTTGTTGTGTTGGTGAGGTGCAGGGTGCCAAGGGCAGCAGCAGAAAGAAGTGCCCAGCAGGGGATGGGAGCCAACGCAGTCTGAGCCAGGGCTGGGGGTTTGTGTCTTGGACTACAGGCACTTCTGATAGTATTGCTCCATGGAGTTATGACTGTTGTTGACTTTTCCCTATTCCCTGAGGTGTGTATTGGGTCTGTAAATATGGCTCTTGAAAAATTGCTCTCTCCTTTCCCCTTTCCAAGTTCAGGGGGCTATAATTACAGGAATTGATGTTCCCAGTTTTTCTTAGAACCGTGGGTAGATGGTTAGCTTTGCTCAGGCTGTTGGTTTAGTTACGGCGTGACAGTTACTGGCATGTCTGTAAATAGCTGTGCTGCTTCACTTCCCCTGAGACTTGGGTGGGTGAGAGCTTCCAATAGCCCCTTGGTTTTCTTCCCTGTCTGTGCATATGCACTCTTCTCTTTGTGCATCTCCATCATCCAGACTGCTGGATATTTAAGTGAGCAGAAGTGTTTCAGTTAATTTTGTGTTTTTAAGAGCCTTGGCGTGGTACACAGTTTGTGGGACGAGCCAGCAGCTGGCAAGCAGTGTGGGAGATGAATGGCCTCTTCCCTTCTGCTCTCCGGACCCGGTGACTTCTCTCCAAGTACACGAGCATTTCCACGTACTGGGAAGCCTGGGAAATGGGGAGATGTGCCCAGCATGCAGGCACATCTGCCAGCTCTTTGTCCAAGCCAGCAGAGACTGGTGTCTGCAGTGATGCTGTAATCAAACCTGAATATACCTGGGAAGGAGTCAGGCCAGTCATGCTCCTTTCAAAAGGAAAATAGTAATTTTTTTGTTAGTGTAAAACAGGCAAAGGGCGTTTAACTGTGTTTGGCTAGGGAGGGCTGGTAAGGGCTGCTGGATGATGCTCTCTGACAACGAGGCTGTATTGCTCTGCAAGGCCCACTTGGCCCGTGGCACTTGCAGTCATTCTTGTAGCATGAGCACTTGCCCACTGGAGAAACCTGATAACACCATGTTCACTGGGGATGGGTCCCCAAATAGCTGTTGATAACAATAACATTGGATGTCGGCCAGTTTGACTGTGAGAAGTCTGATTAGGCAGCAGAAGCCATGTCCATCTAAGCAAGTGCTATGTGCTTTAACCAAAATTGTTAAGAGCTGTCACAGAAAGCAGCATATCAGCCTTCGAGGTGCCAGTGCTTGAGAAGTTGTTTTGCTTTTGGCTTTTAATTCCCCTGCAATCATTATATTGAAGTAAAGGTGTACGTGTCGGTGCCTCATGTTCTCTAAAAAAAAGAAAGGAAAGACCAAGTGCTGTGGTTCCCCTAGGCAGCAGCCCAGGTACTGAGCAGCCTTCATTGGTGGAGTGCATGACCCGTGTCCCAGCAAACCCCCTTCTGCTCGTCCCTGCCTGTGCACACAGAGAGCCGGCTCAGGCCCTGTCACCATAGTGCTGCTGCAGACTGATGCTCAGGATGTGTTTCCTCCTCCTCATTTCCCCCTGATGAAGATGGGCAGTTGGCAGGGAAACAATGCAAGCAGTCCGGGCCCAGGTGGAGCCTGTGTCCCTGCACTCGGGTGGCTCATGCAGAATTCAGGCTATGCACAGAAACAGAAAAATTCTCGAGGCAGGTGATAGTGACGACTCTGAGCCTTGTATTCCTGGCATACCTGTGCTGCAGGGATGCAGGAGCTCTCTGAATCCTTTACCCAAGCAGAGGTGCAGCAGGAGCCTCTTGTTCCAGCTTTGCATTCCTGACCCAATAGCTGGGGTTTTCACTGGGCTCAGTCATTCATTTATCTGAACAGGCAGGCTGTTGATTTGAATTCATGCAGCTAAAATCCTCTTGGATGCTTCTGAATATTGATATGTTGAACTTTTTTTTTTTTTCCCCTCTGAAACTTGGCACCCAGCCATAAGTTTTATGAGTGGGAAAACAAATTTGGGAGGAGACTGGGAGACATGTGGCACTGTCCCTCTGCGAGCAGTGTGGACTGGATCCAGGCTCCACCGCCTGCAGTGCAGCGGATGCCAGGGGAGATGGCTGACCCCTGAGTGCAACCTTCCCTGCTCACGTGATGCCGCTGTCACCCACGTGTTTCGGGGGTTTCGGCTGAGAAATATAACCTCTGCTTACTCAGTGGCTAAAAGCATCTGCGAGGCTTGCCCAGAGTGGGACTTCTTCCGTCCAGGCTTGGGTCCTTAACGTCCCACAGCGCAGAGCCTGTGTTGAGCAGCTCTGCTGCAGCGCTGAGCTCGTGTCTCTGCGGCGGGGCTTCAACCCCTGTCCTGCTGGGGACGTGGCAGGATGGGATTTTCCTCCTCACCCGTTTAGATGCTCGTCTGCACAGGCAGTTCATAAAACCTGGGGAAATATGTCAGTGGCTGCCTGGGTAACCAGACATCTTTGGCCAGAGGTATTGTGGGCAGGGCATGAGTTTTGTAGAGGAGAAGGCGGGGAAAGTAATTTTGGCCACTAGGATTTCACAGAATCCCAGAATCATCTCCGTTGGAAAAGCCCTTGAAGCTCCTCCAGTCCAACCATGAACCTCACCCTGACTGTTCCCAACTCTACCAGTTCCCTCAGCGCTGGCTCAGCCCGACTCTTCAACCCCTCCAGGGATGGGGACTCCCCCCCTGCCCTGGGCAGCCCATTCCAACGCCCAACAGCCCCTTCTGCACAGAAATCCTTCCTCAGAGCCAGCCTGACCCTGCCCTGGGCAGCTTGAGGCCATTCCCTCGGGGCCTGGCGCTGGTTCTTTGGCTCAAGATACTCATCCCCCCCCTCTCTGCACCCTCCTGTCAGGGAGTTGCAGAGGGCCAGGAGGTCTCCCCTCAGCCTCCTCTTCTCCAGACTGAACCCCCCAGTTCCCTCAGCCGCTCCCCATCAGACCTGTGCTCCAGACCCTGCCCCAGCTCCGTTGCCCTTCTCTGGCCACACTCGAGTCATTCAATGGCCTTTTTGGGGTGAGGGGCCCAAAACTGAACCCACTCATCAAGGTGCGGCCTCACCAGTGCCGAGTACAGGGGTCAGATCCCTTCCCTTTCCCTGCTGACCACACTACTCCTGATACAAGCCAGGATGCCACTGGCCTTCCTGGCCACCTGGGCACACTGCTGGCTCCTGTTCAGCTGGCCATCAATCAACACCCCTAGGTCCTTCTTTACATAAGAAGTGCCAAAAAGTCAGGTGTAGGAGATAGCTGCCCTTGGGAGGCATTGGAGGTGGAAACAGCAGGCAGCTCCTGCTTGCCATGGGTTTGCTTTGTGTGGGGCATGATGTGTCTGTGCCGGAGCAGCCCAGAATAGACCCCTCTGCCACGGTTAGCTACAGGAAGGCTAATTGGGAGCCACAAGTAGCAGAATGTGATCATCAGGGCAGTGAAGGTGCAGTGAGGGACGGGCGGGGTTCCTTAGGGCAGGGTCATGTGCAGGGAGAGGAGAAAATGGGTTGTGAAGGGTGGAGCAGGCAAGGCACAAGGGCCGAGGCAGGAGCAGGGCACACCACCTTGTTCAGGACCAGGTTTTCAAGTGCTTGTGGACTGCAAAAGCTCCTATTTCACATAACATGGGAAAGATTGGGGTCAAGACTAAACCTGGGGGGTGAGGGCTGTGCTTTACAGGTGCAAACTTTCATGGGTGATGAGGCCAAGCCAGCTGATCCAACACAGCCAGGGAAGCCTCCTGATCCTGTGCTCAGACCAACAGCTTCCGGTTGAATGGAAGAGTTCTTGAAGAAAGAGGAACCATATTTAAAGGCTTGAGCTCTAGTGCCTCTAGCCTGACACTATCTGAGCTGCCACACAATTGACTCACCTTTGCTGATGACCATCTGCATTTTGTTATGCTTGACTTCTGGTTAGGATGTGTGTAACTTCATCTGCAGCTCTTGGTTCCCCTTCTCTGCTGCATCATAAAGTCCTTTGGGACCAGAATTTGTCCTCTTGCTTTGCTTCCTGCTATACTCCAATATGTATTTGAAAGCTTGCCTGTTGGGTTAGGCATTAAGGCCTAGTATTATTAAATAACAGGGCTCCCTGCAATTTAGTCTTTTGTAACTAACCACTTCAAGGATTTCTAGAGCATCCTCACCAAAATTGCAGGCCGAGTGAGGTTCCATGACAAAGTTTCTTAGTGAGTCTGAAATGACATCTTGCAGCCCTCCAAAACTGCTGCCTGTCCAAAGCTTGGCCTTGTTAAACTAATACAGTTCTTGGAAGCAGCAGTGGGGATGCATTGAGCTGTGAGGTACTGGAAGGTGGCCTCCCATAACAGTGCCAGAAGATGACTTCTGCAGTCTTGGATTCAATAAGCCTCTTCAGGTGCTGGAGAATCTACCACAGTCCCATGTTGTCCTGGTCGTTAATTATGCTCCTAATGCCTTCTGTTTAACATGAGTAAGTCTTCTTTCAGTGGATGGCTGTGGGTTCTTGTTTCTACTTTGTTTGCAGAATTAGGGACTCCTTTACTTGCCACTGCCTCTTTCCTCAGTAGGTACTTTCTGACTCTGACGTAGTCACCTCTTAAGCTTTTCTTTAAGGAGATTAGAGACTGAGCAATTTATGCCCTTAAAGCAGATTGGATTGTATTTTATGGCTGCACTACAAACGCTCCATTTTATTAGCATCCTTTTACAAACGTAAACCTTGAAATTGAACAAACTTCCAGTTTGTCTTGCTTGCGGAGTGTATAAAAGTAGCAGTTTCTAGCATGTTGCCCCAGCTACATGCCTTTAATTGTGATGCTCCTCTGGGACTTCATGCTCTCCTGTACTGTTCTAGGAGCCTGTCTGTCACCCTGGAGTGCTGCTTTTTCTGTGGTTGAGTGAGTCAGCATCCAGCCAGAGCCCATCTTACCAAACATTCAAATCACACTAGTTCTTCAGGAATCCTTATTTATCACACTAGCAATATTTTTATAATATGCAGAATTTAGCAACACTGATTTTATATTTTCTTGGATATTATTAGAGGTATGCCAAGGAAGATCACCTTTGATGTCCCATTATAAATTCTCCTTCCCACTCAATAGAGTTGTGATGGTTTGACTCTGGCTAAATGCCAGGTATCCACCAAGTCGCTCTTCACTTCCCCCCCCACCCCCTTTTCCCCTTGTTTTCTCAATAGGGTAAAGAGGGGAAAGAAGATAAACTAACCCTTGTGGGTGAAACAAAAGCAGTTTTAATATAAGCAAGGTAAAGCAAAAGTCCGCGCGCGGAAGCAAAAGCAAACAGATTTAGTCTCTACTTCCCATGGACAGGCGATGTCGGGCCTTCTCAGGAAGCAGGGCTCCAATACGCGTAGTGGTTGCTTCGGAGGACCAAGGGTGACCCCACCCTCTTCCTCCTTCCTCCCAGCTTTATACTGAGCAAACGTCATATGGTATGGAATATCCCTTTGGTCGGTTTGGGTCAGCTGTCCTGGCTGTGTCCCCTCCCAAGATCTTGCCCACCCCGTCCCACTGGGGGAAATATCAGAAAGAGCCTTGGTGCTGTGTAAGCCCTGCTCAGCAGTAGCCACAACACCAGGGTGCTATCAACACCCTGCCAGCTCCCGACATAAAACACAGCACCGTGAGGGCTGCTGTAGGGGAAAACCAATTCCAGTTCATCCAGACCCAGTACAAGAGTCCTTTTAACAACAGTTACACTATGGACTCTACCAGTGAAGCCATTTACTAATGCAGATTATTGATGCTTTGTTTGGTTGCAGTCCAGACAATGCACTGCACTAGTCCAAGTTTATTACAGGCACACATTTACCTTTTTTAACAAGATGAATAAGGTCATTGAGAATATGCTGTGCCAAGCCTAATGGGACCTTGCTGCCTTCATTAATGTTTCTGCCAGTCTTTCTGTGCCTAGCAAGTGTCCCCTGTCCACCAGTACATGGCTTTCCTGCCATCTTCCTGCTGTTGGGATCGAGGAATTCAAACACTGTTGGGAAAGCCAGTGGGGCAGTGATGATAATCCCATGCAAACGGAAACCAGCATCTCCACCTGGAAAATGCTGTTGAAGTTTTTAAATGAAACATTCTCTCAGAGTAAATATGTAAAGGAAATAGAAGGGGAGGAAAGGCCATTCTCTAGAAACATAATCTCTGCTGGTAGTCTGTGTGCAGCCATGGGCTTTGTGGCTGGGCAAGGGGGAGGGACAGGAAAGCAAAGAACAGAGGGGATTTTGGCAGAAAGAACGTGGTGACCCAGACAGATGCCACACAAACATGCAGACGTTCAGGTCTCCGGCTGCAGGGAGTGCCTGAGCCTGTCAGTCCTGCCAGAGGGCAGCAGGGACAGCACCTGTGTGCGCTGCCATCAGCTGGATGACCTGCTCAGCCTGGTGGCAGAACTCAAAGAAGAGATTCAGAGATTAAGAAGTATTAGGGAGTGTGAACGGGAAATTGACTGGTGGAGTAACACCCTTGAACCCTTGAAGCAACAGGAGATAATGGAAGCTCCAAACGAGGCAGGTAATCCCTCATTCTCTTGCTATCAGGCAGAAGGAGGGACCCTAAGAGATGAGGAAGGCTGGAAACAGGTCCCTGCTCAGGGAGGCAGGAAAATCATCTCCCCACCTCTGTCACCTTCCATGGTGCCCCTTCACAATAGATTCGGGGCTCTGGAACTTTTGAACAAAGAAGAGAAGGAGAAGAAAATTAGACAAACGAAGAAGACCAAGGTTCACCAAGGCCAGGTCACTTCAGACCAGGTATTAAAACCAGCTCTGAAATGAACCCTAGAAGAGTCCTTGTAGTGGGTGACTCCACTCTAAGGGGTGTCAAAGGCCCCATATGCAGACCAGACCCACTTCATAGGGAAGTCTGCTGCCTCCCTGGGGCCTGCATCAAGGACCTCACAGCAACACTCCCTACCCTAGTGAGACCAAAGGATTACTACCCTCTCCTGGTTTTTCAGATAGGTAGTGATGACATCACCAGGAGAAGGCCTGAAGCAATGAAGAGAGACTTCTGGTCCTTGGGAAAACTGCTTAAGGGGTTAGGGGCACAAATTGTGTTCTCCTCCATTCCTTTGGTTGGGGGGATGGATGAGGAAGATCACAGGAGAATTCAGCAGATGAATGGGTGGCTCCAAGACTGGTGTTACCATCAGGGCTTTGGATTCTTCAATCATGGGTTAGTATACAGGGCACTTGATCTTTTGACATTAGACGGGATGCACCTGTCCCAGAGAGGGAAGGGGATTTTGGGGCAGGAATTAACTGGGCTCATGGACAGAGCTTTAAACTAGATTTGAAGGGGTGAGGGGGCAAAACATTGGCCCATCTGAAGTACATGTATACCAATGCACACAGCATGGGTAACAAACAGGAAGAGCTTGTAGCCGTGATGAAACTGGAAAATTATGATGTTGTTGCTATTACAGAAACATGGTGGGATGTCTCCCATGACTGGAGTGTGCCAATTGATGGGTACAAGCTCTTTAGGAGGGACAGACAGGGCAGGAGAGGTGGTGGGGTGGCTCTGTAAAGGACTGTTATGATTGCTTCGAGCACAGGTGTAGTGAAGACAGGGTTGAGTGTCTTTGCATTAGAATCAGGGGGAAGGCCAACAGGGCAGATGTTGTAGTAGGAGTCTACTACAGGCCACCCAACCAGGTCAGAGAGATGGACAAGATATTTTATAGGCACTTAGGTGAAATCTCACAATCGCTTGCCCTTGTTCTTGCGGGTGACTTTAACTTCCCAGACATCTGCTGGAAATACAACATGGCAGAACAAGACCAGTCCCAGAGATTCCTAGAATGTGTGGGAGACAACTTCCTAATGCAACTGGTGAGTAAACCAACCAGAGAAGGTGCCTTGCGGATCTCCTCTTTGTGAACAGAGAAGGGCTGGTGGACGACGTAGATGTTGGAGGCTGACTAGGGCACAGCAATTATGAAATAATAGAGTTCTCTATTCTTCGAGAGGTCAGGAGAGAGCTAAGCGGGACTGACATCCTGGACTTCAGAAAGGCTGACTTTGTCTTGTTTAGGCACCTGCTTGAAAGGATCCCTTGGGAGACTGTCCTGAAGGGTATAGGGGCCCAGGAAGGCTGGGCACTCTTTAAGAAGGAAGTGTTAATGGCTCAGGAGCAGGCGGTCCCCAGGTGCTCTAAGAGAAGCCGACGCCAGAGAAGACCACCCTGGCTGAACAGGGACCTTTGGCTGCAACTCGGGGAGAAAAGGAGAGTTTACAGCCTTTGGAGGAAGGGGCTAGTGACTCACAGTGATTACAGAGAGGCTGTGAGGCTATGCACGGTGGAAATCAGAAGGGCTGAAGACCAGCTGGAAATTAATTTGGCCTCTGCAATCAAGGATAACAAGAAAAGTTTCTATAAGTATGTCAGTAGCAAAAGAAAGTCCAGGGAGAGTCTCCATCCCCTGTCAGATGCAGGAGGAAATATGGTAACAAGTGATGAGGAGAAGGCTGAGGTGCTTAATGACTTCTTTGCCTCAGTCTTTAATAGCAAGGTTAGTTGTATTGATGAAATCCAGCCTCCACAGCCAGAATACAGGGACTGGGGGAACGACACCCCTGCAATCCAGGAGACAGTCAGTGACCTGCTGCATCACATAGACATACACAAGTCTATGGGACCCGATGGGATACACCTGAGGGTGCTGAAGGAGCTGGCTGGGTGCTCGCCAGGCCAGTTTCTATCATTTCCCAGCAGTCCTGGCTGACCAGAGAGGTCCTGACTGTTTGGAAATTGGCCAGTGTGAGGCCCATATATAAGAAGGGTTGGAAGGCTGATCTGGGAAATTACAGGCCTGTCAGCTTGATTTCAGTGCCTGGGAAGCTGATGGAGCAGCTCATCCTAAACATCATCATGCAACACATGAGGAACAACCAGATGCTCAGGCCCAGTCAGTGGGTTTATGAAAGGCAGATTCTGCTTGACAAACCTGATCTCTTTCTATGACAGAGAGACCTGCTTACTGGATGGAGGGAAAGGCCGTGGATGTAATTTACCTTGACTTTAGCAAGGCTTTTGACACCATTTCCCACAGCATTCTCCTGGCAAAAAATGACTGCTCAAGGTTTGGACAATCGCACACTTTGCTGGGTTAAAAACTGGTTGGCTGACCGGGGCCAGAGAGTTGCGGTAAATGGAGTTAAATCCAGCTGGCGGCCGGATACGAGTGGTGTCCCCCAGGGCTCAGTTTTGGGGCCACTCCTGTTTAACATCTTTATTGATGATCTAGATGAGGGGATCGAGTGCACCCTCAGTCAGTTTGCAGACAACACCCAGTTGGGTGGGAGCGTTGATCTGCTCGAGGGTAGGGAGGCTCTGCAGAGAGACCTGGACAGGCTGGAGCCATGGGCTGAGCCCAACTGCATGAGCTTCAATAAGGCCAAATGCCGGGGGCTGCCCTTGGGCCACAACAACCCCCAGCAGAGCTACAGGCTTGGGGAGGAGTGGCTGGAGAGCTGCCAGTCAGAGAGGGACCTGGGGGGGGTGATTGACAGGCGGCTGAACAGGAGCCAGCAGTGTGCCCAGGTGGCCAAGAAGGCCAGTGGCATCATGGCTTGTATCAGGATTAGTGTGGTCAGCAGGGACAGGGAAGGGATCTTGCCCCTGTACTTGGCACTGGTGAGGCTGCACCTCGATTACTGTGTTCAGTTTTGGGCCCCTCACTACAGAAAGGACATAGAGTTACTCGAACGTGTCCAGAGAAGGGCTACAAAGCTGGTCAAGGGTCTGGAACACATGTCCTGTGAGGAGCAGCTGAGGGAACTGGGGTTGTTGAGTCTGGAGAAGAGGAGGCAGAGGGGAGACCTCATCACCCTCTACAACTCCCTGAAAGGAAGCTGCAGAGAGCTGGGTTTGAGCCTCTTCAGCCTAGTAGAAAGTGACAGGACAAGAGGGAATGGCCTCAAGTTGTGCCAGGGAAAGTTCAGACTAGATATTAGGAAGCATTTCTTTGCAGAAGGGGTTGTTGGGCGTTGAAATGGGCTGCCCAGGGAGGTGGTGGAGTCCCCATCCCTGGGGGTGTTCAAGAGTCAGGTCGATTTGGAGCTTAAGGATATGCTGTAGGTGGGAACTGTGCTAGGAGAACAGTTGGACTAGATGATCTCCAGGGTCCTTTCCAACCTAGATGATTCTGTGATTTTGTGAATGTCTGAACCCAAAAGTCCAAGCAGAGATGAATATTCTGGCTGAAGTATTTCTTAATAATACTACTTATCACCTATGTAGGTGTAGTAATGATGCACACAGAGGCAGTGTTATTGCTGCTGTCCTAGAGGTAGTAGACTGGGGAGCAGGGGGAAGCAGCAGGTCCACCTAGCCAGCAAAGACAGACCAACTCATGTTTTCCACTTCCCTTCTGCTCTTCCACCCATCATGCAGAGTGGCCCTTGCTCTGCCATGTAACATCTGGCTGAGGAGCTGTGTCTCCTCCTGCAGCTAGGGTAGGCTGCTGCATGGGATGCTGCACGACTCCCGTAGCAATGGGTGTTGAGATAAAGGCCTGGAGAAAACAAAGGGTTAATAGGTTTTTCATCAGTCACCTACCACTCAAGAGGAGGGGTATAACCTTAGAAAAGACTTTACCCACCACAGTGTGACTGTGATGCCTTATGTGAATGACTCACATCGGTGCTCTTAGAGCGAGGCTTTTGCAGCACTGAGGTCACTTTCTATAAGCTCCTACGTGCCCAGGAGGGGATCCAGAAAGATTATTAGGCTTCACTGCACATAAAAATCAAGATCCACATGAAATTAGACACGTCACCTCTTTAGCAGCCAGTAGAAGAATTTGGTGTCTAACTAGAGGGAGACTGGTGTTACCTAAGGGAGACCGTTCCAAACTTCCCATAGAGCAGAGCAGTAACACTGGCCAAGAGGAGGGGGTGGATGTTCACATCTGTTTGAAGCTCCAGCACCTTCTGTAGTGCTGCATCTTGGGCACCAAAGTTTACAGCAGAGCAGGTCCTCCTGAGGACAGTCACTTCACAGAGCAGGACTCCCTTTTCTGGGAGATGTTAGTCATGTCCACAGGGCTGGTGCTGAGCACCTCCCAGGGATGTGAGTGGTCAGGCTCTTCCGCAGCCTTACAGGTATTGAGCTGCCAGCCCAGCCCTGTAGAGAAGTCAGGGAAGGGATTCACAGGAATAAAACGTTTGGAGATCTCAGTGAACAGGTGAAAGGGAGCTGCACGCAGCATCCTGGCGCTCTGCTGGAGGAGACAGGAGGAGCGGGTCCAAGAGCCTAGGGAGTTAGTGCCTCCTCACCTGCCCTGCTTTGTGCCTGTCACTTAGATCCTGGCCGGGGCCATGCTGTGGCTCTAACACTGGCCATCACTCCACACTCTGGTTGGGTGTGGGAGAGGCCTGTGCAGGGGAAAGCCCTGAAAGACAACTTGCTTTTCACCATAGCAATACAGGAGTACAAAAAGTGAGTGACAACATTTTCCTTTACTCAGCAGCAGCAGAATTTCCCAAACTAGTTATTTATGGTCCTAAAGATGGTTTCTATTGCTGTTGCTCAACCCTGCAGGCAGCTGTTCAGAGACATGTTTTCCCTCCTTGCTTTGCCTCCAGTTTGGAGCTGGTCCTGAGAGATGAGTCGCTTCTCTCTGTGAACACTTGCTGAGCCCCTCACAGGGCACTGCCATCCCAACAAGAGGGTTGTGGTTACAGGGCACCATTGCGGAGGAGGCAACTTTTCATCTTGAGCGTCCCTGCACAAACACACCTCGTATTTTGGTGAACACAGCAGCAGAACAGCCTGCTAGGGAGCTGTGGCTCTTGTGTGCAAGACTCATACCCAGTTCATGTCCCAGCAGTGAAGGTCTGTTAACTCTGGCTGTCCCAGTTTGTAGATCACCAGGTGGTTTGCAGCTGGATTTGCTGCAGATGATGCTGCAGCTCCAGCCCACAGAGCCTTGCTTCCAGATGTGTAGTGTGTTACCTTGCTCCTACCACCAGCCAAAGACAGGGAGGTCCCCGGACTTCATTTCACATGTTTTTTTAGTGTGAGAAGATAGTCTCCAACAGAGGCTGGCAGCTTCTACCTTGCGTCTGTCTGTTCCTGTGCTTGGAGCAGAGGGAGAGTTTGTATCGTTTAGATTTTGTTCTGCTTTTTGTTTTGGAAAAGTTTAGCTCTTTGTGGTCATTCTTTGCTCCTGGTAACCTTTTCTTTTCTTTTAGTTCAGGGATGCATTGGCCTAAGTAGCAAATAATGAGTTTGTTATGTACATTTTAATGCCATATAGGCAATTTTGAATTAGCAATACATGTGGGATAAAATTCCCTGATTATATAACCAGTGAAAACCCAGATCTCAGTTTCAAGAATTGTTTTTTTCCAGAAATGCTACTTTGCTCTTTAGCAACATGAAACAGCTGAAAACTACTGGGACTCATATGTGCATCTGTCCTTGTGTCATACCCCAAACTGTGCGTGTTTGCTTAGCCAGGGGTTTGGAGGAGAGGGAGGATCAGTGCTGCCCACTCCTGTTCATTTTTCAGTCAAGATGCTGGTGCTTAGCTGGACAACGAAATAGGAGAAGCCCCATGGCAGCCTGCACCCTCCTTTTTATGTGTTCACACCCTGCCTCTTCACACTGTCAGCACATCCAGTGGTGGGTCTCCATCTTGGCCATTTCTTTTACTCGCTTGTGCTTGGCGTTACAAGGATACCTGGTATGAGCCAGGCTTTGTCTGCAGCCCTTGTTCTGAGTCCCCAGGGTGTGACACACTGACTCTTCCTTCATTGGTCATAATTGCTCCCATGTCATCTATGTGGAAAATTCCCAGGATTCTTTCTGCTCTGTATTTAGACGGGATTTATTTTGGTCCATCCTGCTTTCCCTTTAACTGTGCCACCATGGTCTGGGGCCAAGGCTCTGTCTGTGCTCTGCTCAGTTGTGGTTGCAGGCTGCCTCTGTGTGGGTGATTTGAATGAGGAGCTCTGTCTCACCAGTGCCACCTACCTCACCAGTCCCTGTAACACACAGCCTGCTACTATTTCATGCCCTGCCCAAAATACCTACTCTCCATGCTGTCCTGTAATTCACTGCATGGAAAGTGAGTCCTCCTCCTGCAATCTCTGAACTGCTTCACTCTGCTGCGCCACATTCCTCTGGATCTGCACTATGGGAGTCCCAGCTCTGGCAAGGCCACCATCTCCATAATTTCGTGTGGCCCTGTGCTGGCTGGTGCCTGGTGGCAGCCTCCAGATGTCCTGATGTGTCCCCAGCAGTGTACAGGGCTGGGCTGTTGCCACTGTTGCTGCACACCAGCATCTGTCACATGGGCACCATGTCCCACGGTGGTGTGTGGGGGTCTAAAGAGACAGGCTCTTGTCAAAGGGTGGTCTTTGTTCCTGTGAAGTGACGACTGATACTCATGGTGGGAAGGTATGTGCCACCTGTGGAATCCATCTTCTACTGCCAAAATACCTGTGGTCTGGCCTGGATAGCAGCCATGCCCCTGGAGATCTGCCTTGCTGTGAGGCAGGGGCCATAGCAGCCTGCAGCACAGATAGAATTGTAGAACTGTAGAACCTCAGAATGGTTTGGGTTGGAAGGGACCTTCAAAGATCATCTAGTCCAGCCCCTGCTGCTACTCACTAGATCAGGTCGTTCAAAGTGCCATCCAACATGACTTTAATCAATTCCAGTGGTTGGGCATCCACAACTTCTCTGGGCAACCTGTTCCAATGTCTTACCACCCTCACTGTAATCAGTATCAGTCTTATGTTCAATCTAGATCTACTCTCTTTCAGTTTAAAACTATTGCCCCTTGTCCTGTCACTACAGGCCCCGATAAAAAGTCTTTATCTTTCTTATAAGCCCCCTTTAAATACTGAAAGGCTGCAACAAGGTCTTGCCATCTTCTCCAGGCTGAAGAACCCCAACTCTCTCACCCTGTCCTCACAGAAGAGATGTTCCAGCCCACAGATCGTTTTGGTGTCTCTCTTCTGGACCCACTCTAACAGGTCCATGTCTGTGTTGTGCTGGGGACCCGAGAGCTGGATGCAGTGCTGCAGGTGGGGTCTGACCAGAGCAGAGCTGAGCGGGAGATTTACCTCCCTTGACCTGCTGGCCACAGTGCTGTTGTGCCTGGGGGACAGGGAAGGGATAATAGCTTGATGTGCTTCACACCTTCTCTGCCTGCTGGAACCAAGCAGGCAGGAGCAGCCACCAGTGACTGGCAGGAAGGGCTGGAGGCAAGAGGATGCTCAGAGGGGAGGCAGGACTGGAGGCAAGGCTGCAGTCACAGTAGCGTGGTACTGGGTGTGCTGCTGGGCTGATCAAGTCTGGCTCTTCTGGGGCCCAAGACCTGGGAGTGCTGGAGGGGCTGTGTGGGGCTTGTAGGCAGACAAGGCTTTTGGAGAGGGGCAGGTCCATCACACTGCCCATGGCACGGAGACAGGGCAGGGTACGCACAGCATCACTCATGAGCGTGACTGATGAAAGTCCCTGGAAACTTCTTTTCAGCCTGTAACCTTTTGTACGAGGGCACAGAGGAGGTGCCTGCCGTCTGGTCCATTGTTGATGCTATATTCTTTTGTCCACTTTCCTGCTGCTGGTATTTTCTGTTTGCTGTCTCATTTATATTTGGACTGTCCACAGAAATGTATCACTGAGAGCATTTTGACTTCTTTTGTATTCATTAGGTGATGTTATTCCATGTATTACTTCTAAGCAGAGAACAGCTTCGATTTGTAAGTCTGAGCTCCTCTTGTCCTTTCTGAGCCTGAGTGTGAGCCAGTGCTCACCCACAAGCTGCTTCTTGAGACATTTTGCTTCTTACTGAAATGTCCAGTAATCTCCTGGAAACATCTAAGAGCATCCACATCCTGGATGGTCAATGCTTATCAAACCTCCCCTCAAATAAGCAAGTAGAAGGGACTGGGAATACACATTTTCCATTCAGATCTTCATCCCTCTTGCTGTTTTCACATACTTATCCCACTGTCTTAGCTACAAAATCGTGGATAAATTGTCACGTTTTTGTTCTCCACATTTAAAGAAATAGATGCTTATATTTGCTACTAATTCCTTATCAGCTAATTGGTAGTCAGTTGATATGGTATACTCAGTGATGAAAGACTGAACTCATCCATGCAAAGGCAAGATGCTGAGCTATGAGCAGTTAGAAGCACAGGTTTACCTGCAATATAAATGTGATACAAGATGAGCATGGTAGGTTTAAGAGAGTTGAATTTTAGTAATTTTATTATTTTGCATGTTCTTCCACCAGAATTAGTGAAAAGTCTATCTAAGTCATGAGAGGAATAACTAATATCTGAGTTTAAGATTAATGGAAGCCATAACTGAAGGATAAGGAAGCAAATGACAGACCTAGGAGGGTGGAAAAGGCAGCGTGTTCAGGGTCTGGCCTTTGAAGCCAGCCTGTTTCAAAGCAGATACTGTAACTACAAGTAAGGGTGATAAAACACATCAGTGGCTCTGGGAAAGCAATATGCTATGTACTGAGGAGCAGTGGACACGTGACTGTTGTAGGAAAAGCCCCATGTAGAACCAGTGAAGCTTGATGGAAACTTTTACCTTCTCTATGTGGCTGTGTGTGGGTGTGGCCTGGACAAGTTTCCCTCAGTCACCAAGATCTTCTCCAACAAGGAATGGGATAGGTTTGGAAGCAGTCACAGCTGGGGCAGCTGCCTGTAAGTGGTGGCCTGCAAAGAGGAGAGCCAGCAGCATGGCAGAGCAACCAGCAGTGCCATGAGGGGCTGGGAGGGATTGTAGGAGCATGGTAGTCTTCTCATGTGTGGTCCACTTGAGGGTTGAGGTTGCACTAAGGGACTTTGTTCATTGTGTGTCACTCTCCAGCTAGCATTTGCCATGAAACTGTATTAAAATGTAGCTCACAAAGCATCCAGGGCTTTCACAGTATTTCCTGTACCTGATAATTTAGTATTTTATTGCTGTTCATGTCTCTATTATTGTTGTAGTCAAAACTGCATGAGACCCTGTTTCTTTTGACATTTTAATGATTGCATTTTTAACAAAAGAAGACAGAATTGAAGTTTCTCATAAAGATGAATACAGAGCATAAAGATGTTTAGTGCTGGCTCACCTCTCTGTATAACTCGCTCTTAGGTGCAAATCACCTATGTCTGGCTTGATACTGTTCTCTGTGGAAAACTTTTTGGATGTCTGAAGATTTTGTAACATCATAGTTGCCTTCAAGGTATGCCCAAAACCTCGTAGAGAAGAGCTGTTCTTAAAAGGCATTGTTTTTAATGCCTCCTGAGGTTTAGCAACCAGCCGACAGTTGGGAATAAAAGTTCAGATAGACGCTGCTAAACATCAGTTTCCCAGGCTGGTGGATAAGAAGATGTTTATTCTAGTTCTTATGATACCCTAGGGAAAACTTTGCTGTAAAAACAGAGAAAGGAAGACTTCGTGTTAAAGACTTCCCAAAGTTAAACAAAACTAAATAGACAGTAACAATTATTCAAGCGGCTTGTACAGAAGGAAAAAATAAAAAAAGAATTGGGCTGTGCTGAATTGCCATTACAGATTGCCTTTTACGCTATACCTCCACAAAATCGGTGTTTGATTCCTTAAGATGTTTTTCTGCTGGGGTTGGGTGTCTGCCCTAGCAACGAGTTTGCCTCAAGAGCTGCACCAAGCTTGGCCTGGTGGGACGAGCTTAGAGTTTTTTTCTAAGTTTGCAGATGCTCTCATACCTTCCCGCACAGTGTTTGACTGGTCCTTCTCTCTGTTTCAGCCTGAAAGGATAGATCCCAGTGCATCCAGGCAAGGCTATGACGTCCGCTCAGATGTCTGGAGCTTGGGGATTACATTGGTGAGTGAGTGGGGTTTAAACCCTCTGCTGCGTGGCACTTCCCTGGTGGGTAGCCTTGGTGGCTTTGCAGTGCGATGGTTGGTGTCACACACATGCTTGAAGCAAAGTCCAGCTCTGCTGCGTGTTGTGATTGCAGTGTGAACCTCCTGGCTGAGAAACAATAGAAATCCCTTCGAGGTAGATGGCTCTCCTGAACCCCTGAGCATACATTTAGCTGCCACTGTGTTATGCAGAGAAGAACGTGTGAACAGGGAAGAGGTGTTGGATCATAAATGAATTTTGTCTTCAAAATCTCAGATGAGAAGGGATGGTGAGTGTGATGGTGCACCACACAGCATCCAACCTGTGTAAATAAGCCTCTCGCAGCCCTGGCATCCAGTGTACTTGGGCTGTGTAGAAGACTTCAGTTAATCCTGGGTCCTGGTTGCTGATTCCTCTCTGGCTTAACCACAGCACTGCTGGGTGCACACACTGATAAATTGAAAACATCTTCACTTCTCAAGGAGGTTAAGTAGAAGAGGAAGCAGAAGCAATAAGTATGAGCCAGTAGCTTCTGTCTTCTCCACTGGGGTTCTAAAATGCTCATTTTCAGTGTCCTGCGAGGAGCAGGGCACTGGACTCAATGATCCTTACAACATGACATATCCTATGATTGTGTGATTTTCATTATCCATTTTCTCTTATGGCTGTTAGGATGCTTGGAAAGGGAATGGAGGATTTTACTCTCCTACTTTTGAACACCTTAGTAAGAGCATTGGTTCATTTTATAGTCAGTGGAGAAGAGGATGTTGTCAACAGGAAAGCATGGCATAGCCAGGTTAAATCTGGAGGTGCTTCTAATGTAGGCAGCAGAACTTAATACTGAGTAAAACTTTCCCTCCTCTTTTCTCAGCTGAGCTTCATGTAGGGAGTGGGATGAAGAATCTCATCTTAGTCTTCCTTTTAGGGGGTTCAGGGTCCTTGCAGACATTTTCTTACCATGATTGAACTTACCTTTGTAACCTGCCTGGTGCTGCTGCTGTCTCTCTGCAGTATGAGCTGGCCACAGGGCGATTCCCCTACCCCAAATGGAACAGTGTGTTTGACCAGTTGACACAAGTAGTAAAAGGAGACCCACCGCAGCTGAGTAACTCAGAGGAAAGGGAGTTCTCCCCAAGTTTCATCAACTTCGTTAACTTGTGGTAAGTGTTTCCTGCTGAAAGCACCTGAAGTTGACTTGTTTTGTCATTGCTACATACTTGGCAATGGTCACGTGCCAAGCACTTGCTAGCTTAGTTTCCCTTCCTGCACCAATGGGAGAGTGAGGACCCTGGTTTGGAGGGAATGGAAGACTTGTCTGGGTGGGGGCTGAAAGGCTCACCTTTGGAAACTGCTCGTCAGGGAAGGGATGAGGAGAAAACCTCTGGGAGTCTGTTCAGGGGAGGCAGGATAACATCCGTGGCAGGAGGTTTGCATGACCAGGTAAGGGCCTGACCTGTTGATCCTGTTCCTTGGTGTGACACAACCTTGGGGCAAACCTCTTCTTTCCCTTCTGCAGGCAGAAGCCCAAGACACCTGGCAGTATGGTCTTGTGGTTGGGCAGAGGATCTGTACTGGCCCTGCTTTTTGTCTGGCAAGTCCAGGAGCCTAGTGGCCCAGCTCTGCTCAGCGCAGTGACTCTCAGGACTGTGGCAGGTGGCTGACTTGGTTGTTGGCTTCATGTCTCGTGTCAATCACATGTCAAGATCAAGGCTAGAGATGGTTTTCTGTAGGGCAAGGCCTCTTCAGTGCACTCAGCCTTGGATGGAGTGTGCAGTGTTGGCGCAGGAGAGGCTTGGGGCAGTCACTCTGCCTGCCACGTGTGTGTGGTCCTGCTTAGGTCAAGGGCAGATTACAAATTTTCTGATGAAGCATTTTTCTATCAAAATGTCAAAGGTGGTCAACATAAGTTTGTTAACCTAATACTGAAGTACACAGGAGATCCATCGGTGTGACCTGTGTTTGTCTTCTGGGACCTTCTGCCCTGGTGATGGACATCCCCAGCACAGGGGTGACAGTCTCAGAGCTCTGCCGTACAGTAGGACTCAACTCTAGACAATTTTAACTTTCAAGAGGTTCTGTTTCAGGGTTTTTCCATCTGCTGAAGATGTTTTTTGCATTTGGATTTTACTTTCTTTTGGAACTAGAATTTTTATGGAGGCCAGGTTCCACTTTCCAGCTGGCTGTAAGGAGAGCCTGGTTATTGTCTTTGGACTGCAGGAAATAGAACATTGGAACAGTTTGCTGCTCAAAGGAAGTTTCCATTTTTCAGTCAGAAACAGCGTAGTATTTGGTTAGAAAGTCAGAGTTGCTTTCCCCATGTACAGTATGAGCAGTACATGTACAGTTTATTTCCCACACAGTTCTCTGTAGAGATGCCATATCATTACAGAGTTTGCAAATCTAGGAGCATGCTCTCCTGCCTTCTAAGCAGTTGTGAGCTTGGCTCCAGATCACCCAACAAAGAGTCTGTGTGGCACCTCTGCTGAACAGCAGGATCTTTGGCCCATGGGTAAGACTGGGTCAGTTCATATTTCCAGCCCATTCACCCCATCCAGGGCCTGCTGCTCTGGAACAGCCCAATGCACAGTACACAGGACAGTTTTCAGTCTAATTCTGTTTTTTGTTTAATCTCATTTTGTAAATAATCTGAATTCTGCCTGGAATATTTATGATGTCTTCATAGCAACACTGTAATAAATATTTCTCTTAATAACCTTTAGTTAAGTGTAAACAGTAATGGTGTTACTAAGCAGGCAGGTGAGTCTCCAAAGGGCTGTTCTTTTAAGTGATGGCATAAATCTCCTGGGTTTTATAACCCCACAGATGTGAATCTTCTATTTTTGTGCATTCAAGGCTTAGGAAAAATGTTTGAGTCCTGCAGTGTTGTTCCCTGCTTGCTATGATAGATCAGTGAGGAAAGGATACTTTCAATAATGTTAAAAACTTTCTGGGATTTTTTTCTTTTTCAATGTCCCTTGGATTCCGACAGTGCTATGAATGCCTGGGGAACATTTTCCCCTTCAGTCTACCTCCCCGTGTTAGATGCTTATCTGAAATCACATTCCTCTTGTAACTGCTTACAGCAATTCAGCTTTCTGCTCCAGAACTCTGAGTATTCAACCTCTGTGTCTGGCTTTCTCGGGGCCTGGTGCTGGCAGAGGCAGCCCTGAGCTCCTGAGCTCTGGACTGAGGAGATCAGACCTTCCTGCGAAGAAGCTGTAAACCCCCACTCCAGACATGCAGCTTTGTGTCAAGCTGGAAAAGAAATGAAAGATTTCTAGGACTGCTTTATGAAAGCATGCCTGGAAATTTCAAAGCAAAACTTGGTCAGCAAGCTGAAGTTCTAACTAGTTGCCTTAAAGCTGTTGCGAGGAGCATTTTCCAGCTCCCGGACTCGCTGAGATCAGGAAATGAATTGTTGTTGGGTAGCAAAAGCCTGAAGCGAGGATGTTTGTGCAGCAGCCCAGGATTTCCTGCCCTCTCTGCCTCTGCGCAGCTCTGCAGGCAGGTCACAGGACAGAGCAGCACCGGGCCTGCAGCATTAATTACCCTCTGCTGCTCTCAGTAATTTCAGGCCACACTGTAGTAGTGCTGGAGCTCAAGAAAGGTCCAGCCGGAGCCCATGGTGATGGAAATGCAGCTGCTGGGAATTAGACAACTCCCCTGGTTTGTCTAAGACACTGCACCTGCTCTTTGTCTTCCCAGTGGTGCAGCTCTGGCTCTCAGGGCAGGGGCTGCTGGTGCCCTTCTGCCTCTGGTCCCCAGCCCCTCTCCTGCACCCCACTGCC
Source organism: Athene cunicularia (assembly GCF_003259725.1). Classification (NCBI taxonomy): domain Eukaryota; kingdom Metazoa; phylum Chordata; class Aves; order Strigiformes; family Strigidae; genus Athene; species Athene cunicularia. The sequence goes on from NW_020799123.1 coordinate 816,451, forward strand.
ATGTCCCCCTGCTGCAGGGGGGATTTTGATGGCCTTTGCTGTCACTTGCGGTCCCCCTGCACAGCACTGGAGCTGGGCGGCCAGCGGGTGATCCTGGGGCCAGTGGAGCCCACGGGGGACAGACGGGACGCAACGCTTTCCAGCCGGCCCCGCTGTCCCCCAGCTGCCCCTGGGCAGCCACGTCACCTTTCCTGTTCCTCCCCAGCACTGGTGGCCTGCTCAGCGTCAGATGTGCCACCAGTGCTGGGGATGAGCCAGAAGGGCCTGGGAGCCCAGACTGGGCCCCACAGGGTGGTTTGTCCATCTGCTGCAGCCCGGCCCCTGCCCATGCATGCGGAGGGGGTGGGTGGTGCCCTGGCAGGTGGCGCTGGCTCCTCTCTGCCTCTGTGCCCCAGACTGGTGCTGCTGCCCGAAGCTGGTGCTGCCATTCAAGCCATTTCTGTACGGTGGGGGCAGCAGTGGGGATGGCATTCTGCCAGGATCTCCCTTGGGCTCCATCCCCAGCAGGTTTGTTGGTGGCCACACTTGCTGTTCACCCGTGTGGGGAGGGAGGGAGAGTCTCTGTGGTCACTCACAGCACAAGGATGTTTTTTCCAGAAGAGAAAAGCTTGTGAGTCCCACTGTGACAGCAGTGGATTAAACACTGTGTGTGGAAAAAATTTGCATTTGATGTCTGTGACAATTTCCCCAGTCTCACCTCCTAATTCTCTTTTTGCTTTCTTTAGCCTTACAAAGGACGAGTCCAAAAGGCCAAAGTATAAAGAGCTTCTGGTGAGTGCAAAGCGTGGCTGCCTGCGCTGGCCTCATAGCTCCACCGGTCACACAGCAGGGCTGGGCCACAAGTCCAAGGTCCCCTCTTCTCTTTTCAGGCCATCGAGGCAGGGTGTTCAGCTCCAGAGCCTGAGAAGGAGCACGACCTCCACGCCGCTGCTCCTGGCCTGTGGTCATGGCCATGGCTGAGATAGTTAGTGTCTGTGCACAAGCCCAGTGTGGGGGAGATGCCCAGCTGCAGTGGATCAGCAGTCCCTGAAGCGGGCAGGCTTGGGCAGGAGCGTGCTGGGTGTGTCCCGTGAATGAAGCCTTTGCTTGAGGTGCTGGTTCCGTGCAGGGGCCCTGTGGGGTTGCTGGCCAGCACTGTCACGTGTTACTGCTCCAACGCACAGGTCACACAACGAGGTTGGGAGTGCTCAGTCAAAAGTGAGACCTAAAAGAGCACTCTGGAGTAAGACACTGGCAGAGTCTCTCTGTGCTGGGGGGCCCAAAAGGATGAGATGGTTGGATAAGTCACACTTAGCACCCATGCACCTTCAAGGAGCTCTGGGCATCTGGAAGCCACCTCTTCAGGGGATGTGTGAAACCATGCCCTGGGTCCCTGATGGTGGTGGTGTGATACAAAAGAGTTTATCTGGTGTCCTGGCCAAGAGGGTCGCTGTGGTGTTACTTTCCAGTTGCTTTGAGGTGGGTCTGGCCAGTACGGCTTCCTGGGCAGAGCAGAGTGACAGGGTTCAGAACTGGGTTTGGGTCCTGATCTCGTGTTTGACCTCCAGAAGCCATGTCTCCCTGTTACTCCTGCATCCCCACTGCTGAGATGGCTGATGATAGAACCTCTCTTCAAAGTATTTCAGTACAGGTCCATTCACAAAGGAGCCAGGTACTGCTAATACTGTGTCCTCCCTGCCTCCTGCCCAGCAGTTCCTGACATCCTGGAGTCCTGCCCCACCTCTGTACTGTGTGTTTAAGATACTGATTCCCTGTATAACAACCACGGACCAGGCTGTGTATCCTGCTGTCCTACAGCCACCACCAAGCCCTGTGTTCCTGCGTCAGGCAAATCCATACACTGAGCTTTTTTCTGGGGTAGCCAGCATGTGTCAGAAGAGCAAATGTAACTGTTGTTTTTTTTTATCTGATTCCAGAAACATCCTTTCATCCTGATGTATGAGGAACGCACAGTGGATGTTGCATGCTATGTTTGTAAAATCCTGGATCAAATGCCAGCAACTCCCAGCTCTCCAATGTACGTCGATTGATATTGCTGCTACATCAAACTCTAGAAAAAGGGCTGAGAGAAAACAAGCTGTAAAGAATTTTCATCACATATTGCAGTGTTTTTAATGCTCGCCCAGACACCATGTGCAATAATATTGGTGTTATTTCCATCCTGTCTGTATACTGTTGTCACATATAAAGTGCATCCCTGTAATACCTGATCACACAGTGTTAGTGTTGGTCAAAGAGAGACCTCATCTTGCTCTTTTGTGGACATATTCATGAAATGTGGAAATAAGTACATTTATTTGTTGACCGTGATTGGATAGCACCTAAAATTCATTTCTAGACTCAAAACTTGGAGACTTCTCAGCAGCTACTGGAAAGATTTTTCTCTCAAACTCTTCCAATTGTTGTTTCAAGTAATAATAAAAAGCAAACAAACAAAAGTTAGGCGTTGTCTGTCTGAACATTAAAGAGACTTTGCCTGGAGGGAGAAGAACTTGCTTAACCAACAAGATGCTTTGCCTTCTGGAGCTAGAAAGGCAAAGGAGAATTTTATTCTTCACAAAGTGCAATAGATTACTGCTATGAAATTCTGTTGCTTTACAGTCGCAGTGTACTTTCTGGGGACAGCGTGCTCAGCTGAACTTCCTGTTAAAGAGAGATTGTGTTAAATATAGTGAATATGTCTTTACCAAAAATATGTTGCGTTGAAAGAGGCTAACATTAAACTATTCAGAGATGGGAGATAATGTATTCTTTCTCCTTTTACCAAGCCAGCCACTCTTAACTAGGTGTCCTGTAAATTGTTTCCTGGTAAGATAAGACCTTTGACCTGAAGAATTATTAAACTACTCAATTGAATTTAACTTGCTTGTGACCTGATTTATAGCTGCACAGTGCTCACCACCAGCTGGCTTTGCTTTGACTTTGACAAGTGCCACTCACAAAGTCTACAGCTGTTTTAATGAGCCACAAACGAATGTCTGTGATTTCTAGCCAATATTTCTCATGTTCTTCACTGTCCCCAGCCCTGATGCTAGTGCCTTTCGCTGACCCTGAGACCAGCCCAGCAGCGCTGCCACCTCACAGCCCTGTGCCCCTCACAAGACCAAACCTCAGCGCTGTGAGCAGGATGCTGGGGCTGTTCCCTCTGCCCCACCGCTGCCAGTGTTGCTCTGCTTAGCTTGCTGGAGACTTTGTTCACCACCTTCTGGGTGTATTTAACCTCTTATGTGACCCTCTGTAGCTCCTGTTCCTGCACCTTAGAGCGAACCTCACTGACTGTGTGGTGCAGGTAGAGATGAGGTGGAGATGAGGAAGCGTCTAACGCCTTGCGGGCTTTTAGCTGACCCAGCAAGGCCAGGCAAGCTGTCATTGTCTGGCACGTTGCTGAGGAAAAGAGGACGTTAATAATTTTTTTTAAAATTGGCGTATTTTTCGAAGATTAATTTTTCCTGGAAACATTTTTGTTCAAAACATTGCAGTTTTCAGGCATTTAGTAGCGTATCAGGGATGAAATGGAGACTGCAGGGTCTCCGACTTCCATTTTGAGTTGTCTAGTTTAGGCACTTGGTAGAACTTCATCAGTGTTAGAGCAACCTACTGTCAAAGCTCTGTGACAAAACTGAAAACAAGATGCAGAGGGCCAGAGCCATGATGGGAGTGAAAAGGCAGCGGTACTGGCAGGATTCTCAAGGAAGGGCTTCCCGTGTCAAACCAACGCTAGCAAATGCAACTGGGCTGATGTGGGAGCACTGGACACCAGCACATCCCTGCCCCAGCTGCTCAGTTGGGGAAGGAGAGCTGAGGCCGTGCTCTGTGAGCGCCTGGCAACGCTTTCTGCAGGTGCAGAGGTGACACCCTTGCGGCAGGCTGGCAGCAGCATCTCCCGTTGGCCCTCGGGACTGGTCCCGCCGAGACTGACACCGATGCCATCCCTTGGGGCACAGTGTGCCCGGCCAGGCCGGGAGGTGCTGTGCTCCTGCTCTGCCTGCAGTGTGTTCTTCCAGGGCTGCTCATCAGGTGAGGCAGTCTCTAAAGTCTTCCCCAAGTGGACAAAGCAGAGGTGTCTGAAGTAACTAGTCATTCCCAACAGTTCTGATTAGTCATGTGGAAGGATGTCGAACAGGATATGTAGCAGATCTAAACTGGTAATTCTCCCCCCAGCCCTGTAGCTTCAGAAAACTCCGCTTTCTTCAGGCTTGGCAAGCCCTCACAGCTGTGATTCATCTCACCAGCCTTCAGCCACCCGTAACGGGACCTCAGGCATGCTGGGTCTCGCGTCATGTTGGTTGTGGGGCGCTGGAGAGACACAGACCCAGTGACGATGGGTGCATGCAGAAGTGCTCTGCTTCTGCCCCCACCTTTCAGACCTTAAAGTCAGATTGACATCTCCCCACTGACAGGGAGCCCAAAAAACTTCTCAGGGAGGTAACACTGAGATGGAGCCTCCCCAAAATCAGTTTAACACGAACGACTGCCTTGTGCTGCTCTTCCACAATGGCCGGGCACCGCTCTCGGGTGCCCACCCCGTCTGGGGCTCACCTCTGGCAGCACGACCAGTTTGCTTTTGACGGATAGGAAATGGAAATGTGAAGCTTTGAGCTGCCGGTGACAGTCAGGGTTGAGGTGCTGTGCCATGGGTGGCTGTACAGAAGGACAGGTTTAGTGTATTAAGCATAGATTATTATAAACTTAAGGGTGCACCATTTATTACAATGTATCTTTATTAAAAAAGAAAAAAAAAAGGTGTATAGTGTTCAGAAGCTGTGAAAATAGTGTAAGAACTGTACATTGTGAACTCTGTTTTTTTTCTCTTGTACCATAGAAAAATGTATAAAAATTATCAAAAAGCTGATGTGCAGGGATGTTGCCTTATTGTCTGTAAAATGGAGCTCAGGAACATAACTGCTTCAAAGAGCTTCAGAATATTTTATCCGGTATCCTGGTTTGACTTCCTCTTCTATTTAAGATATTATACATGGATCAGAGTGTTTATGTAATAGTTCTATCCTTTTGCCTGCAGGTCAGTTGTAATAAAACTAGGATGCGACTGTGACCTTGTTATTTTCATTTTGTAAGGTCTGACGTGAATGGCAAGATTCATTAAAAGCTGTTGAAATACCTGGCTTCCAGGCCTTTCCTCCAGATGGAAGGAAAAAAAAAAAGTGTAGGGAGACCTGTGTGTATTTTCTTTCTCTGGAAGACCTCTAAGCTCTTGGTGCTGTGGGGGTGTCTCTCAGGTGAGCCCGGTTTGCTGCACAGGGGTGTTCTGCTGGCTTGGGATGCCTTGTCCCTGCAGGGAGGGCAGATGGCTGTGCCCACAGTCTGGGGAAAGGGCAGCTGGTGCTCACAGCCTTACAGACTTCCTTTCTTTTTGCAAAGTCCAGATGATCTGAGAGTACCAAGTCCTGGGTAGTTCCCTCCTGCCAAACCTCCTGGTGCTGGGGTAAGTGTCTGTCCTGCCTGGAAGCCACAGAGGGCTTGGAGGCTGTCCAGGCAAGTGGGCAGAACTGGACCCCAGCAGCAGCACTGGGAAAGGAGACGGTGTTGGGGGAGAGGGACCGGCCATGGACACCTGTAGCACTCAGACTGGTTTGATGGGCCTGCCCCAGGCGTGCCAGCTCTGTGAGGGGAGAGCCAAGGCATACTGGCAGGGATCACTGCTCATAGCACAGCTCACAACCAGAGGTACGTACAAACCAGTGGAGTAACCTGGCATTGGCTCTTGCGGTATCTCTTCACTTGGAGTGTGACAGTTTTGTCAGAGAAGGGAAAGCAGGTAACGGAGCTGAAGAAAATTGCTGCATCCTGATACACAGTGTGAAAGGTTCACGGTAATTGAAGTCTGTCCGTTTGCACATAATTCAGTGTTTTCACCACAACAAGCCTTTTTCTGGAAGGTTCTTGTTGCCAGCACAATGCTTTGGACATTTTTGGACCACCTGCTGTCCACTTCAGCCAGCGTCCAAGATCCCTGCTTTAGTGGTCTCCCAGCAGAAGACAAAATCTGACCACACACCAGCTGGGCAGCTGCTGGAGGACCCGGCTCCTCACCTTACAGCTCCTTTTTCCATGAATTGGAGCTGTCTGGGATTCTGTTCCTTTTGCACCACAACCTACCTTTGCTTCCTGAGATTTTATCTTCAGGAAGCTCAAGTTGGTGAAAGAAGCTGGGAGCTGGATGCAAGTCCACCTGCACATCCCTGCACTGGGTGTTCCCATGTTCCACAGGAGGGGAAGGATACTTCTTGTCTCTTCCCCTGTGGCTGTGGCATGCAGAAGGGACTGTATTTGCAGTTCCTTTCAGTTGCGTCTTGTTGAACTCAGGCTCAGTTTTTCCTCCTGTGGACTCTTCCTTGCCCATTTGGACTTCCCTGCCTTTGTTGAGGACCCCGTTGTCATTGTGTCACTGCTGAAGGCAGTACAGATGCTGCTGGTGTCTCAGACAGGAGCCATGCCTGTGCAGTGCCACTGTTACTCCTCCTTTGAGCCCTTGGATGATTCCAGCATTCCTTGCTTGAGTGACATATGATGGCTTTCTCCAGCCCTGGGGCTGGAAGTCCTATCGGCTTCATGACCAGGTCCATATGGTCAAATCTGGCTTTTCCCTTTGTGCCACCACATGGGCTCTGAGGCTGCCCTGGTTTCTGTACTTGGTGCCAAGGCCGAGGAGCAGATGTTTGAGCCAGGCTCCAGGTGCACTTTGAGCCGTTGACAGCTCTCTTTGTGCCTGGTGGGCCAGGCTGGCACCTCACACTAATTCCTCACACCTTTATGTCCACTTGCATTGCTGAGATGCTTCTCAGATCTTCACCAAGTATTATATAGCACCCAAAAAAGCATACTGTGCTCTGTTACGATTATTATGTGCCTGTGGAACTCCAAGACCAGCTTTGAGATTTGGATGAGTTCAAACATGTCCCTGCCTGTAGCCAAGCCGTATGAATGCAGATATGCACCACCACCTATTCCAGTCAGGAACACTTTGAGTTGTGTGGTCTGTATTTCCACTAATCTTCTGCTTGGCTTCCTTCCCCTAGCCTTCATCCCAGCCTCTTGGGATGTGGGGTGGCCAGGTAAGTATAAATGTGTTCAGGCCTGGGCTAATGCCATAGGTGCTGCTTAGAAAAAAAAGCTCCATTTTCACTTTGACTCTGATACAAACCACAAGCATGGTCACTGCTTTGGACATGTTAAGGGTCCAGGGAAAGAAGGGGTGGCTGCTCTGATGAGTAAGAAAATAAAGCATCTCTTGAATATTTCCATTATGTTTAAAGCTGTGCAAACACTTGGAGAACAGGATGAAGCACAAACTCCCTCTTCTGGAGATACACAGTGCCATTGTTTTATTGGGAATAAAATAGCAGAGCAGGCTGCCTGGCTGGACTGTGGGGTGTCTGCCAGACAGTTTGTGACTAGAAGCCATTATCTTTGCATGAATCCCAGACGGAAGGGCTGGGCAGGCCCTCCTGTCAGAAGAAAACAGCATCTCCAAACAACAGATCTCTGTTCAGCTGCATCAGAAGAGCTGGGTGCAGAGATGTTGCTCTGCAGGTGTAGCTGTGGAACAGTCGCAAAAGCACATGCAGGCTCAGAAAGTGGGAAGGCTGAAAGGGTTTGGTGTGTGCAGAAAGGCCATCTACTCACACTGGAGAACATGTGCTTGCCTGCAAGGTTGTACGTAAAACCTGTGGTATCCGTGTGGGTGTCCATGCTTGGGCTTGTGTGGATGCAGACCTCAGAGCTACACCAAAACCATCAGAGAAGGTACTTTGTGTGACCCTAATGTCTCGTTAGACACCAGACACCTGCTCCGGCTCATTGGCAGTCATGTCCCGTTGTCCTGCCTAGACCATTTCTGCTCTGTCCCTTCTTTTCCCAAATTTGGTCCATGCTTGACATAAATCAGCCATCTCAGATAGAAAGACAAGAAGACAATGAGGGGCAGCAAAAAATCAGATGCTTCAATTCTGTCTGTGCCTCTGGGAAGAAAGTTTCCTTCAGTGGCTGACCATAGAGGCAGCTCTCTCCCTTGGCCAGACAGGAGTGCACCTTATTGGATAGAGAAGGAGCCAGCCAATGCTGCAGCAATCCAGATTATATTCAGTCAGATTATTTTGAGAAGAGGGGGAAATCCTGCCTGACCTTCCAAAGAAAGCAGGTTTCTCACCCAGATTCAGAACAGACTGAGGATGCATCTGCTGCAGCACACTGACAGCTTTGTGATGGACTGATTACAAGTGATTTGTCCTGAAAGCCTGTTGCAGGTTTCTGAGAAGATGAGAAGAGTGAGCTCCATTACGAGGCCCACCAGGCTTTGCAGAACTGGCTCATGAGCCATTCAGTTTGTGACCACCTCACAACCACTGACACAGGGGACACACTGAAACCTCAGTGCTCACGGAAACATGACCTGGGAGGGCTGCTCCATGCGATCAAGCACACCCTTCCATCGGAAGATGCTTTAAGAGAAAAAATACCAAAACTTGGAGAAAACAGTGATGGGTGCATGATGGGAAGTTGTAGCTCAGCCTTCTCCATAATGCAGACCACCCCATTCCTCTGGTTCCCTGCACCAAAATCCTGCGTTTCTTTCTCTTTCACTCTCTTATTTGAGCTGGAAAGGCACAAGGGAAGCAAGCAAGGAAGGAGGAAAGAAAGATTCAGATCCTGGGGTTCCACATCACAGTGATTTCTTGAAGACATTTGAATCTGACCCTAATTTCAAGAGGCTGGGAGCAAACACCTTGAAACCCAGTCAGCTCCTGCTTCCTGCAGAAAAGTCAGTGCAGCTGAAGCCACCTTTTAGATGGGATCACTGCCACCAATGTGTGGTCTGAATGTAGGGGCATTTCCAGCAAGGGGACCAGAGCTGCTTCTTTGCGTGGTGCTGACTGAGGTTGGCACCGGGAAGGGGGGGCCTACTCGGATGGGAGAGCTTCAGAGTGTCCCTGGATAACATGTTTTCTTACCAGACGAGCAATGCAGGAGATGCTCCGTGGCCTCTCCTGAGGTCTCATGCTTTTGTAGCTTTGAAGCCCACTAAATGCGGTGCTGCTGCTTGTATGAGGCCACGGCCTTCTGTTAAAACTAGCAAAAGGGGTCTCAGGACTTGTCAGACCTTGTCTGAACTAGTCTTAGCTTGCCTGAGGTTTAGCTGTAACAGCAATTATTTAATGACAAGATGATCATTACTTGTTTCGCTTTAGCTTTCCTACAATTGTGTGATGTAGCACATTGTTTTCTATGTATTTTGTAGCTAATAGCTGGTAATAGGAAGTAGTTCTGTGTGTAAATAACTACCTATGGCTTTACAGTAAAATGCTCTGCAGAGGACTACAGGTACTGGATGACACCAGGGGCCTGAAGGAACAGGCACAGGATGATGCCAGAGACCCCAGGGCTATAAGCACTTCATCAGTGGTCAGTGGTCATCAAAGGAATGTAATTTGGGGGGGGTTGGATAAAACCAGTCTTGAACAAAGAACAAGCCTCTGACATACATAAATCTCACAGAGTACAGGGAATTCAGAGGTAATGTGGAGTTATATACCAAGGAAGAATGAGCATGTTAGCAAAGGGGTAAAAATTACCCTGGTTTCCTACAGCCGATTGTAGGTTAAGGAGGATAAAACCATCATCAATATCTTTGCTTCTCCTGGCAAAGATGGAGGATGCTGACGTATGCCATGGCACCCGGCACCCTTCTCCTCCAGGCTGAAAGCCCTGGAGAGGTAGCAAGAGGTTGAGCAGAGCCCCCAGGAGAGGTGAGTAGGTACAAGGAGGTCTGTCAGCATTGAGTTTAATTCTATGTAACACAAACTAGTAGTGTCATTGTAACTGGACTAAAACTATTATTTTGATTCAACTTTTAAGATGTTAATGAAACTAACAATAAACTAATGACTTTGCATAAAAGTTTGTTTCCTTTTGCATGCAACAAACTTTAGAGTATAAGAAATTTGTAGGAATGCAAGGATCTTAGTACCTAACTTGCATACAACGAGTTGGTAGAAATTTGAGGGTGGGAGTGCTGTCATCTGTGAAGGTCATCTCGTCCTGTGGGTAAGCCAAGGAGTGCAGGTCGCGTTGGTGCTCTCAGAACAGCCCGGCCGTACAGCTGCATCACTATCAATGCTCCAGAGTGAACAAGAGTCTGGGCTTTAAAACCAGATGTCAACTGTGCTGAAGCCCTTTGAGAACCTCAGTGCATCCTGCACAGCCAGAAATCCTTCATCCTTGGTGGCCTCCTTTTTGGTGTGGCAGCTATGGGGATCACAGTAGATCGGGGGGTGCAGAGGGTCCGTGCATGTGTCAGGAGTGGCCCGGGTCCCTGCCCTGACTGACTTGGGTTGAGAAGCAGGCAGAGGCTTTGAGGGAACTGGTCAGGGATGAGCAGAGTGATCTGGATGTTTGGCGGGTGGCAGTGTGCTCGGAGTGGGGTGAGAGGGGGTCCTGTGCTGGTGAGCAGGTACAAGGGGGCTGTATGTGATGGTGTGGAGGCTCTGCGTGGGTGAGGAGGAGCCAGAGCTGCCTGTGCACAGGAGGGGCCCTTGGTCAGAGAGCGGCTGCAGAGGGTACAGGGGGGGCACTGGGGTGCAGTAAGGGGTGATGGGGGTGTGTCACAGGGTGATGGGATGTCAGTGACAGGGAAGGCACTGGCAGCTGTGGTGCTGGGTTCTGGGTCTTTTGGTCCCCTCCATGTTTCAAGGGTCTGTGACGGGCACATGCAAGTTCCTACCTCTGCCACCTCCTCATCCCACACTCCCTAGGGCAGAGGGTAACCCCACTGAGCCCAAAAGATCTGAGAAACAGATGTTTCCCCATGTCACTGGGGAGAAAAACTGCCTAAAACACGGTCTGTCTTGACCTGGGAGCTGGTGGAAAGATGCTGTTGACATCTCAGTGCCTCTCATCAAGGAAACACTGGATGTGCACTGAGCTAGACATCTCATTTTAAAAACTTGTCAAAGACAAAGTTTGACTCTTGGAATATTTTTTGGCTTTATATTTCCTGTGTTTTTTAGGCAGGAAGACCCAGAGAGAGTGTGCATCATTGGGATCCTCCAGCTTGGTGTCAACAGGAAGGAAAACCCCAGGACCCTAAAAACCCTTGGGACAGCCTGTGTGGGACAATCACCCACATGTTGATGGCTGAGTGTGGACTGCCCCAAGGCCATGGGAGGTGAGAGCGTGTCCTGTCCTGACAGCATGTCCCATGCTTTCCCAGGAGGCTGCTCTGGTGAGACTGGACAACCCATGGCTGGGGCAGAGCTGAACTGAGCTCTTCTCCAGGCAGTGGAGGATCTCTGCTGCAGGTATCCCTGGGTGCCTGGAAGGAGACCTCAGGGACTCTCTGATGCCTCCCTCTGCCCCACAGCAGGACCTTGGTTGGCACTCAGCCTCCCCAGATGCTCTGCTCCAAAGTTTGGCACCTGACAAGCATCTTTACTGCATTTTAAAGCTGTGACTGCCTGTACCCGGCTCTTTGCCTTTTACAATGAGAGACTGGCAGCACCCTTCCAGCTGCTCTTCTGCAGGTTGAACAACACAGGCAGGATTTCCTCAAAGGGGAGGTGGGACAGGTGAGTGCTTCGGTCCATCAGTAATACCAAAACAATCCTAGACTGAGGCTTGTCTTCTCATTCTCTAAATAACCATAATTTGGCCCAGTCCAGGCAGTTTATCACAGCACACCTGGTTGCAGGGTGTGGTTTAGAGATTAAAAGATGTTCATAGGAACTAGTAATTTTTCTCATCTACACCTTTTCAGATTCCCTTCTGCAGTGTCTCAGGATCATTTCACCTTTTAAGCTGATATGTGGACACACAGAGGCAGTGCCTCCATGCTAACAGGTGGACAAATGACCTGGGAACACTTTTTTAATCAAAGGAAAGATGTAAAGGATCTAGAAACCGTCACTAATGGGTACTGGGTAGAAGGAGCCACGGTGTCCCCGGGGAGGGGTCTCCAGCCCTCTCTGCGCTCACTGGTGGGCTGTGGGATGCTCAGCTCTGGGGAGGGCTCTGACGGTGGCCCTGGCATGCCCTGTGGCCAGCAGCCCACTGCCACTGGCTGCTCAGCTGCTGTAAAATGCAAAGGGGCTGGGGCAGGTGCTGGCCACTGCCTTAGAAGGGGACACGGAGCCGAGGAGTGGGGTTTACACGAGAACAAGGCGAAACCAAAGCCAACAAAAGAAAAAGCCTTCAGAAACAGCAAACTCTGGCTGGTTTGCTTGGAAATCTTCCAGGAAAAACTGCTGCTGTGAAAGAAATACTTCTGTTCTTGCAAGGACTATAGTTGGGGGGCACAGAGCTGATGTGGCTGTGCCAGACGGCAAAATCAAACAGCAAACTGCAAGGAGACGGAGTGGCAAGACAAAGGGGTTTTTAATAATGAAGGTGTTGCTGGTAACATAGGTAAGGAAATGTGCTTGCTTACAAGTTTGAAGCTGACAGCATCCCTTTAAATAAGGAAATACATTTGCTGAGAAGAGAAAGTTATCTGGAAAGCCCTGTACAATGATGCAATGTAGCAGCCAACGCTACGCTGTTTCAAGTGCTATTAATATTCTCCATGGATCGGCTTTGAAAAAAATCTCTCACTTAGAAAAAGAAAATATTTTTTAAAAATGCAACCTGTGGTTGTCTATCCTAGCAGTGCACTGTGACCAGTTGTACAATAGAAAAGTGGTGCTTTAAATAGTGACTTGAAAGCTACTGCCACGTGCTTTATACAGCATGCAACAACGCCACGAGCTGGAGACACAGCACGGGCTGCAGAGCCTCCTCCGCCAGCTCCAGCACCCCGGGGGGAGTGACCCACGGGCCACGGCCAGACTGCCCGTGGGCCTCTCATGCCAGACCTCCTCCCCTTCTGCTGCACCTCCAATGTGCTGTCCTTCCAGTAACACAAATATTAAATACACTCAGTCTGTAAATAGTTTAACAATCTTTGTCAGCAACAATATTTACTTTGGCAAAACCAGAATTGCAAAGAAGTAGACGTGTCCGTCAAACAGTCTGCAGCAAGTTCTTTGGTGGAAGCCAAGAAGTAAAGCAAAGGCTCCTTCTCGCTAGAGCCTGAGGAAGTATATTGCACAGAGACTCATAGGAGAAATGCTGGTGTCTTCAAACAGGAGGCATCACTGCAGGAGAGCATCCATCTCTGCTGGCTTCGGGAGAACTAGCTCCTCTAGGCTCAGTGATTCACAGCTGTTCTCCGGATGGCCCCGCTCTGGGCTGAGGGAGCAGTGATGCTGGAGTAAACTTGGGAGGAAGGAGGGGACTGCTGGGGGTCAGGGAGGGATGGGAAGAGGGTGGAGGGATGGATGGCAGAGGAGTGAAGGCAACAAAAGCAGATGCTCACACAAAACTGCGCACGCGCAGGGGCCCACTCAGCTCTGCCCCACGTGCCAATTGCCAAGTGTCCATTTCTGGCTCCCCCTGCTCCTGGGGCATGCAAGGTGGTGGGGATCTATCCTGACTTCTGCCTGTGCAGAGGTCAGCCCCTCCAAAGCCTGGCTGTATTCTCCATACAACTTGCTCCTACCTTGGACCAAAACACATCACACATCTCTGTCTGTACCACACTCGCTGGGACGCAGCAGGTCCACTGGGCTGCCATGTCCCTTCGATACCTGCACCTGCAGCCTGAGCAGCTGCCTCCAGCATCCAGAGCTCGCCACTCCAAGGTCACAGGCTTCAGCCTGATTCAGCTCAGACTGCAGCTGGGACAGCTCCTGGGCTTTCAACCCCGTCAGGCATCACAGGGACACACCAAGGTGTCACCACGAAAACAATGGTCTCCATCTCTCCTCCAGCTGGAGCAGAGCTGTGCAGGGGACCGGGTGATGCAGCTTTGGGGGCAGGAGGAAGGAAGCAAGGTGAGCCTGGCAGTGCGGAGAAGTATGTTTGATGCTCTGGTTGGGCAGAGCCTCCCTGCTCCCACACCCCCTGGCCTGGGCATGGCCAAGACGAGCCCAGCAGGATTGCTTAGAGGGCTGGGCGGGCAGTAGAAGAGAAGAGGGCAGCAACGGACTTGCCTCTCCATGATTCCCCATTGCTGCCCAGGTGAGGTCTCCTCACCACAGTTTTGTCATGAGCTGCTCCAGTTCTCACGAGAATGACTGCTAAAACTGGGGAGAAAAAAGATAAAAGAAACAAAACTGAAGTTCTTGTCAATCTAAAGAAGTGTTGTTAAAGGCACTGGTGTCCTCTGCAGGGACACGTCAATGGAAGAAAACTGAAGTACCAGAGCTGTTGTGCTGTCAATTTGCAGTAACTGGAAATTCAAACAAGTTTATATGCTGGGAAAATGACTCCAGTTTCCCCTGGATGTGGCATGTTAGCCCTGTGTGTTCTCTGGCGTGACAGAAACACTGTGCTGGTTGTTGCAGGTTTACAGTATCCTGCCTCCACCGTTCTCCCTTTCACCACTGCTGCAGGTGCAGGTCCATGCTGGTGTTTAGACTGAGATCAGTAACATCTAAGAAATCAATGTTGAAGATGCTGGGACCTGCGGGGGTGAGCGAGCCAAAGCCAGTGGCGGAGCTGGGGGGCGTGAGGTCCAGCCACTCCATTGTTTCCCACGGAGACTCAGTGAAACTCATTTGTAAACCAGAGCTGTCGGCAGGGGAAGGGGAGAGCTGGGTTTCCATAGGGGAGAGGGGAGTCTGTAAAATTTCCTGGGAGGTGAGCAGTTCATCTGTGGCTTTTCCAGAGAACCCCTCCATCATCCCTTCGAAGTGGGACTCTTCTCCCCCCATCTTCAGCAGGGCAATTTCACTGACCCTCCCCAGGGGACTGTGGGTATTCAGCAGGACCTCGAGGTGAGTATCACTGCTGCTGGGACAGTGATCAAAGGAGAGCTGGGCTGAGGGCACCTGCTCGAACGGGGCAGACGACTTCGGGAGTGACGCATTGGAGTTCCCTGTAGACACAGTTATCTGAGGTACTTTCTGGAGACAGGACCGATCTTCTTTGGCATTGGCTGGCATTTCTGTCAACACACGAGAGGGGTTTGAGATGCTCTGGCAGTCTCCACCACTGCTGAGCACAGGGGCATGACCACAGAGACCCGTTCCCCCCTCAGCCCCTTGACATTTCTCGCCCACCCTCCCCGTGGGAAGCTTCTCACATTCCTGCTTTCTGACCACGACTCCCCTGGTTTTGGACGCAGTCCCTGGGGCATGAGCACTGGCATCTGTCCCCATGGGGCTGGGCATGGGTTGGGCACAGGCAGCACTTTGCACAGGGGAGGGCATTGGCATTACTCTGCGTGGGAGATGGCACTGGCAGCACTGGGAATGGTGGGAGACACTGGGGGCTCTGTGTGGGAAGGGTGCTGGCAGTGCTGTGCATAGGGCTGCCTCCCTGCCATCCCTTCTCTCTGCATAGTCTGCAGAGGTGATGACCAAGCTCAGACCACTCCACCAGGTCTGCATGAGCAGGAGCAGGCTCTGTGAGAACCAATATGCTTTTGGATTCAATCTCAGTGGCCACTGGCACAGGGAGGGCAAATCAAAGTTTTACTTCACTCAGGCAGCTCTGCTGGGGTGCACAGAGTGCACTGAGCCCCATGACCAACACTGGCTTGGAGGGAAAGCCCTGGAGGGAACAGGGGAGCAGTGCGTACCTCCGCTCTCAATCAGCACGTCCAGAAGCTCGTCCATCTGCTGACTTCGTGTCATCTGCTGCAGCAAACGACAAAGAGAGTAGAGGACGTTAGGAGGAGACTCTCTCTGGCCACAACTGGGTAGGTGGCTCTAGACCCCACAAACGGCTTTCTCCCATGCAGGAGAGATGCCACTCCAACACAGGGCTGGCAGCAGCGATCAGGTGAGCGCTGCAGGGACCTGGGACAAGCACAGAGGATCTGGGGAGCATGGTGCCAGGTTCCCCCCTGCCCTGCCGCTGACCAGTGGCCGTCACAGACTACCTCTTCCCAGGGCCATCAGGACACACCAACTTTTTGGACCTCGCACTGGCATATGCCTCCTTACTGTCCCTGTAGGTCCCTGGGGGCAACGCATCATCCTCCTCCTCTCCCGGACCAGAGACTGGTAGGACTTTCTGCCAGCCAGCGTAAACCCATTTTTATCATTGCCAGCAGCATCCCTCTGTTTTCCTCAAGGCACCATCATGTCTAGCACTGAGGCCACTGACAGACTGTCACAAGGGGTTCATGGGCAATGGAGACAGTCCTCCCCATAGGAATGGAGCTCCAGGGAGGCAGACGGCATGGAGTGGGCACTTTGCTAATGGGCTAAAGAGGGAAGGTGAGGTTCCTGGTGACTTGGGCATGCTCAAAATTCTGTTTCTCACATAGCACTGAACACTCCAAAGAAGAGTACACCAAAGTCCTGAGATATTTGTGTGGGATGCCAGGACCCCAGCGTGGACTGGTGCCCTTTACCAGCACAGAAGGTGCTCTCCCATCCGGCGTGGTTTCTGACTGCTTTGTGGCAGCCGTTCAGCAACTAACTCAAGAAAAGCCCGTCCTTATGGAAACAGGCTTGTCGTACCCAGAGACCCCATAATGGGTTGTAACTCCTGCAAATGAATTATATTAACTGCAAAAGAAAACCCTGTGCAGTCCTAGCCCTATAGAAAATAAAAATCATGCAGTTACCTGCTTTACTGCATCCTCATAGGGTGGAGGCTGCTTTACCTCTGAGAGGGCTGGGCTTGACTTACAAAAACTTGGGGATGGAATAGAAAACTTTTGACCTGCCTGCGTAGCCATCTGCGTGGGGGAAATACAGGGAAATGGAGTCAATGCACAGGGAAGCACGGAGGGAGGCCCAGCTCTCTTTCACCTCTGTTGAAGCCAGAGTGGTGCCAGGGTAACTCACAATTTTATGGCTCACATCAGCTCAAAGGGACTGGCCTTTAGGCAGGAGAGAGGGAGATAAACTAGCTCTGTCAGGCTAGCTCTGAGATCCAGGGCCAGGCTGACCTTCGATCGCTGCCGGAGCACGGACATGGTGCCACAGAGCATCCTGGTGCTCAGTGCAGCTGGGAATGTGCAGAGCAAGGAGGAGAGCAATGGGCTGCTGGCGCTGGGCTTCACCCAGCCAGTGATGTGGTGCTTCCCTGCTGCCAGCTGCCTTCCAGCCCCTCTGCAAGGGACCCTCTCCATCAGCGCCTGCTCAGGGGCATCTCACAGAGCCCAGGCCAGGGAAGGCCACTCAAAAGAGTCATCGGCAGGCCCGAACCCAGCCTTTCCCTGGGCCTGTGCCAAACATCTGCATATCAGGGCCAGCTTTTTGCCAGCCCCGCCCCCCCTTTCAGGAGGGACCTAATTTGAAAGTGCTGTGCAGTACCCCTGGCTTGTGGCGGACAGTACTCCAGTGCTAGGCACAGAGGGAGCTGTTGCTGAAGGGGTACCCTCACCTCTGGGGGCCCCTTGTAGGCAGCATAGAAATGCCCAGGGTGGGTGGTGTCACAGCCAGGATGAACTGCAGGACACCATGGACCAGACCCTCCGTATGCCCCTTGCACTCGGACAGTGAAAAAGGAGCTGGAGATGCCCCAGAGGTGTTGCTACTCCCTGCTGATGCTCGCTGCCCGCTGCCTGCTCACCCAGAGTATCTCGACTGCCCCCCTTAGGGTATCACCTCGCAGCATTCCGTCCCACTGCCTACTGCACCTGCAGTTCTGCCCCACTGCTCAGCTCACCTCTACAGCTCTGTGTCCCCTTGCTGAGGTCAACCACTGCATCCTACTGCCCACTGCATCCCCTGCTCTCTGCCCCGCTGCCCAGCTTAATCTCAGCACTGGTCTCATTGCACAGCTCACCCAAAGCAATGCTCCCCATTGCCCATTTCACTCCAGCAGCAAGCCCCACTGCTTACCTCACTCTGACAGCACTGAACTCCATGCCACTGGCAGCACTTTGTCTCTCTGCCCCTCTCACCCTAGATTGCTCTTTAGTGCTCACCTCGGTGGCAGTGCTGTGTGCCGACTGCCCCTGTCACCTATCTGACCCTTCTCTGAATGGCTTAGAGACCACACTGCCACCTCGCAGCACTGCAGCCCACTGCCCAGCTCCTGCTGCACGCTCCTGTGTGCCCACTGCGGGCCGTTAGCTGTCCTGCCCCTGCCCTGGGTCGTTCACAGTGGCTGTTGCTCTGCTGTGTGGCTGTCGTGCACTCAGTGTGCACTGGCTGTACATCTTCCCCGAAGGCAGTGTGCATGCCTTGCGCCACTGTGTGTGGTTACAGGTGCTGCTGCTGCCTGGGAAACCCTGGTAGGTTGTTGAGATGAACTGGGGCTGTGATCATCAGCACCTTGTGCTGCTTTTGTGAGTTGAGTTGGCAATGTGTGCCCCTCTCCAAGCTTTTGTACCTGGCCAGAGGACTGGGTGAGGAGTGGTGGATGCTGGAGTGACAACTTTCTGGCGGGGAAGAACAAGCTCTATCTGACTGCAGACCCTGACTGCAAGAACTGCTCTATCTTCCCAAGAAAAAGCTTCCTGTATGACCAGGGTAACTGCCCTCTTTCAACCCAGTGGTCAAAATCCCTCACACACTGCTAGGAGCCACAATGGCTCAGCAAGATGCTGAAAAGCCCTGCAACACTGCAGTGGGGCTGTCCTAGGGGTGTAGGAACTGTGCCAACACTATCCCAGGGGCTGAGGGATCTGTGCCGGTGCTTCCCCACTGTGGATAGAGCTGTGCCAGGGCTCCATGGGGCAGGGGGAAGTGTGCCAGGGCTTCCCCAGGGTGGAGAGCGCCATGCCAGTGCTCCATGGGGCAGGGGAGGCTGTGCCAGGACTCCTCCAGGGGCACAGCAAGCTGTTCCAGGCCTCCCCCTGAGGGGAGAGGCAGCTGAGGGCTCTTTTAGGGCAGAAGCAGCTGTGCCAATGCTCCCCCAAGGCAGAGGAACCCATGCCAGGACTCCTCCAGCTGCAGAGAGAGATGTGCCAGTGCTTAACCAGGAGCAGAGGGAGATGTGCCAGGTCTCCCCAGGGTAGAGGGAGCTGTGCCAGGGCTCCATGGGGCAGAGGATGCTCTGCCAGGACTCTCCCAGGACACAGGGAGCTTTGCCAATGCTCACACAGGGGCACAGAGAGCTGTGTTGGGGTCTCCTGGGGAAGATGGAAGCTGTGCCAGGGCTTCCCCCAAGGCCGAAGGAGCTGTGTTAAGGCTCCATGGGGCAGGGCAGCTGTGCTGTACCCCCCCTCCCTGGGCAACTGGGTCCGGTGGTAGCAGGGGTCCCCAGGAGATGCCCTGCAACGGACCCTGCAGTGCAATCAGCTTCCAACCCTCTGGGACACTCTCTGCCTCTCCAGGAGCCCCACATACTGCCACAGCCCCTGAGGTACTTATCCTGGGTGCCAGCAGTCCCGATCTGACAGGAAAGGACTCAAACCGGGGGGTTGGACTGACTGCCCACAGACACCAGCGCCTTCACCACCACAATGCCATCCGGGGTACTCTGCACTTACCGACGCAGTACGAAGACAACTGTTCGTCTGCGGGGACCCGCTGCGCCCCTCTGCCTGTGAGCCAGGGGACACCGAGAGGAGATAGTGGCTGTTGGGGGACGGTGGCAGGCTGATGTGCTGTGGGCTCTTGGCAGCCCCGAGTGGAGAGTGCTGGGGGGAACACTGAGGGCTCAGGAATGTCGAGGAGGTGATGGTGCTTTGCCCTGCAGGCTCCAAGCAGTGGCTATTTACAATGTGAGGCAGCTGCGGCACCCCACAGTTACTCAACTTATCTGAGCTGCTGGCTTGGCCTTTCAAGGCAGTTTGTTTGGATGCAAATGGACAGCTGGACACTGCATTTTCTTGCTTGATGGGGACACCAAAGAAATGCTGAGCAGGCTGCTGCTTCTCCTCAAGGCCATTGCTTCTTTTTCGCTTCTGGAGCTGCATCCGTAGCTCTTCCACCTGCCTCTGCTCTTGCTGCAGCTTCCACGTGAGCTCATTGATGACCTTCTGCTTCTCCACCAGCATCTTGTCTTTCTCTGTGTCAATCCCTTCCAGCTCCAGCTGGATGCTCCCTCCATTCATGCTACTCATGAGGCTTTCTTCAGCACTGCCATGAACTGGAGATGGCTGGAGACCAAACTGTGGAGAAGACATGGGCCCATCGTTGAATGTGTCTGGCAAAGAGCCACTCACAGAGAGGTCGGAGGAGGCTGGAGAGATGGGTGGTGTGGAGCTGGTGCTGCCAAAATGGTAGAAGCCATTCGATAACATGCTGGTGGAGGACTGTGACTGGTAACTCGACAGGGTGCTTGTTGGAGTGACTGGGAAGGTGACGGTGGTGATCTCACTGAAGTTTGGCACTGCATTGCTGCCACACTCCTGGAAGGGCCGCAGCCGTTCCATCAGTGCTGTTTTGGTTCCTGACACAGGCAAGCCTCGTATTCGGAGCTGCTGTCTCAGTTCTGATACCTGGAAAGAAAGTCACCAGTGATCAGTCCCAACGCCAGATGGGCCCTTTAGGAATGCAACATTTCTAACAAAGAGTCTCAGATCAAGGCTTTCTGCTTTAGAGCTCTGACCCCCCAGGTGCTCACTGTCTCACCTGCAGTCACCAGAGTCACTATGCACAGCCCTGACCACTGCGTGTCCTGCAGGATCTCAACCTTTCCTAACAGGAAAATCTTCCCTCTTCCTGCAGGAACTGTGACTGCTCTCCATGAATCATGGAGATAACCCAAGATTCCCTTCCCAGCAGTAGGTTTCTACATGAGCAGAGGACTTACACACAGACCAGCAACTAGCTGATGGCATCCTTTAGCTCAGAGAATGTGACCACTTACCTTGGAGCCAGATACTCCATGTTCAGGCACCAGTACATGTTTCAGGCATCTGAGCAGGGGCATTACCATGGCCAAACTCATGTTATTTCTACCTCACCTTATTTCTTTCTCTAATAATAAGTATTGCCCCAGCCCTCTGCTCCTAAAAGAAGCCTTTCCCATGCCAGAGGCTCCATTAGCAAAGTGTAAAACAACTGTTGACATGAGTGATTCTTCCTTATGCCCTGCTTGTCTTGCTACATGAGAGATTTAGGCACTGTTCAAAGCAGTGCTCGTAGCTGCAGACTCCAGGAGATACCTGCTTGTGCAGAGCTGGGCTGGCCTGGCTGCAATGGCCATGCTGACCTCCTAGCTCTGGCTGGTGTGCTAGCAGCATCCATGGTGTCCACCATAAAACCACAGAAGCTATAGAGCTATGGGCTGCCGGAGCAGCAGCACAGATTGTCCTTTAGTCCTTGACCTGACGGCCTGACCTGCAGCCATCTCATGTTCTACCTAAGGTCTGCTGATACATGCTCCGGAGCAATGTACCCACACACCACCTGCAGAGCAGCAAACCCATGTTTTCAGTTACGGTTGCAGTGACCAGTTCCTGACCCAGCCTGATGTACTCCTGGGTTTGCTCACAGCGCGGTGGTTCTGTAGCGCCAGCTCAGGCTGTGGCAGTATGCTGCATGCTTCAGGGGTAGCAAAGCAAATTCAGGCTATAAAATTCTCCTCCTGCAGTGACAAAATTTGCACTCACTTTCAGATCATCCAGGTTAGATGGCAGAGGGCCTGGCTTGATAGATGAGACACAAGTCTGGCCTGAAAAGGTGGTTTTCACAGGAGAAAGCGGGTTGTTGTTGACAGAAGTTGATGGAGAATTCGAACTTTTGACCATTTGCTCATTTGATTGCCTGAAATAACAAAGGAGATTTGAGGTAACTTGTCTGCCTCCCTGGCATCTCTGTGCCCACTTGGGACTGCTGTCTCCTGTGTGAGACCTGAAGGATTGCCAACCCCAAAGAAAACCAGGTTGGGCTGTAAGAAGATTGCTCATGACCCATCAGCAGGTCACAGGTGCCCCAATCAGTGCATAAAACCAGAACGGCTTTGCAGGAGACTGATGTTCCCAAGCTTTTATGTTGCACTTGCATCTATCAACCCCCCTTGCACTGGCACAAATGGGTACAGCCGTGGAAAGTTTGGAGAGAGACAGGACTAATCCCTGCTGTTGGCACATTGCCACTCACTTTAGCTGGCCTTGGTGCATCCCTGGGTAGCTGAAGTGCTGCTGCTGTTGCTGCTGCTGCTGCTGCTGCTGGCTGAGAATCTGGAGCTGCAGAAAGAGCTGCTGCTGCTGGAGGAGTCTGGCATACGCAGAGTCCATGGGTGGAGGGGACTTCTCCGCCTTCTGGTCTGGAGGGATGTACTGGTGATATTTCAGCTTCTTCACCTTGGGCTTGGTGTCCTTGGGCTTTTTGTGACGGTTCTTGATATCACTGGATGATTTGGACTGTTGGTCCAGAAGGAAAGGAATTTTAGCTGGGAGAAGAGCTCCTGCCACCCCTGTGGGAACTCAAGATCCTGCCACCCTTGTGGGAACTCAGAAGCTTGGGACAGAGCAAGGGCAGGTCCTGCTGGAACCTTGACCCTCCAGCTCCAAGAGCTGCTGAGCCTATATCTGGGGGAATCCCTCAGGGCCATGTCCCATCTCAGTTGTGCTGAAGAGCACATGAGATGGAGAATGCCCCTCCTTTTCTGGAAGGTATTGCAGTGCCGCCTTGTATCTTCTGCTCCTGGCTTCAAGGGATGCTTCCAGAACCTGTATCACACTGCAGTTTCTGACAACGAGGTTTGTCTCCCTCCATTATTGTCAGGCTTTAAGGCCACCCCCCTCCCCAGACCTCCCACCCTGCTGGCGTGCAGCACGCAGGCATTTCAGGCTTGATGCAGCCAAGCGCCCTGGGCTTGTTGACTCTCCTTGGGGAGCCTGGAGGCACAGGCATTACCTTCACGGTGGAGGGCACGGGGAGGGTTGGGCTCTCCTGGCCTGCTGCCTGCTTGGGGCTGTCACACTGGCTGCCCTGCCCCGAGGCTGGCTCCGGCGCACGGCCGTCGGCATTCTGGGGGTGATCCTGCAAGGGAGACGCGAGCCGGGTCGTGTGACAGGGCTGTGGGGCTGGTGCCTGCACAGCCTCCGCCTGCAAGGGGCACCTGGTACAACCATTCCCCCTGGCCCCAGTCCATCCCAGATGCCTCAGTGCATCCGAGCCCCCCCATGTCTGTCCCAGCCCACTATCCCAGCTCCCCCAGGCTATGCCAGTCCTCTGTCTCCCCAGTCCATCCCAGTTAGCCCTAGTCTCCAAGCCCTCCCCATTCCACCTCAGCCCTCTATTCTTGTTCCCCCCAGTACACCACTGCCCCCTTGGTGTCCCCCAGACTAGCCCAGTCCCCCCAGTCCATCTTTGGTTGGCCCCAGTCCCCCGGCTCCCCTCTCCACCCCAGTCTACTTCAATTCCTCCCAGTCCATTCCAGTCCATCCCAGTCCCACCACTCTCCCCCAGTCCCTCAGCCCACCCCGGCCCCCCGCCTCGGGGATGCAGCTCCCGCTCGGGTCAGCAGGGGACGCGGCCACCCCATGCAGCCCCCCCGGCTCTGGCCACTTGGGGCCGTGGGGCCCCCGCGCCCACGAGGCAAGTTCCCTGGCCGGGGTCCCCAGGGAGGCGGGTGCCGTGGGCCCTACCTGGGGTGTGCTGGTGGGGGCGGTGAGAGCTGGCTCCGGCGCCTTGGTGCCCGCTGCCAACTCGGTGGAGCCCGGGGAGTCCTCGCTCCTGGCCTGCTCCGGGGACAGCCCGTCGTTGCTGCTGTCCTCCTCGAAGGCGAAGGCGTCAGCCGGCTTGGGGAAGCTGACCTGGGTGCCTGCCAGGGGAGAAGGGGCAATGGCCAAGGGGGACAAGCGTGTTGGCAGGAGGTACAGGGTGAGCCTTGTGGGATGCTCTGTGCCTGCTCCCACCTCCTCCAGACCTGGCTGCGGGTGGCAGGTGTGGCCCAGAGAGCTCGGACACCTCCTCCTGTCCCCAGCCATGCACAGGGGCAGCACCCGAGTGTGCGCCCATGGCTGAGGCTGGAGGGAGAGGTGGTGGCACCAGCTCCTGGTTCATGCCAGAGACCATGTTACTCTGGAGAGGGAGAGAGGGGGTGTCCGAGGAGCCTGGCCTGCCAGGGGCAGGAGGCTTTTTGCAGGTGGGGCTGGCACAGGAGTGGCTCTGCTGTCCTGCCCCATTGGGCTGAGATGGGGAGAGGGGCATTAGAGTCGCTTTCTATCAGCTGAGCACCCTGACTGCAAGCCCACACCATGCGTGGGAACCTGACTTCAGCAAAACTGTGGTTGAAATCCACCTGAGGGGTGACCCATCCATTCATGCACAAGAGCCAACACAGGTGGCCCTGGCTGCAGCTGAACAGAGGCTTCCCGATTCTGTCTCTGTCACAGGCTTCACCACCATGACATTCTTCAAACCACTACCATTGCCTCCCTGAAAGCCCCAGACACTGCTCCCCCTCTGCAAAGCTCCCAGCACACTATCTCCTAGTCAGATGGACAAGAGCTCTTGACCCCTGGCTTTTGCTGATAAATAAAGTGCTGAAAAAAAAGGTCTCATGTGAGCCTCGGGAGAGCTGCAGGTGGGGGCAGAGGAAGGAGCAGCATGGCCACGCTCCTAATCTCCTCGTGCTCATGTCTGGCATTTGTCAGGCAGCTTGGCACATTGATAGTGAGGTGACAAATGGGGAAATAAGAAGGGCCCAGGGACAAGCTTCCACCTGTCCCTGCTTCTGGTCTAGCAATGTGTGCCTTCTCACTGACACGCACCCTCCTGCTCTGACCCCTGCCCCTATCTGAGAGATAAGGGTTATCTCTGCTTGCCCCAGCTCATGGTGCCAGGGTGGGTGAGGAAGCTGGGAGTCCTGGCTCCCTGCCCTGAGCTGCTGCCCAGTCACCATATGGGGTGGGGATATGAGATCAACGGTGTCCTGTGTCGAGCCTCTCCCCCCTGCTCTCCAGGGCACGGGGCTCCTCATATGTCCCTGGAAATAGGGTCTATCCCTGATCCATCAGAGGCATCACCCAAACAGGATCTTCCCTGAGGAACTGCAACTCTGGATGGTTCACCACCTGGGCCGGGTGGGAGCCGCTCCCCACACCTGCATGGACGTCCTCTCTTGGGAAAAATGACACCAAGCGAGGGGGACTTGTGGGTCTGAAGGACCCCCTGGGCTGGCTCTTAATAAGCATGCGATGAGAAGTGGTGCCAAAGCCTGGAGCCCGAGGGACCTTCAGGCCACAGCAGCAGCTTGTCAGGACACAGGAGCATGACAGGAATGTGCTGCATCCTGCTGCTTGATACCACAGGCCTGTGCCGGGTGGGGAGTGCTGCCCTTATCTGTCCTGCTCTCACCCAGCTCCGGGCTGACCGTATTGTTTCATGATCCCATGTCTCTGCTGTAATCTCAGGCAGAATGGTGTTTGCTCGGGGCTGTTTCTAATGCACTGGGTATTGTCCTCTCAAGCGTATTGGACAAAGTGATGACAGGGACCTGGTAAAAAAAGGATTCTTATATCACTGCTCGGCTATGTAGGGCACTGGCAGCCTCCTGTCACTGGGACATTAGGGCTTTCATTGGGGTCTGGCACTTTCTGCTCACCCTGACAGAGGTGATTAGAGGAACACGTCAGCTGAACTTTCCACTGTATAAACAGCTGAGATTCCAAGGTTAAAGTAAAATGATTTCAAACCCTGTCATCTTTTTGGTATTGCAAAAACAAAAGGCTTAACGTTCAGAAGTGCCAGTGGTCATCTCTGCTCTGTGTTGTGCTCTTTGCCCCAAACTGTGAGCACCACAAGGCACCTCTAACTCCAAAAATCAGCTTGAGGATGCTTCTGCCCAGGGCTTTCTTCTGCAGAAACCTGAGGGCTGGGATTGTGATCCTGGTGCAGTTGAACTACTTCCTTCTCATGGCACCTAACAGTACCAAGAAACTTCATGTTTGGCCCTAGGGATAAAATTGGCATATAGGACACAATTTTTCCCCAGCAATGTGGTAGAAGGGCATTGCAAAAGGGAGCAATTTAAAACTGAGCAAATTGTTTTAAGACAGACTTTTTGTTTTTAACAATTTTGTCCTGTAAATCTCTGTTTACCACAAGCTCCTGACAAGGCAGCTGGAGAGAAACTCTGTTCAAGCTTCAAGCACATTTGCTTTGCCTCCAAGCCTCAGCTCCAGTGCATAAAGTCATGCTCAAACAGGCTCAAATGTTTATAAAGTGGAGATTTTTTTAACTTTTTTTTTTTTTTTCTCTACTGTTCTCTCCTTTGATAAGTGGCTGGGGAGATTTCACTTGAACTCTCCTTAAAAATTCCTCTTCAGGCAGAGTCCTGGAATATTTCACCTTCAGACGAGAGCTGTGAGACACTGGAAATGGAGCAGCTCAAGGGCTGGACTGGAGAAGCTGCCGTATGTACACTGTGTGCACTTCACAGAGGGAAAATGAAGAGCAGGAACAACTGCAGGGCAGGACAGAGGTGTCTGAGCCTGGAATGTTTCATGTCATTTATGCTGGTTTCTGAGATGAAATTAAAATCAAAGTAATTCCTATTTCAATTGCCATTTTCGACATTGCTCCTGTTGTTCAAAGACCCCTCTTGTCCCAGAGCCCTGCCACTGTCCCAATCTTTCTCTGAGCCCCAAAACAGGCACTTAACATGGGATTAGGCCAATGGACATAATCCCAGAAATTGCAGAATCAGGAGCAACAGAACAAACAGTTTCCAGGGATGAGGGCATCTATCAGTGCCTCAATAGAGACCCAAGGGCCAATTTGGACATATGGAGATAGCCCCAGGCTTCAAAAATATGGGCTGCTGTCTTGGCACTGCAGGGCCCTGCTGGCTTTCCCACTCCTTTCTTTGCTTTTGGACCTCTCTGTCCTGGCACTGGGCCCTGGTGAAATTTGAGTTACCTTTTTGCTTTGTGTCGGCTCCCACACCAGCCTCCATGCAGCAGCATGGGGAAAATAATTGTGGAGGATTCTGCCTCCCTCCTCTGACTGGGGGGTAAGTGATGGAGGAAAACTAAGTTTAGGCATAAGTCAAGTGCTGGGTACAGGTGGGTAGGAGTGTACCTTGCTTTGGGGTGCAGGCTGCTTCTTATATTCCCCAGCTCTCTAGCACCCCAGGGATGTTTTCCCACCCCAGTGATGCAACCTCTGTTGGGCCTTGCGTACACTAGCACCAGTGGAAAAAAAATAACCACAGCCTCACTGAACTGGGGACACTTCTGGGTTGTAAAATCTTGGCAGGGCACAAGTGGGAGAATCCAGGTTGGTCTCACAACCAGATGTGTGCACCCAGGTCCTCTCCCACACGAGGGAGAGGAATGTCCTGTTTCCAGCAGTATCATTTACATGCCCAAAGCCTTGGGGAGGGAAGGAGTTTAAGAGGAAGGCTGTTTCTGAGAGACATGGCTGAGCAATTGTGCATGTTCCAGTGGTCATTGCTCTAAGAAGATGAGAGGTCTCTTTCATAGGTCTGAACAAGGTAGCACAGGCTGTGCTGCACTGGGCTGCTTATTGTGAAAATAATAAAACTTAAGCAATAAATTCAGCTCTTACATCTGCAGTCACTTCCTGCAGTCACTGTGGTACATCCTCGTAACCTTGCCAGCCCCTGCCCTGTGCCATGCACACAACACAACACACATGTTCACTTCCACTACCTTTTATGGCCTCTTTCACAGCTGAGTCGACAGGAATAATATTCTTCTCCACCAGCTCCAAAGGACCAGGCCTGAGAGCAATCTTTTCATTGAGATCATCTGCCAGTCGGGCTCTTTTCAGCTTCATTTGAGTAGACTGAATGGACCCCTCTGCAGCTGAGTCTAAAAGGCCAAACGGAAGGCATCAGTTCAGGACCTGGGGCATCTGTAAGCACCGTGCTAAGCAAGAATGCTCTTCCCCTTCAGCACAACCCTTCTGGGCTGTGGTCAGACCTAAGCATGGCTCAGTGCACAGCAGGAGCTGCTCTGAGGTTGGAGGGCAGGATGCTGGACTGGATTGGGCTGGTGGGGTTTGGGACATGGGTCCTACTCTGAGCCTTAGGTCCAGCTTCTCCATTCCCAAGCAAAAGCCTCTCTTACTAGCCCAGGCTTTCAAACTCAGCCTGCAGCTGGAGCATCCTCCCCAGGCCCAGGAATAATCTGTAATGGAAAATTTATTAACAAGCTGTGACTAACATGAGGGCCAAAGTGGGCTCCAGCTCCTGCCTGCCAGGAACCCATTGACCCCTGTGGGCTAATACAGATGGGTAACATACTTCTAGGCAACAGCTGGAGAAAAGAACCATTAACAGGGTTTGACAACTGGAGCACTGGAAGATCAAAAGGTGAGTCTCTGGGAGTGGACATTTGGAGGCAGCATAACTACAGTGCTCCAGGCCTTCAGGGGAGAAAGGAGCCAGAGAGGAGCATAACAAAGGCAGCTAGATCTGGAAGCTACAGCCCTCTGAGAAGTCTCCAATTATTGAGTGGTGACAGAAGAGTAGCCAATTAAACAGGAAGATTTCCTGGACAAAGGTGATCTGGCTTTTCTGGTGGCACAGGCTTGAGTAGTGAGGGAGTGGGATTCTAAATGAGATCATGTCTATACCCCCAGGGATCTAAAATAAGAAGAGCTGCATCTAGATTGTGCTACCTTCAGAGACTGGACACTCCTCTAGAAGAAATACTGTAGGCAGCACAAGCTACAGGGCTTGACACCAGGGAAAATTTATCTGCAGGGGATCAGGAGAGCTGACTGAGGGACACTTCTGGCCCCAGATATGTAGGGCAGTGAACACACATGAGCTCCCTGAGGTGAACAGTAGCAGAAGGTATGCCTGTGAGGCATTTAGATGATTCAGAGTGTCTCAGCTGGCTAATTTTAATCACCTCTAGGTCCTGTTATGACCCAAATGGACACCTAAGTCCATGACACCTCAGGGCATACCTCCATGAAATACAGAGGTGCAACGACAGACAGAAGTGTGAGCAGAGGCTGCAGCCAAAGAGGTGTGTGTGGGGCAGCACAACCAGCTTGCTCAATACACAGCCAGGCAGTCTCTGCTGGCCCTGTCCATGTCCAGTGACTGCAGCTGCCTCCACATCTGATTTACAGCCCCCAGGCCCCAACTCCAGCCTGTATCACTTCTACTATCTAACCTAAGGGAAAGAAACTCCCCACCTGCTAAGCAAGCAATGGTGCTAGCTCCTTCTAGGGATGAAGACCCAAAGGAAAATCAAAGCAGTGGCACTGATCTGGTATGGGCCCCTGGCTCAGACCTCCTGCATTCCAGAGGAAAAAGAAATATGGACTTCATCCCTAGCATTTACAGTTGCCAGAGAGTGAGCTGCTTCTTCCAGGCGACTGACAGGACTCGAGGAGAGAGGCTGCACATCCTCCCTGCCTCTAAGGAGCTCATTATCTCTGGAGATAACAAAGGACACTGCAGTGTTCTGCTGTCTGTTACGGGGTGCAGCAGAGCTGTGCCAGCTCTCTGGCAGGGAGCAGACACCAGAATGGGAGAGCGGAGAGCTGCTGTGGCTCACAGACTGATAGCAGGGCTCACCCTTGTCATATGGCTGTGCTTGGGTCACTGACTGCATTGCCATGAATTGGCACATAGAATATCGAGAGTTATGGCAGAACAAAAGATGCCCAGCTTTGGGAGGGTATTGCAACCACTTGCTACAGGGATTTCAGTGCCCTACACAACAAATGCCCAGGGTATGCTTTTCATGAGGATCAGACATCAGCACCTCTGTCTAACCGAGTCCTCCCTCACAGCTGTTCTCAACTCCACTGTCCTCTAGAGCATCTTTTACTGGTCCCTGCCAGAGATGAGAAAGATTAGACAGCACTGGATTTGCTTCTGTCAGGGAACAGATGTGTGACCTGCCTCCTGAAGACCAGGTCTGGACTGAACTCCATACAACATAGTGTCCCATTTGAATCTGCCTCTCATGAGCAGCTGGGACAAAGATAATTGTGATGAGAGTCTTGAAGGGAACCCAAGTGGGACAGGAGAGATAAGAGTCACAAGGCAGGAGACACAAGGAGTATGTGGGAGAAGATCAGGCAGTCTTACCTTGTAAAATGTGCATATTGACCAGGTCTGATCGCTCAGGCCTGCTTCTGATCTTGTGCTTGAGATAATCTTCAGTCTGCAGGACACAAATGCAGAGAGTTACCTTGCTAGAGCAGCAGTAAGGTACAGAGAACATTTGCTCCTGTGCCATCCCATGGTTCTTTTAGATTTCTTACAAGCTGGGTTGAGTGACCTCCTAAATGTCACTTTTTTCACTCAAACACTGTCTTGTTCTTGGGCAGAAGTTCTTCAGAGAGGGAACGATGTACATGGAGCTGCTGACTGTTCACTGTACCCACTCCTAAGCTGTGTCCTTTCCAGTTTCCCTTAGCCTGCTGATGCCTGAAGTATTACAAGAGCTCATGGGAAGGATGAGACCTATTCACTGGGAGTGACGGATCTGCTCCTAGCTCAGCATACCATATCACCTTTAAGAGCTACACCAAGGCAGCTCCAGAGCGTATTGTTCGCAATGGCTCCTGTGGGAAGCCTGGCACTCTGGGGTGAGATATAAGGTTGAGCAAGTCATAGATACCCAGCCTCTCTACCCAGGTCAGCCACGAGGCTTAGCCTTTCTGCAGTCCTGCAGCTCCTGTGCTCTGTGGTTCCTCACCCCAGCTATGATGAGGGGTTAGGAAAATCCACTCTGCAGATCACTGCAGCCGAGCTTATGGTGAACATGGTCCTGGACCCTTATGTCAACTTCTTCATGGATTTAGGAACAGAAAGGCACACAGAGGTACAGTAATGCTGTCCATTAGGAAGTCAGTTTTGAGGGCAGCTGACATCAAGAATACAAATATAAACATCCCCTTGTGAAGAAAAGCTAGAGCACAACTTGGACAAATTATTAGCTGCTTGTTGAGATGCATGAAAAAATGGCACAAAAAATGTACATAGTTCAAAGAGGTTAAAATCTTAAGAATAAATATTAAAGAACAGTACAAGTAGCTAGAGCAAAACTAGAGGAAAGCCCACAGTACAAAATGTACAGGATCATAAGAAAAAGATTTTATAATGGCTTTTGTAGCCAGGACAAGGCAATGGAAAGTGCTGCCTGTGTTCCATAATCAGGGGAAATAATTGTGCATGCTGCTGAGATGGCTACAAGATTTAATGACTTTTAAAACCATCCTCACTAAAAAGATAAATGGCTATTTATCAATCAGATGACTAAGCCAAGAACCTTCAGCAACAAAATGGAAGAATCTCCAGTTACCAGGTTGAAGAACAGGTTGGACCATACTCAGATGATTTAAATGTGCTCAGTTTGAGATACACAAGGCTAGAGTAATAACATCTATCTGTGGGTCTCCAGGAAACTGGGCAAGGGAGAGCTTTAAAAGAGATGGAGAGAAGAAACTAGGAAATTATAAACCAGTCAGCAAGATATTGGACCAAGTAATCAAACAGTCTGTATACAGGGATTTTGAAGATAGCAAGGAGATGAGTAACAGCCAGGATGGATTCATCAAGAACAAGCCACATCACACCAACCTAATTTCCTTCTATAGGGAGATGATAGATTTCTGTTACAGGAATAAACAATGGATGTCATGTAGCTTGACTTTATGCATGTTTTGTCATTATCTCACATGGCTTTCTCATATGCAAGCCAGAGAAATTTGGTCAGGATAAGACTAACATAAAAAAGGAGCATAGCTGTGGGTCACCAGAGGAATTAGGAATGGCTTACAGTCTAAACAGAAGAATATATCAAACCATGTTACACAGCAATTTTTCCTACTAGTCAATATATTCATTAAGGTCTTGGATGATAGTAGACATACTCCTTAACTCTGAATCATTCAAGGCAATGGATTAAAATGAAACATGATTTGGAGTAACTGAAGAAATTATCTGGAACACATTTGATACAATTTCAAGAAGTACATTTGGAAAGGACTGCATTCAGGTCACAGCCACAGCTAAGTCAGCTGATAAAGCACTGGGGTGGATGAAGACTTAATCCACCACAGATGCTTCTGTAGTGGTCATTGGACAGTGGCCTTAGGCAGAAATTAGTTACTTCATAGAGAAAAAAATATGAAAGATTCTGGAGAATGTAGAAATCAGCAGCTGAACTACATCTCTGGACAAGCAGGCAACTTCCTAGGAGACACAACAAAGGATGTCAGATGGGTCCCAGGAATAGCAAGACCCTGTTCTGTGCCCTGCACCTGAGTGTGCCTGTGGGAAGGGTCTGGACACCAGCTACGGAAATCATTATTGAGCCAGAGAAGGGACCAGTGATGAGGGGCTGAGAGGGGAGGTTGGTCAGGCCAGAGGTGAGGTGGCTATAGGGAAACGTGATGCAAAATTAAAAGTGTTATTAGAAAAAATATAAACAGTTCTGCATGTACATGCCTATAGGTGAAAAGTAATGGGCTTAAACTTCAACAGAACAGCTCAGGCTGGGAATCGTGACTTGTGCAAACAGCACAGGTTAGAGAGCACTGGAGCAGGTTGCTGGGGGTGGGATGTCTGTCAGTGGTGACACATCTGTCAGGAATGATCCAGATGGGGCCGTTCTGCTCTGGGGCGGAGGCATGACAACCCCCCTGCAGTCCCTCCTTGTCATGCTGGCTGGGGTGCTGGGAATAAGTGCTAAAGCCCTGCTGAGCCAGACTGTCTAAGGAAAGTCAGCCTGTTCTCTGTCCTCCAATACAGCAATCTGTTATAGGACGCTGACTTCAAAGTCTGCTACACTGGCCCAGTGCCAGCCTTTAACATAGCCAGTGATATGTTTAAACAAATAATAGACATTTTATTTACTGAAGTCTTTACAATTCCTTACCCTCCACCCATATTTTTCTCCCCAGCTAATACAATCCCTTGCTTGGACTGTGTAGGTTTGTCTGGTTCCTGTGTCAGGTCAGAGCAAGCTGGTATTTACACCTGAGTGCAATTAAATTCACCTAATGCATTTCCAGTTAATCCTTAGGTCAGGTCCTGACTTGGGCTAAACTTGAATTGCTGTCCTACAGATGTGATACTGTTCGTGTTGAACTTAGCATTCACACTGCATTAGCTTGACTTTCTGCCATGACTTCAGTTCCTTTTGACCTTTGCTGTTTATAAGCTGCATTTGTCACTGGAGTGCAAATGGTGGAGAAAAACTTCAGATGTGTTTTTTCTTTTAACATCAGCTGAAGCAGAAGAGCTTTCAAAACACATGAAAGCAGTTATTGTTATCTGCTTTCTGTTTGCAGATCATCACTTTGGAGGAATATCAGCTAAACAACAACTGCCACTGAGTAATTATCTGGAAACAGCCACTGCTCCTTCCTTGTTACAGCTCTAAGCGGGGCTTCCCTGCAAAGGAATATATGTTTGTTATGGGCTGAGCTCATTGGTTAGCATGCTCTAAAAATGGATGTAATTTGGGATAGACTAGACCAGCCTTCCTTTTACCCCAGGCAACTACCCAGTGAAAATTTTTGAAGAGAAAGACAAAAAGACACAAATGTATATTTAAATTGTAAAATATATGACACTTCAAGGATACTTTGGATTGCTTGAAGTTTTGTAAGCATACTAATTTTTCAGAGTCATATTGTGTTTCTTATGTTAGCCGTTTATTACTGCTGGAGACTTGGGGCAAGTGATTTGGAGTGTGTTTAAGTTCAGAAGAGCATTTCTCCATATTTCACAATCGTTTTTCCTTGCAAAGGTCCTTTTCCATGTGACTGCAAGCATGTTTTGCAGATTAATGGGACAAACTCTTGTGTTCAGGCAAAACCTTCATGACTGATTTTCCTCTTTTCTGTGGACATCCCTCCAGCTTGGTCAAGGCTGGATGGTGGGTGCTTGGAAAATCAGGGTGATTTCCCAAAAAGTGATTGCATCACAGAGTTGCAATGTGTTCTGAAAATGGCTGCTTATCTAATCTCTGCCTTCAGCAATATTTAGGGAAGCCTGAGTGCAGTCAGATAATGGTGACGGTGGGAGCCTAGCCCACTTAGCCCCTTGGATGTTGTGCATAGTAATGGCCAAACTGCACTGCTAAAAAGCCAGGCTCCTGTCTGATGACAAGTGTAAGGTCCCTGGGGACTTGCTTCAGGTGACAAAGGGCATCTGCATTCCTCCTGCACACTTGCTAAATAGTCAGAGCTTCCCCAGTCCTCCTTGCTGCTGGCCCTACTCTAACCTGGCTGACTTGAGCAGCAGTGGAGAGCAGCTAGCACACTGAGGAGCAGGCTGTGAGCCTGGCCTGGGGGGAAAACAGTGCTTCAGCTGGTTGAACATTTGCTGGAAGAACTGCCAATGCCCTGCTGAACACGCCTTGCCCACAGCCTCTTGTAAAACCCCATAGCTCCGGGCACATACGGCCCCTCTGCCCTTTTAAACTTTCCCTGCTTGGACAAGGGTGCTCCAGAGCATTTGTGAACCCTGGCTTGGCCCCACCATGTCTGGAAGCAGGGGAGACACCCTGACCCTCATCCTTGGCCACGGGGCCTGAGGGGAGGATGCCAGAGGAGGGGACAGCGTGGAAGGTGCTTTCAAACCCCTCAATTCATGCAAAGCGAGCCCACGTGTTCCCTCACTGTGATGGCTGCAGGAGTTACCTTGGCTCGCTCCAGACTTTTTCGCTGTTCATGGAATGCGGATGGGCTTTTCAGTGCTGCAACAGGAAAGAAATAGGAGCAATCAGCACAGGAGCGGAAGCAAGCAGCTACCAGGATATTCAGCAACAGCATTTTAATAAGTGCTATAAAAATAGCAACACAAACTAGCTGTTCTCTTTATTGCACTGACTAAAAATAACTCAGGAAAGCTCTGGGAAATCCCATGCTCTCAGCCAGGCCATGGCAAGAGAGCAGGGGGGACGGAGAGCATGGAGAACGCAGGAGGCACATGGGCAGGGGGGGGTGCAGGCTTTTGAAACGTAGTGCTCTGTGGGACACGTCAGAGAGCAGAAGCAGTTTTTCCCTGGACTGTTTCCTGTGGGTCATGGAAGGCACCACAGTCCCAGCCGACAGATCTGGGAAGAGCAGCAACCTGAGTGAGGACCTCACCTGCAAGTAAAACCTGCAGGTGACTGAGGCTGGAGGCCAGCAGAAAAACTTAAAATACCTTCCTCTCCACAGCCTCCAGCCAGGGTATTTCAAGGCAAGGCCCAGAACTGTGGTCCTTTGTCCCTCTTCCATCACTGACTACCCCTCCATCTCTCACTGGACATTTGTCCTGTCCCCAGCCCAGAAGCATGTGTGTGACATGGGGCCTCCCTGGTCAGGCAGTGGCCTGGCCAGGTACCAGGCAGCACACATGCCCTCAGCATCTCCTGACACTAAGGGGGATTAACCCTGAGGGGCTTCTGGAAAAAGGCCAATGATCCCTGGCTCTTGGACCAGTGAACACCAGTCCCATGGAGCAGTCTGTACTGGAGTCATGGAGAACCTTGCACATTTCTTTGTTTACTCTGGTTCACTAGGAACAGGAGCAGAATTTGCATGGTGAAGGGGTTAATATTTCTCAGATCCTGAAAAAATTCTTCTCTGTCTGTATAAGCAGGCAAAATCAACTGTTCCCATTGCAGCAGGGAAGGGGAAGGTGTCCTGATCCACAAAACCAGTCTGCTACAACTCTGTTTGAATTCCCTTTCCATCCAGTGAGGATCCAGTAAGGACAGAAATTATTTTCACAGAGGACATGTTATCCTCCATCAGCCTAGAGGAGGATGAAGACAAGACTGAGGGCAGCCAAGAAATGTTTGGCGGCCCTCTGAATTGGCTTTTGGGAGGCAACACCCAGAACAACCCCTGTAACCTCCAGTGAACCATGGTGAAACGCAAAGGCACATCCCTGCTCCTAACGTTTGGAAAGCGGACATACAGACAAGCTAGCAGGACTATGCCATGCTCCAGTGAGCAGCCGTGAGAACTTGTAACAGCTGGTTTAATCAGAAGCAAAATAAAATGGTGCACATGAGAAAACAAAGTTAGCAAGAGAGATGATTTTGCAGCCCTGCTCACGTGAAGTACTGACATTGGAAGTGTGCTATGGGCATTGACCACACACTGTGCTGTTCAAGAGGAAAGTGTTGCAGAATTTAGTCATTTACCAAGATTTTTTGAGGAATTATGTGGATGCTGCAGCTTGTATTAGTCTGCAAAACAAATAAAGAGATTGCTAGCACTGGTTTTTCAGACTTGTCAGGGGACGACACGTCAGCTTGAAATGGCTGAGGGTCTGGAGGCAGCAAGGCAGAGCGGCTGTGCTTGGGGTTGATAATCTTGGGACTACTGCCTCTCAGGGTTCAGTTAGAGGATGAGGTGGTGGTTGCATACAGCTTTACTTCAAGCACAGCTATTTCTGCAGCCCATCACATTAGGGGGGACCTTGCCTTGAGGAATCCTTGATTCTGCAAGCTGCCTCCCCTTCCTTTTGGGTAGGTGAGCAGGATCTGGCTGGGGTCCAGGGCAGGCGTCTGTATGTGCAGGTCTAGAGAGAGAGTTCATCCATGCTCAGCCCTACAGCCTGCCTTTCTGCAAGTGACCCCACACACTCCTCATTTAAAATGCTTTTGCTGGGTCTGTACCAGTTTCACTAGGACAATAAAACTGCTTGTGTAGCTGCATGAACTGGAAACTTCCTACTTAGGGAGCCTGAAGGATGGGGCAGGTTCTGCTCTCATCTGCACTCCTACGGATCAGGAATGTGGCTCTGTCCTAATGAACCTGGATCTCCCCTTGCTCTCAGAGTGACAGGGCTGAAGGAACTCAGAGGCTGCTCTTGCCTACTAGTCTGCATCTGTCTTTATTTGTAAAGCCTTTTTCAGTAGTGTTGATTGTTTTGCCAGCCAGCTGTTCAATTTACAACCTGAAAACATCTCACAATCAGAGTCCAGCTTTGAACCTGAAGTCTTGTGCAATGCTACTGCTCCTGAGCACCCTCCTTTAGGCAGTTCCCTGCCTTCTCTAGTGATGGGGCCACCTGAAGGTTTCGCATTTCTTAGAACATCCAAGAGAATATGAACAGAGGTATGCAATGGTATTAATCTTTTCCAGTCAGACCAAACACAGATTGGGCTTTGGTAAAGATATTCATCTCACTGTGCTATGCTCAGGTGACACTGATACTTTTCCCTGCACTGTTCTTTTGGATATCAGAAGCCAACCAGCTTCCTAGGACTTACTCCGATGTTTCATGCTTACTGTGCTATAGTTGCACTGCTGAACAACTCAGCAGGCTCTCTGTACAGTCATCAACTCTGCTTCCTCCAAGGGTTTCTACAAGCCCTCAAATCTTTTATCCAATGCTATTTTGTTACTCTGACCTTCCTTCTCTTTCTGGTCTCTGAAATGGGTCAATTAGAAAAACAAAGTTTCTCTGCCCTGAGACTGTGTCAGCAGAAAACGTGTGCAATGGATTGGAAGCAATCCTTGTGCAAAATCTAATGTGCAATGTGGGATCAAGTGCATGCTCCAAGCCTGACTATCACATGGAGAGCAGCAATGCCCATCTTTTCTCTTTCCAGAAGGGCTGTTCTCAACCACTGTGCGTCACAGCCATATGGGTTCGTTTCTTGCCCTCCTGCAATGCGTGTTAACTGAGATCCTCTCCTGGTGCACCTCCCAGAGCCCACCTCACCTGCTGGACCTGAGAGCCAACAGGGCATAGGAAGATACTGGTAAACATCTCCCCCTGAGGTCAAATGCAGCAGTTAAATTCTGCACATTTGTTTTTGTAATGGCAAAAGTGCCTTTTCTTCTATTACTTTCACTGAGTGAACTAAAGCTTTCCAAAATGGCCTTCGTGGACAGAAACTAGACTGCAGAATGTCGGCCTAGAAGTTGGAAGAGCAAAGAAACGATAAGTAACAGGAAAATACCCTTCAGTTGTCATCGAATGAATTTGGCTTAGTATGTGGTTTGTAATGTGTAAGGTTTTAAATGTTATGTGCTGTTTGTAAAGTGCAGTCCCATGCACTCAGCCTTGCAGAGCAGCATCAGGTACACAAGCCTCTCACTTGGCACTACTGCTCCATACGTGTGCAATGGGGTGTCCTGCACCTTATCTGAGCGTGCCCCAGAGTGGATTTAGCGGCTCAGGGGATGTTAAGACATATTTCTGTCCACTGACTGTATTGCCATTGCTTACAATACTATAATAAATATCACAGTATTTTGCTTAAAGCTCCAGCTCCTGGACTCCTGTGATTAAAATGCTTGCCCTTTGGTGACAGACAGCATAAAATTTGAATGCTTAAAGAAATAAACAGAAGAAAAATGGAAAGAACGTTTATCAGTCTTAAAACAGTGTGACTGTTTTGACAGTCATGGTTGTTATCATCCTACTCAAGTTTTCTTAATTCTTAATGCTGGCAATATTGTACTGAGAAGGTATCTGTTGCTGGCTACCTTGACATGATCCTTTGGGAAGGCAGCTGCATGAGAAGGGCAGCAGGATGGGCAGGGGGAAGCAAGCAGTGCTAGAGCCATGCTCTTTGTGAGTTGTTGTTCTGATGTTTAGACAAGAACTGCATCACAGTCTTCAAGGTTAGCCAGGAGAGACAAAAGTGACACAGCCTTTGGAAAGCTGTAATCTTAGCAGTGAACCCAAGGGGCTCTTGATGAGACAGAAAGGATAATCCTCTACCTGGGTCCCAGATAATCACAGATTCACGCACATGGAGCCTGAGCTAGATCAGGATGGAGTTATCCATCGAGCAGGGCTGAGCTCCCAACATCATTTCTCCAGCAATGCTTCATGATGCACCTGCAGGTGCAGAAGGGGATCATTTCATTCACTTACTTTTTGGGCTCTAAGCAATTGGCTTTCTAATGCTGAATGATTACATGATAACACTGGCCTGGAGCTTGTCTTCCAGGCTTGAAAGCCAGGTTAGAAGGGTGAATGTGGTCAGAGAGGGGTAAGCATGGACATCATTCGTTACTCTGCCACAAGCAGGCCCAGGTGGGGTTTCACTGGCCTCAGGTGTACACTGACAGCTCTGCCCTGTGGGATCCTGGCTGGGCACAGGCACAGATCTGGGTATGTCTCACACATCCAGGGGCTGCCTCTCTGCACTGAGGCCAAGGCAGTCACGCACTGCTTCCTCCTTCCACAGCCTCCTGGAATGGGCCCTCTCTCACTCTTTCTCATTCTGAGGGTCTGAGGTTCCTGGCTTTTACAGGAGGACATGAGATTCTCTGCCCTTGTCTACATTAAGAGTTTTGTGAGTTTTCTGCTTGGAGTGGGATATGCTTGCCCTGCTACAGTGACATCTGGGACAGGGAGCTGTGCAGTTGAATTTTTGGATGGTGTAAGCTAGGCATCTCTCTTGATTTCAGTTTGAGCGGCGGCATTATAATCTGTGTGGCAAATGCTGGACACTGTTGTACAGCACCAGGGACCATAATATTTCTACAGGACAGGAAACCAAGTCCTCCCTGAGCAATCTGTTCAGAGCTGCGTGGGTCTGAGCAGGCAGCTGATGCCACACAGTGCCCCAGCAGTGCCCAAAATAAACACAGCCCCTCTGAGCCAGGGGTGGGTGAAAAAGGAAGAAAAAGATACTCACGTGGCATGATGCCTTGGTCTGCCAGCTGCTCACGGGTCCTTCTCTGCTGAAGGCGTAGCTGTAAAACTGTGAGAGAGAGAGTATGAGGAAAAGATGCAGGTTTCTACTGGGGCAGTAATACATCTGACTACAGGGTGTCAGGGGGTCTGTGTGTGGCACAGAGGTCTGGCACTGATCCCTGCTGCTGCTGGACCACCCTTGGTGCAGCAGAAAGCTCCAGGCCAAGGAGGACTGCCAGGGAGGAGCTGCCTAGCCTGCACTTACCCAGTCCTCACACACTTTTTCAGAGAGATGAGCAGGGTAGGGCTGCTTCTGGGGCAGGCAGTACCCTGGTGCCTTGGACAGACTGATCCCTGCCTGGCACCTATAACAGCAGCCTCAGGTGACCATGGCTTCAGCTCAGATAGATGCTTAGCTCTGAACTCTGAAGCTGGGAGGTTCTCCCTCACCCCAGCACTGTGGGTTGAGTAGAGCTTTCCAATTCCATCACTCTCCTGAGGGCCTGGTAGCACCTTTCCAGCTCTCAAGCCTTGGCACTGGATGCAGTTATGCTTACTGCACTGAGGGAGATGTAGATAATGTGGTGAGGACAAATCAGTGTCATCGCTGTACAAACCCATTGTTCCAAGGACTTGCAATCTCCACTATAACATCTTTTTGGAAACAATGCACTGACAGATGGGATTGAACCCCTGATCAGGGTCACTAACTGATTTAGTGACATGGCCTCAGCTACAGAGTATTGATTAGGCATCTAACAAAGAAGGACCTCTCAATATTTACAGCATGTAACTACAGCCCACCATGCACCTGCAGGCTGCCTTGTGCAAGGCTACAGACCTCTGTGTCGCCCAGAATTGCAAAAGTTGGTTCATCACATCACTCAGGTAACCCTGACTGTACTTTTGAGTTAGTAGCATATTCTACACCTTTGTTTTTGCAAATTTGTCTTCAAGAAGATAGACACTTGTATCAAAAGGCAAAACATAAAACTCACTTCCATATTTTCCTACTGGAAACTCAATAAAGCTTGCCACAAGAACATATATCTTTCAGCAGTCACAATATAAGTGTATGCATACCCTCTGCCTACCAGCACAGCCCCAGACCACATCCCTTTAGATGTCTGGAAAGAGCTGGTATTGGAAGGGGAAGAGAGGAGGGAAGGGGAAGATCAGCTTTTTTGTTCTCTGGAGAAACCTGCAGAGCTCTGCCAACATGTCTGCAATGTGGCTTCCCTGGGATGTGGGATGAAGCTGAATAATCCCTTTCACAGGAGTCCCAAAGCACAAGGTTCCTTGAGATGCTATTCCTTCCTTGTGACTTTTCCATGTCCTCTGTACGAACCATGTCTTACATTCAGAGCAAATGTTTAGTGAAGACCTCACATAGGACAATGATCTGCCAAATTCCAGCACTTCTTAGGATCATCACCTTGCTGCGAGAGAAAAAGGCAGTCTTCAGTACCTGGTAAAGTCTACATGCATGCTGTTCCCTTTATGCTACAGTGAGAAGCTAGAAGTCACTGGCAAACCTTGCTGCCAGGGAAGTGTGTAGCCCTCCACTGCCCCACGCACCACCCCCAGTTGGTGCTGGTTCTGCCCATGGACATGGATTGAGAGCCTTGCACTCTAGGTATCTACATTGGACCCAGATATCTGCATCCCCTTTGAAGGAGGCGCCCTGCTCAGGGGACATCAAAACCAAATTAGATAGTTCATGCTTTAGGAATGCCTGTCTTTCTTCCCTGAATATAGAGGCAGTTTAATGGTAACTAACTCATGGTAGGTATCTTACACAGGGTGAGGTGGACCCCAGTTTCTCTGTGTAGAACCTTCTCTGTGTCTGGCCACAATACTGAAAAATCATGCAGAGCTTTGTACTGCCCCAAGGAAGAGATGTATCTTTATAGAACAGGTGAGCTAAGAAAGGTTGGACACTGTCCAAGAATAACAAAGATTTGTTGCTCACCCAAGAATATTCCTCTGCTCTACTAGGTTCTGGCATTAGAGCATCTTGCCTTAAACTGAGGCAATTTGCACATCATCATCCCATCATCAAACAGGATTCAGAGATAGCAAAGACTGCCCCATCTAGCTATAAAATACCCTAAGTGAGGATGTTCCATCACCTTCCTTCACAGCTCCCAGGTGTCAAATCATTTGTACCGTTTCCCTCTGACTTCTGACACAGCCAGACCAGGTGATATATCACATCCACATGAGCAAGGGGGTTACTATCAATCAGATGACCATGCACTCAGAGCCTACATTTTCTGTTGCTTCTGCTTATTTCAAAGCCCTTCCTAGAAGACAAATAATTTAACAACCTTGGGGTTCAGTCAGACAGGCCTGTTTAGAGAAAAAGAGGATGTTACAAATTCCCTTGAACCATAGCTTCGAAAGTCATGATGATTTCCAGTGTGGTGGCTATAAGTTTCAACATCTGCCTTGATGCAAGGAATGTGTTGGCTTCACTGTCATAGCTCCTGCTTTTCTTGGATGTAGGAGCAGCACTCAGGAATCCAGATTTCCCAGATCCTACTGTCTTCCAGCAATCACTGCACAATCCAGGGGAGCCTACCCTACTGCAGCTGGTCCATGCTCCAGCTAACGGCCTCTCCTTTGTCTCCTGTGCTAAGCACTGCAGATGGACCATCACAGAGGGGACCTGATATTACTTAATGATAATTTTGCACAGGGAGAAAAGGTCTCAAATTGTGTTTCATGCTGACAGGCATAAAGGCTGTGACCTAGCAATGACACAAGCTGAGCACGAGAGCTGATCTTTCATGGATGAGTGGCTATGGACAGGCCATGCAACCTCCCCCAGACACATGGTTCACCTTGGGTCATGCTGAGCTTACAAAGCTTCTCGCCCATTATTAAGTCAGAGGGAAAGGAGGAAAAAGTTTATCCAGTCTTGTCCGCTCAGGGAATGCTGACAGAAAATCTGAGGACAGCCATGTGCAAATGCTGGCTATTTCCAGGAGCAGCCCAAGCTTGACAGCTGAAACAGTTATTCCAGCCACTGAATATTCATACAGATCTGTACCTTCTCAGACAGTAGAATGCACGCCTTGACTCCCAGATATCATCTCTATGAAATTCCAAAGCCTGTTGCAAACCATCTGAAGGAACGTAGCTGTGGACAGTGTCAGAAAAGGACACTTCTCTGCAGGAAGAGGTAAAGCAGCCACTACTTTCATAGAATCATAGAAAGGTTTGGGTTGGAAAGCACCTTAAAGGTCATCTAGTTCCAGTCCCCCTGCATGGGCAGGGACACCTTCCACTAGATCAGGTTGCTCAGAGCCTCATCCAACCTGGCTTTGAACACTTTCATGGAGGGGCCATCCACAACTGCTCTGGACAATCTGTTCCAGTGCCTCACCATCCTCCCAATAAATAATTTGTTCCTTACATCTAATTTAAATCTACATTCTTTCAGTTTAAAACCATTACCCCTTCTCCTATCCCTACCCCCCCGATCAAGAGTCCCTCCCCCCTTTCCTGTACCCTCTTTAAGTCCTGGGAGGCCGCTCCAAGGTCTCCCTGGAGCCTTCTAGCCTTCTCTTCTCCAGCTGAACACCCCCAACTCTCTCAGACTGTTCTCACAGGGAGGTGCTCCAGCCCCTAATCATCTTCATGGCCTCCTCTGGACCCGCTCAAGCAGGTTGATGTTTTCTTATATTGGGGGCCCCAGAG
The DNA here is from genome assembly GCF_003259725.1 of Athene cunicularia. Lineage (NCBI taxonomy): Eukaryota > Metazoa > Chordata > Aves > Strigiformes > Strigidae > Athene > Athene cunicularia. The sequence continues at coordinate 859,621 of NW_020799123.1, forward strand.
CTGGACCCAGCACTGTGTGTGTGTGGGGTGGGGGTGGTGTCTCACAAGAGTGGAGTAGAGGGGGAGAGACCCCTCGCTTGCCCTGCTGCCCACACTTCTCTTGGTGCATCCCAGGACACAGTTGGCTTTCTGAACTGTGAGTGCACATTGCTGGCTCATAGTCAGTTTTCCATCTATTACTACTCCCAAGTCCCTCTCCACAGGGCTGCTCTCAATCCACTCATTGTCCCCCTGTATTTGTTCTTGGGATTGCCTCAACCCACGTGCAGATGCACTTAGCCTTGCTGAATTTCATGAGGTTTGCACAGGCCCATCTCTCAAGCTTGTCCACGTTCCTCTCAATGGCAACTCTTCCCTCCAGCATATCAACCACACCACACAGCTTGGTGTCATCATTTCAGCAGCCTAAGAGTCAGTGCTGCAGCTTGCATCTTGTCAAAGGCTTGCACCTTTCCCTTACAACCAATGATGCTTAAAAACAGGGCTGGACTAACCCCTGGCACCATCTAAACAACCACCACTTGGCTGCTTCTTGAAGGGGCTTGAAATCTGTTGAAACTGTGTCTGACCCAAGCTACATTCCTGTCCTCTTCCTTTTCTACGTGTCTGGATGCCTGAGCTCTGAGTGCTGCCTGTGACTCACTTTGAGGATGCTGTCACCCTTCACTTTTGGGAATTATTTTTTTCCTGAATATTCTTAATTTTCAAGGAAAATGCTTTGCTAACACTTCAGAGGAACTTTTATGTTACGGGGAGTGACGGCTGGAGTACTGATGAGCCAGTCTTTGTCCCATACCTCCAGCATCCTTGTTGCCTGCCTGCACCAGCTTGGGCAGTAAGAAGTACACATAAGGGAGCAGTCATGCACGCTGGTCACCCTGGGGTACAAAGCTGTGCTGGCACCATCAGCTATCATCAGCTGAGAGACAATCTTTTTTCAGCAACCCTGCTCTCCTGTGGTAGCCCATGATGAGAAATCCTTCCCTAGATGATGTGAGGCATGTCAGAGCTGTTCCAGTGACTTTGCTTGTGAACTGTTAGAAATACTCCTCTCTTCTATGCTAGAACCAAGTCCTATTTAGTGATACAGATTCCAGAAACATCCTCTGCAGTGGGGCTGTGTCATCTGTGCAGAGAAGACCTCCCGGCATCAGTTAAAGCTGGCTCTGGTGGCCCAAACTCTGACCACTGCCCATGACTCACAGTCATGAGTCATCCTCCTCCCTAGGAGTTGACCTCGGAGCTTGAGGAAGCTTAGAGGACAGCTTGGGCCTTGCTTGGCCTGGTGATGCACTGGAAAAGATGTGTTCAATTCCTCCCTCCATCTCAGAAGGCCTTCTGCTTCAGTCTGTGGGAACACTTTGAGTCCAGTGCTCAGCAGATCATCAGGGTGAGACTTTTGTCACTTGCAGCAGAGCATCCCCCATGCATTCGGCATTGACAAAGTACTCATAGTGCCATCCTCTCTTTGGGGGATTAGATTTAACAGCACAGGGCAAGCACTGAGGCAAACAGGGAGGTGGGGAAACTGCTCCTCTCACAGGGTTCAGGACTAGAATGGGCAGGCAAAGCCATGGCTGAAATGACCTAATGTTGATGATGGTCTGTCTCCTAGGAGGAGGCTGGATCAGAGACTGTCCTGGCCAGAGCAGGTTCCTTGGGAACTCTGAGACTTCACGAGGCTTTCTCAGTATTCAGCTCAACCTTGCAGCTGACATGAGCTGCCCAGGGGGAGCTGCAGGTCTGTTGCTGCTTCTTGACTTCTGACCCAGCATCTGTCCCTATCACTGGCAGACCCTCTGGGAATGGGAGTGGCTGAGGCAGAGTCACTACTGCTTCACCTCTTCCCGCCTCTCTTATGTGGTTTCAGGTGAAATCGAAATAATTGGTGGTTTCCTCCCTGCCTGAGCTATGCTCTGACTGGGAAACTTCTCTCTGATTTGTAATCACATTCACAACCAGTACAATTGCTGTACTCTCATTTCCCTCTGAAATAAGTCACTGCTGCGACCAGAACTGATGGTCGGGAAGTTGCCTGCTGATCCCTGCACCAGCTGATGCTTCTGGGTTTTGCAGTAAAAGGGACCATCAGAAGCACCACCTTATGCCAGTTTGACCCAAGTGGGTGACCATGATGGGAGTCAACAGTTTGATAAACAACTGGAGCTGGCATTGCTACTGAAAAAAGCAGCTGCAAGTGACTGTCCCCTCTGTCGGCCAACCTTTGTGGCCCAGAGCTGGGGTTTGAGAGCATGAGTGCAGCTCAGCGGTGCACAGGACTGTTCTGCTGGGGCCAGGGGGGATTGACAGCAAATTGTGAATGGGGTGATGGGGAGGAGGGACTGCTGTTTTCAACACCAGCAGCTTTTTTGCATGTCAAACAGTAGCTGAGTGAATGTGAAATGTGTTTGTCTATAGTCATGGTTTGTATCAAGAGGAACCTGGTGACTTTCCCCTGCTCACATGCTGGCTGGACCCAGCTTCCCTTGAAAGGCAGGATTTCTGCTGGCTTTGAGACTGTCTTTACAGATGCTGTATGGGGTTTTTTCACATGAACTTGCAAGGGGCAGAGAAGCTGCCCAGAGGGAGATGCATGCGGGATCCTTTGGCTGTCCCAAGGTCCCAGCAGGGCAGGAACAGGGCTGGCTTGGTGGCAGAGTGCCGTCATGTGGCCTTCTTGGGGCTGTGGCTGTTTCTCACAGCTGACGCAGGAGCAGAAACCTGTATTCAAAGCAGGATGTCCAAATGGGCAGAGCATCTGGGAGCAGTGGTGCTCTGTCCTGGCTGAGCAACAGGTTGACATCAAGCTCCTGACGTGGGGACTGTACTTAGGTGAACATAGAGTCACCCCGAGATGTGTGGCAAGGCAGTCAGTATCCTGGTGCCACCACCGGCAGGGTGAAACACTGGCCCAGCAGAGCATCACAGGGCCTGCATTTCTGAAGCTGTTGTTTTGCAAAAACACCTTGGCTGGGCTCTGTCCTGAGCCCCTCCATGGCTCTCAGCTGACAGCCAGGTGCCACAAAGTGATTTCCCTGTAGTGTTGTGATTCCAAGCCTGTGTTATTCTCCACCTGTGTAGGACCAGGGTGAGCAGAGATGAAGCTCAGCCAGTCACAGCCCAGCTGAAAATGACACCGCTCGGCCTGGACAGCCATGGGAAGCCCTGGTCAGTCCTCTCCTGGTCAGGTGCTGTCTTGGAGTGGGGCCCAGCTTTACCTCTGTCTGTGACGCTCAGCACTTCTGAGGTGAGAGCATTTTACCTCCTCCCAGGCAGATGTGCTACAATTTTGTTTGTTACCCAGGAGGCTTCAACACACTGAAAATCTTATCTACATTGGTGAAACATCTCTAAACCCATGTTTGGGCCTGCAGATACCTTGGAAGAGACCAACCCACACCTGGCTAGCAAGGAGCCCAGACCACCAAATGGTCACAGGTGAGCACTGAAGAACAACCAGCTGTGAAATCCCTCTGAAGTCTGTGTCCATCATAACATGCAACCTCAACCTCGCCATGGTCCTGAGAAAGGCTGTCACCAGTCCTCCATGGAGTCATCCCTTCAGCGTCCTTGTGAGCAGCCCTTACGTCCTTTTCCTCAAGCAGTGAGGCATGTTTCAAGCCGTGCTATAACACATGCCTGACTGACAGACGTATGTCTGTCAGGTAAAACACCAAGGTATAAGGTGCTAGAAAAACAAAACCAAGCAGAAACTGATGTACATGAAGTCAGTGTTTTATAAAAACTTCATGAAATTACAAAACAGTATCATCAATTACAGAGAGGCCGTAATTTGAACACACATGCTGATTGTGAATTGTATGAGTTCATCATCTGAGAGGAAACACATGTACATGCTTTATCTTTAGACACTGGGAAAATGAAAATAAAGGATCTGCCAGAATGCCTGGCCCAACACTCTACCAAGACCTGCTCTCTTCTCCTTTATTAACCTGCTGATTCTGGTCCAAATCATTCTCTCCATCAGAGGCAGCAGAATAAATTCCATTCTCATCTCAACCAGCTCCATTCAAGCCTTATGTGTAAGCATGAATCCTTTCCTCCATAGAGCCAGGCAAGTCTCCTTTTCAAATTCACACCCATGTGTCCACAATTAGGCCTGGATATTACCCCATGCCAAGCCATGAAGAGCCATATTTAGAGTGCTAAACTTTCATTTCTCACCAATTATCTGAACTACCACTGATGTTATGCAGATGTTGGCCTTGTAAACTTTCTTTCCATATCACTGGATAGAAAAGGTCGGAGTTAAGGTTAAGTCTGCGTTTGCCAGCTAAGGTTAGGTCTGCGCTTGCCAGCTTGGTTTGCTCTGTCCGATGACAACACTTCTCCACTGCTGGAGTACACTTTGTTTGTATTCAAAGCAGAAGATCACTTCACATAAATGATTGTCTCTGGGAAGAGTTAAATATGTTTATGGAACAGCCCTTAGACGTCCTAGTTGATTTAGTGCAATCCCATTGATAATAGGAGCACATGGAATAGCATGGCAGGCTTGAAGAATCATCATTCCTGCAAAATTTGTCAGGATGACCTCAGATCAGTATATTTATCTTTGGCAAAATAGACAAAATAAACACACACACAAATCCATGAGGAAGGGGAGGGGGAACCTGAAGGCCTACAGCATGTTGGTGATTTGATCTATCCCCTCTGGAGCAGTTCCTGGTGCCCTGCATGGAGTAGCTACCGACTTTCCACAATGCATGGCTATGCTGGTCCTTCACTGCGGACCACTGGAGAGAGAAGAGGAAGAGAAAACACTATGGAACTCGAGGAAGGATTGTGTGAAAAAGCCAATGACTCCATCAGATCAGCCTTTTCTGGACAAATGCTTTCTTTTTCTTGCTACTGCTGCTACTGGATAGAAACAAGACACTGGAAAGCTGACCCTTGAGCCACTCCAGGAGGGACACCTATGTGCCACCATCTTCTAGTTGCCACTTCCTTGCTCCACTTTCTGCCTGCTGTGTGCCACAGAGATTAAAGGGATTCTGGAATGAGGAAACAACAAGCCAGTAATATATCTCTAGCACCCTTTAACACAGACATAGCTCTTTCAGCTGCTCAGTGTGTGCAGGCCATGGAGACACAGCAAAAGATATGTTATTAAGATTTACTTCAGCTCTCATTAACATTGGCCTGGAATCCTTCAAAAGGGATTCAGACTCGTCATGAGTCACTGAGCACAGCTAATCCTTCCCAAACCTGGGGAGTAAGCAAAGCCTTACACCTGCCTGCCCAAGACCATTTCCAAAGCAATGGTGCATCATGAAGTGTGGCTTATTGTGGCTTCTCATGTCAGGGTCTGATCCTTCCTGGCTTGTCCTTCGCATGCTCTGTGCAAGCTACACAGCTCTCTGTGTAAACTGCTGTTCTCCCACAGTGTGTTATAGCCCCTGAGCCATGCCAGGGGGGTGTGGTGCAGGGCGATGGGTTGTTTGAGATGTTCATTCCTCCTCCAAGTGAATGGAGGACGGTAAATCTGGGCACTGCACCTCCTGCCATCTTCGTGGGGCTTTACAGCTACCAAAGTCTGCGCACAGAGCAGGGACACCAGAGGAAACTCTGTCCCATGGCGACTTTGTACATAAAAGAGGTTCGACCACTTCAACCATTAAATGTTAGCTTTTCTTCTCTGTTGCCCATATTACTAAAAATCTATCACAGGCTGCAAGCAGCATTATTGATTAGTTGTATTCCTGTTTTCCTCCCCTGTCTCACAGACTGCCACGACCAGGGCTGTGCTGTGGCTGTGTCCTGCATTACCTGTGGCGGTGCCAACAGTGTGGAAAGCAAGGCACAGACATGCATTTGAGATTTTGACAAGCCCAACTCAAACAGAATAAATAGGCAGAGAAATCTTGTCAAATGGGAAATCTAGCTTTCACCAGGCAATAGTGAGGGATGGCAGTTGTGGGAATAAGTCATGAACCAAAGAATGCCCGACAAATTGGCTGCCCTAGAAATGCTGAAAGGCACAAGAATTTATGGACACAGAGACCCACAAAGTTTACTTTTACTGGAGAATCATTTGAAAAATATGTTTAGAGATCCTACTGTTGGTTCCATAATAAAGCCAGCTTACAAATAAACCAGAAATGAGCCTTAAAAATAATACTGGTTCATTTGAAAAGAATGCAGGGACATGTAACACAGCCCATCCTCCTCTTGTCAGAAAGGTGGCAGTGTTGCTTTGTAGTTGCTGGAAGAATTGTTACAGACAGTTTTTTTCTCAAATGAACAGCAATGTACCATAATATACCAACAAAATCTAAGGAATGACTTAATCTAATGAAATGTAAGATCAGAGTGATACAGAAACCACACCAAAGCTCTGGACCCAAGTTTTGTATAATTCAGCCAGACTAGGACACTTGTGCTTGCACACACACTCTTGGGTTTTCAACCATCTGCCAACTTTGTATTTGCTGAGAAAACAAAGTTTAAGTTGACCACCCAGCTATCTAAGAGATCCTGATAACACCACTCATGTCTACCATTAGTATCATAAATCTCTAATTTCATTATCTACAATGCACAAGGAGGCAAAAACACACACGGTGCGGGTGACATGCCAGACTGGATGAATGTTGCAACGTGACTACCCTGTCCGGTTTTACAGAGACCCATATGGCACACGCAGCTGGTTTGTCTGAACATCCTCACAGACAATATTCCCAGGGAGAACTTCACCCCTGGGAAGGTCAGAGAAAGCTCCCCGTGAACATTTTTTGACGCTACAATTAATATTGCAGTATTAAAAAAATTACAAGCAAAGATACCCGCTCACAAACATGGCATACTTACAATAAATAAAGCCAGTGAATAAAGGCATGAATATCCAGCAGAAGGTCTGGTTTAGAAGTGACTGTCCCATAGTTCACCTTCACTCACCTTCACTGACGCTGAATGTCCTCTGAGAAGCCCCTTACGGGTGCTTCCTCTAACTTATGAGACAGAGGCATGATTTACTTGCAAAACCCTCCGCGAGTGGCAATCGTGTGGCTCTGGTTTTATTTCTCTGATGATGTCACTTTAAATACTTTTCATGTTCCATTTGTTATTTTTACTTCTAAAAATGACGCATTTCTTCAAATTCATTTTTTTCCAATTAGTCATAACTTAATGGAACAAAGTCAGCTGCCTGCATGTCAGAGAGAGTGTCAGGCCCATCCTCACTGTGATTATCACAGACGGACCCGCAAGAGCACCTGGAATATACGGATGATGTTAGGCACCTTGTTTATCCCAGATGCCCTTTTGGCTTCCTGCCCAAATCCTTTGCAGCAGGGCCGGGGCAGGAGACTGAGGAACTGCAGTTTTACCAAAAATAAATCACAGACATAAATCGAAGACAATGAAAAAACAGAAAAAAAAAAAAAAGAAAGAAAAGCAACAGAGAGGAAGGAAGATGTGTTTCTCCACTTGCGGAATAGCCTCTGTAAGAGTAAAGCCATGACAGCTCTACAACCCCTTGAATTTTTTGTTCATATGCTGCTTCCAAACATTTAATGCAAAACAGTCTGTGGCTATGGCTTGCCGGAGAGAGAAGTTTTAAAAGAAATCTCAAGGTTTTCCCTACCTGATCTGAACTTGCTCCGAATCAGCAAGGAGTGCTCAGACCCCAGGAGCGTCATGGTGACTCAGGGACCAGATCCAGATGCCCCTCAATTAAACCATTAACTTCTTCCACAGAGAAAAGCCGACCAGACCACAGCTAGTGCTCAGGATTCATCCAGCTCTCCTGGACTCTCTGGGTGCTTTTACAGCTGGCTGGCAAGAAGCAGCAAGTGGCTTTGAAAGATTTGGTCCCATCCAGCACTGACCCTCCACAGACACCAACTGCTCCCCTTGTGCTGTGTTGAACTAATTAACGTGGAGCTGGCGGGAGCCTCCTCCCGCCCGGAGTTTACTACCAGCAGCTGGGTGTCCTGGCTGATGTCATCGTCTAGCGGGGAGCAGAGACTATCGGAAAGGGTCTTAGCAAAGACAGAAGTTTGATATCTGATACTAATTACTACCGGCCGGTACGCAGCCAATCAGGGCGCTCCCCATCTGGGCTGACTTCGGGAGCCGCTCGGAAATATCAACAGAGCGAAGGCTTAACCCTTTGCAGTGTGGTGCGAGGTAGGCCCCGGGCAGCCAGGGTAGTTTTGGGGTTTGTGGGCTCCCAAGAGGAAGGAAGGGCTGAGGTTGGGGCAAGTGTCCCCGGTGAGGGGACGGCTGGGCGCAGCCCTTCCGCGCGAGTGCCGTGTTGGATGCCCTTCCCGTTAGGGAGCCAAAGGACGTGGCTACTGGGCAAACGGAGCTGTGACTCCGACAGTTGCTGCCCCTCGTCTGCCTTGTTTGGGTGCTGATGCACAGAGCAGGCTGTGCCTGGGCTGCACAGAGCCTGGGGCCGCCCTAGGAAGCTGGCTGTGAGCGCAGGGGTGCTCAGGTACCTCCTCTGCACTTCCCTCCCGCAGCGTGGGCATGCCCAAAGCTCTGCTGCGTGGGGCACACCATGACCAGAACGTGACTGCATACATAGGGTTATCCACTGGAGATGCTCACATACACCATGGCTCAGGTAGCATGTGCTGCAGGCACTCAGAACATGTCCTCTTGTTCTGTTACACCCAGACACTCCGAACAATGGCAAATACATGAAACAGGGCTAAATTGTAACTTAAAGTTTCCTGTGCTAAAAATGAGCACAAGAATCCCAAGGAGGCTAGGCACAGCCATGTGCTGGACTTAGCCACAACGGGGGATGCTTTTCCACCTACCAAACTTCTCTTAGAGAAGAAAAACTTTTTTGCAAACACACAAAGTAAAGAGATACAGATCTTTTGAGGCTCTCCCTCCCCAAGCCCACATCTGGTTCACTTGAGGTAAGTGGAAAGATATGAAGTGCTGGCATCTTTTACCCTGTAACATGAGTGATACAAGGCAAGCTAAGTCAAGGACAGGTCTCAGCTTCCCTGACATATGGGTCTCACCTGGGAAGCTTCCTAAATTCCCAACAGATCATAAACACACACCTGAAAACCTTTTTTTTTTTTTTTTTTTTTTTTATTAATCCTTTGGTTTCTGGGAAGTCCTCTTAAACATTTTGGCTTGGTGATAAGAATTTTAGGGCTTCCAGACTTGTAATCCCATGGTACCAGAGACCTTAGAAAGCTAGTACCCCCGGAAGCTCTGATTCCAGCAGTGCTCCACTTAGAGCTGAGAAGTGCTGGCGTCCCTCACCCTCACGTAGTCCATGTGATAAGGCTGTCCCGAGCTGAGACCTCTACCTGTCATGGGCTCAACATGTGATTTCCTGGTCATACTACATCTGATATTCCTTAACATCTGATGGGGGTAAAGATTATTGAAATAAATTCACCTCCAAGCATTGATCTGAGTCGGTAACAGAGCCCTACTGCAGTATCCAGTAAGGTGGCTAGGAGATGTTGTTCCTTACTAATTTTTTGTAATGTTTAGTCCACAATATTTGAAATGTCTCATCTAATGGACTTCTACTCATAAGTAGTGCTGTCCTGAAACTATTGCCACCATTTAGCAGAACCACACCATGAGTAGCTCAAGGACAAGACAGGACTCAGTGGCAGCCACAGTCTCAAACTGCAGTTTCTTGTACTTTCTTGCATTGCAAATGCCTGTATGATTTACTGCTCCTGCTGGCCAAAGCCCTGCTCAGGTATCCCTGCTGCCTTTGGAGCTTGCCAGTTCCTAATGTCTTCTCCACCATGCATTAGCTGGACCTGCGTGAGCAGGCTCTGGCTGTAGAGTGCTTCATGTGCTGATCTCACCCTGGATCTGTCCCTCTGCCCCTTCAGAACTATCTGCAGATGTGATGGATGGGCACATGAGATCCAGGCTGATGCCAAATACTTGAAGGAGGCTGGCAGGACAGGCCTGGTCCGTGATGCAGTGCACTCTGTTGGGGGGCTTCTCCCATCACCACCAGCACCAGCACCTTTTCTCTGCTGAGACTTGTGCACAGAAGAGGACTTGTCAAAAGACCCCACATCAAGGATGTAGACAATGCAGGAGACTTCTGGGCTGCTAAAGCCCTTGAGTATCATAGTCTTCCCTCTTTCACAAAGATGCATTACCCACCTAAATGATAAATGAAAACAAAGGACTTTTTTTTCTAACGTGGATTACTAAGATGATTAGTGGGTGAGATGGATACAGGATGTGGTCTCCTAATTTTTCAGAGCAGTCTGGAGGTGCCTCTAAAGCAGTGAATAAAACAGACCAATTCAAAAATTCAGGTTTTGACTTTCAGAAAATTTTTCACATGGTCCCACACAAGTGTGGTGAAAAATCAGAATTGTTCCAAGGCAGGAAGCAAAGAATTGTGATGAGTTAAAATCAGGAATACACAAGAAAAGGATGCAGAAAGGTTGGGCAATGATCAACAGGGAAAAAGGACAAGCACTGTATTTATTATTTTTTTTAGATGGGGTAGGGGCTGCAAAATGTAAAAGTAAACAGGTTAGTAAAATCCCAGAAGGATCGAGAAATTGGTGTGTGGCCTGCCTCAGCTGGGGAGGGTGGCCAGACAGTGGCAGATGGAGCCCATCTGATGCGGTTAAAATCTCTACTTTTATGTCAGATTGGAGGATGAACCCTGCAAACTCCCCAAGCACAGAGGCCTGGGAGATGGACTCATATAAAGTTCACAGGTTCTTTGAGCTTGAGCCACTGTGAGTGTGTTCAGAGGCTAAGTGGACAAGATGGTGTCTACGATTCAGAATAGATCTTCCTACTTGTTTTATGGACTGTTCACTCTGATACAGTGTGGTGTGATTTAGCAGGTGCATTCTGGTGGGTAATTTTCTAGGGCGGTATGTGGTGTCCCACCTGGTTGACCTGACCTCTATTTTAATGGAATGCCTTTGTTCCTCCCTACTCTTTTCTCAGGACATTTTATTAATCTGCAGACAGTTCCTGAGCAGTTCCCCTGAAGGGCACATGTCAGACCAGCACTGCATATGGGAGATTGTACTGGGGATGTATCCTAGGGCGTGTAGGTAGTTCTCCACTAGCTGAAAGAGTGAGTCTGCTTCTATCCGAGCACATTTCCACCAGCTGTGTGAGGCACCTAAGCATCCCCTCACACAGTGGGATTTTCTCAGTGCCCGTGCAGGATTATTGATGGTATGCTTTGCTCCCTCTTTCCTGGCATTACAAGCCCATAAGAGAATGAATGAGACTGTTGCAGCTTTCTTTAATTCATTTTTCTTCTCAGTTACAGCCTGTTGGCCACTGATAGTCCTTCCCCTGAATGCCCAGATCCCAACAATCAGCACTGGTACTCTGCTAAATGACACCAAAAATGAAAGTGAAGAGCAGGAAGATTGAAGTGTCAACAAAGGGGCTCAAACTGCTGCATACAGTATTTTTTTTTTTTTTTTTTTTAGGGAGACTGAGGAGAATCTCTGTGTCAGCACAAACAACATCTCAAGATGATCTTGCGTATTTGGAACTTCTCTCCATGCAGCTCCCTGTCCAGGCGGCACTGGAGCTACCGCTCTGAGAGCACTGAGGTGCTCTTCTGAGAAGGCTGTAGAAACTTTGCTGGCCACTCTGGCAGCCCCTAGACACGGGGCTGTCACCCCTCAGGTCTGAGGTGACCTCAGTCTCTCCTCCTTGAGTGATAATTGCTAATGCTGGGCTCTTGACTCTGGAGGTGCATAGAGTGATCATTTCTCTTCCCCACTCTGTGTGCCATTTACATTTATTGATGTTGAATCTCATCTGATGTTTCATCTGTCAGGCATTCAGCATGGAGAGAGCAACTGTTTGCAGAAACTTTAACTTCTAGCTAGTACTTCTTTAGCCTTTTGGAATCATCAGCCCTTTTCCCTAACGTTGCTGCTGAGGATTTCTCACCCAGCACATGCTCCTTTGGCACTCCACAAACTGCCTCACCCAGATGTGAAAAATGTCCATTTATTCCTATTTTTAACAAGTCATTAGTCCCTGGAAGGCTCTTCCTCTTACCACCTACAAGCTTGTAACTAGAGATGTCTGAGGAAGAATCTCACTGAAAGGTTGGTGGAAACCCGCAGCCACTGTATTTTTTGGCCCACTCTTATTTGTACTATCAGTGAATACTTCAAAGACTTTTGAGCAATTGGTGGGCATGATAACCCTCATACATAGAATTCCTCTATATTTCTGCTAAATCTATTCAACAAATTCACAAAGTGGAATGAACACCTGTAGCTCCTTGGGTATTCACTGGAATCTCCTGTAAAACCGACCATCATATTTGCCATTCTCCTTCAGCCAAGGCAGTGAAGGATGCTGGGTCTCACACTGTGCTTAGCAGCAGAGACGTGTTCCTTTGACTATTTCAGAGTTCTGCAGTCCTCTGGGACTACTGTGTCCCAGAGATTTGTTACTACTCATTTGAGAAGTTTCTTCTAAAATCACTTCTGTTGCTACTTCAACAGCTCCTTAATCACATTTGTACAAAAGACAGACTCCAGAATACTAATGGCTCTGGAGTTGTTACTACCTGGTCACCATCCTTTCCACTTCTTGCTCTTCTGCTGGTGCTTGCAATGGCTGTTCCTCTGTCCCTGGGATTCTTCACATTGTGTGTCAATTGTTTATCCTGAATGAGGGCTGTGCCCTGTCCTTACCAAGCCAGGTAAGTAAGGTGAGGTAAATTGGGGTGCTCAGAGGAGAAGCAAGTCAGTTCATGAGCTCCACTAGGCACCCTACTTAGGTTCAGATAATTAACTAAACCCAAGACTGCTATTTACCACTCTGTTTAATGTAGAGATACGCCTGTAATGGCATTAAGTGATAATGAAGAAAGCTAGTTAGTCAGCTAACGACTCAAATATTGAGCGGAGTCTGACAGGGCCAGGAGAAATTTCTCCTGCCGCCCTGTGAACACTATACACATGCTGTACCCACAGAGGTACCTCTGTAGGGAGCAATGCCACAGCTCTGGCCTGGGCCTTGCAAACTGCTGCTTCTCCCTGCTCAGACAGGTATGGGAAGGAATCAGGCACACATGGGCCCTGGTGGGAGGCCATGGTATTAGTTGACTTAAGGCTCCTGAGATGTTGAAGTTTCAAAGTCTGTGGTGCTGATTCCAGGACCTGCTCTTAGAAATCCTTTCTCCCTTCTCCAAAATTGAACAGCTGCAAACTATGCCCTGTAAAACTATGCCACTGTCAAAGGCTGAGAGTTCAGAAGAGTTTAAAGACTTCCTCTCCTCTCCTCTCCTCTCCTCTCCTCTCCTCTCCCTGTCTCTTATACA